>NC_041386.1:294998085-295171755 GCF_002162155.2 Triticum dicoccoides | reverse complement strand
GGCGACGACAGGCGGCGTGCGGCGGCGGCGCTGGCGGCGTGGGGTGGCAGCGGCGGTGTGGGAAGGCGGCGGTGGTGTGGGGCGGCTCCAGGGGGTCCGGCGGGGTTTATAAAGGGGGGAGGCGGCGACTTGGGGAAGGGGCGGCCTCGGGAGGCGGGTCCTCCCCGGACTCGGTGGCGGCGGCAGTCGGGACTCCTGTCCCGACCCGGGCGGGAGGCGGCGGCGGCTGGCTGGGCCGGCCTGCTCGGCTGGGCCCTTGGCCCAGTCGGGCGCGGGGTCTCTTTTTTAAAACAATTTCGCTGCAACTAACAAAAAAATTCTACAAAAATAAATAAAATTCTAAAAATGCCAAAACAAATTTTCCCCGTCTAAATAAAATATTTAGAACAGGATGAACATTCTGTTGGTCCTAAATGCAATTTTTGAAAACATGCACTTTTTTCCTAAATTCAAATAAAATAGCAAATAAAACCAAAATAAAATCTTATTTGATTTTTTTATTAAATCCCCAATATTTCTTTATTTTGGGAAAGTCATATTATTCCCTCTCTCATATTTTTTATAATAGAAATAATTGAAGATAAAATAAATAAAATCAAATGATCCTATTTTCAAAATTTGAGACAACTCAAATATGAAAATAATGAAATCCCCAACTCTCTCCGAGGGTCCTTGAGTTGCGTGAAATTTCTAGGATCAACCAAAATGCAATAAATATGATATGCAATGATGATCTATTGTATAACATTCCAAATTGAAAATTTGGGATGTTATAGTTTGAAAATAATTAATGGGTATTCACAATCATAGAAGATGTCCAAGATAATAAATTTGCATGTGAAAGTTCTCTTCCTTATGCTAATCATTCATGAATTGCTTGTATGACCAATATTGTGATTGTCAAGCTTCAAAAGATTTCACTTTCTGAACCCAATGTGAAGCTACCACTAGGCATGATATGAACATATAGTTTCGACTTCATGATATTCAATTCATTCAACAATTTACTCATAGGATATAAGTGAACCACAAGAGTAAATGACAAGCTACTCCAAAAAGATATAAGTGAAGATCAAGCGAGTAGTTAAGTAAATAGGTAGATAATTGGGGACTCAATCTTATTTAAAAACTTTCAGACCTAAGTATTTTATTAAAACGGCAAGCAAAAACAAAAATAAAATGACATTCTAAGAATAGCACACATCATGTGAAGAAGCAAAAACTTAGGTTCAACCGAGGCTAACCGATAATTGTTGATGAAGGAAAGTGGGATGCCTACTGGGGCATCCCCAAGGTTAGATGCTTGAGACTTCTTGGAATATTATCTTGGGATGCCTTGGGCATCCCCAAGCTTGAGATTTTGCATCTCCTTAATTCCTTTTATATCACGGTTTTCCTAAATCTTAAAAACTTCATCCACACAAAACTAAACAAGAACATGTGAGAGAAGTTAGTATAAATCAATGCAAAACCTTATCATTCTCTACTGTAGCCAATCACTAAAATTATTATTCAACATTGCATACTAAATACCTCTGCATATTTAATACTCCTATGCTCAAATAGAACCATTAAACACGCAAACATATGCAAACATAACAACAATCTGCCAAAACAGGACAATCTGTAATGGCTGAAGAAGTATCCATACTTAACTCAAAAAATTCTTAAAATGTAACACAATGTAGAAAATTCATGAAAGCTTATTGTGAAAAAAGTTTCAACATTTTATCACATTGTGACTTTTCTAGAGAATTTTTGCAATAGCAATAAACTTTTTGTTTCCAAACAGCAACATGTAGACTTGCAGAATAATCATAGTAATGGCTACCATTGCCACTTTTATTGAAATAAAAGATGCAAAACATTATTGTAAATAACAGAAAGCAAATCCTAGTAAAATAAAATGATGCACCAATCAAAACTTACATCATGTGACGAATGAAAATATAGCTCTAGGTGAGGTTACCGATAATGTTGGAGACGAAAGTGGGGATGCCTTCTGGGGCATCCCCAAGCTTAATTGCTTGGATCTTCCTTGAATATTACCTTGGGGGTGCCATGGGAATCCCCAAGCATAGGGTCTTGTCACTCCTTATTCTCCTCATATCGACATAACACCCAAAACTTGAAAACTTCAATCACACAAAACTTAACGGAACTTCGTGAGATAGGTTAGTATGATAAAGACAAATCATTCACTTTGGTACTGTCAAAGATAATATTCATAATTGTTTTCACACAATGCCTACTGTAGCATATCATTTCTACAATTTATATTGATCAATATAAGCCATAGAAACTAGGAAACAAGCAAACTATTCATTGAAAACAGAACCGGTCAAAAACAGAATAGTCTGTAATGATCTGGACAACAACCATACTTATACTACTCCAATTTTTTTGAAAAATTAGGACAACCTGGGAAATTTGTATGTCAATCTTGTGCAAAAAGAATCAGTATTTTATCACGCTTCTGTAAAATATGAAACTTATTTTACTAGGTGTAAAAATTTCTGTTTTTCAGCAAGATCAAATCAACTATCACCATAGACCATCCCAAAGGTCTTACTTGGCACTTTATTGAAACGAAAGCTATAAAACATGATTACTACAGTAGCTCAATCATGTTAACACACAAAACAATAGGGGTAAATGTTGGTTTTCCTCCCAACAAGCGCTTTTCTTTTATGCATTTTAGCTAGGCATTATGATTTTAATGATGCTCACATAAAAGTAAAGAATTGAAACACAATGGGAGCATCATGAAACACATGGCAAGCACATTTAAGGCTAACCCACTTCCTATGCATAGCGATTTTGTGAGCAAACAATCTATGGGAGCAAGAATCAACTAGCCATAGAGAGGAAACTCGATATTATTGCAATACCTACAAGAAAATGTTCCTCTCTCATAAAAAATTTCAGTAGCATCATGAATGAATTCAACAATATAGCTATCAAATAAATCATTCTTTTCATGATGCATAAGCATAGAAATGTTCTTACTCTCCACATAAGCAAATTTATTCTCATCAATAGTAGTGGAAGCAAACTCAACAAAATAACTACCATGGGAGTGAAAATTAAAATCAGGATGACAAGTTTCATGGTTATCATTATTCAATATAGCATAAATGTCATCACCATAATCATCATATATAGGGACTTTATTGTCATAATCAATTGCAACTTCCTCCGAAATAGTGAATTCATCACTAAATAATGATATGACCTCTCTAAATCCACTTTCATCAATATAATCATCATAAATAGGAGGCATGAAATCATCATAATAAATTTTCTCATCAAAACTTGGGGAACTAAAAATATCATCTTCATCAGCATAGCATCCCCAAGCTTATGGCTTTGCATATCATTAGCATCATGGATATTCAAAGAATTCATACTAACAACATTGCAATCATGCTCATCATTTATACCAAACATTCTATTGAATTCTTCTTCTATCAACTGAGCACAATTTTCCTTTCCATCATTTTCACGAAACACATTATAAAGATGAATAATATGACGCAACCTCAGTTCCTTTTTTTGTAGTTTTATTTTATAACCAAACTAGTGATAAAACAAGAAACTAAAAGATTCAATTGCAAGATCTAAAGATATACCTTCAAGCACTCACCTCCCCGGCAACAGTGCCAGAAAAGAGCTTGATATCTACTATGCAACATCATTCTTATAGACTCGTGTTAGGCCTCCAAGCGCAGAGTTTTGTAGGACAGTAGCAATTTTCCCTCAAGTGGATGACCTAAGGTTTATCAATCCATGGTAAGCGTAGGATGAAGATGGTCTCTCTCAAACAACCCTGCAACCTAATAACAAAGAGTCTCTTGTGTCCCCAACACAACAAATACAATGGTAATTTGTATAGGTGCACTAGTTCGGCAAAGAGATGGTGATAAAAGCGTAGTAATGGTAGTAGATATTGATTTTTGTAATAGGAACAATAAAAACATCAAGGTAGAAATTCATAAAATGGAGCACAAACGGTATTGCAATGCTTGAAAATGAGGCCTAGGGTCTGTACTTTCACTAGTGTAGTCTCTCAACATAAGAAGAAATTGTTTGTAGGGTACCAAACCACCTCAAAGCTATTCTTTCCGATCAATTGATCCTAGAGTTTGTACTAAAATACAGAAAGCTATTCTTTCAGATCAATCTAACCAAGAGTTCATACTAAAATAACACCATATGATACACATCAACCAACTCTAATGTCACCTAGATACTCCAATGTCACCGCGAGTATTTGTGAGTTGATTATGCGATATGCATCAAACAATTTTAGATTCATAATACTCAATCCAACAAAAAGAACTTCAAAGAGTGCCCCAAGATTTCTACTGGAGAAATAAAGGCGAGAACGTGCATCAACCCTTATGCATAGATTACCCCAATGTCACCTCGGGAATTCACGAGTTGAGTGCCAAAACACATATCAAGTGAATCAATATGATACCCCATTGTCACCATGGGCATGCATAGCAAGACATACATCAAGTGTTCTCAAATCCATAAAAGTATTCAATCCGATAAAACGAAATCTCAAATAGAAAACTCAATTCATCACAACAAGATAGAGAGGGGAAACAACATATGATCCAATTATATTAACAAAGCGCCCAATACATCAAGATCGTGCCATCAAGAACACGGGAGAGAGAGAGAGAGAGATTAAACACACAGCTACTGGTACAAACCCTCAGCCCCGAGGGTGGACTTCTCCCTCATCATGGTGGCCGCTGAGATGATGAAGATGGCCACCGGATGATTTCCCCCTCCGGCAGGGTGCCAAAACGGGTCTAGATTGGTTTTTCGTGGCTATAGAGAATTGCAAAGGTGGAACTTCTGATCTAGGGTTACCCCAAGGGTTTTTGGAATATATGGGAATTTATAGGGTGAAGAGGCGGTGCGGGAGGCCACTGAGGTGGGCACAACCCACCAGGACGCACCCAAGTGGGTTGTGCCCCACTCGGGGCACCCCTCCGGTACTTCTAAGGCCCACTATATGTCTTCTGGTCCCAAAAAAATCTCCGAAACGTTTCGCTGCGTTTGGACTCCGTTTGAAATTGATTTTCTTCGATGTAAGAAAACAAGCAAAAACAGCAACTGGCACTGGGCACTATGTCAATAGGTTAGTCTCAAAAAATGATATAAACTGCTATTAAATGATTGTAAAACATATAAGAATGATAATATAACAACATGAATACTTCATAAATTATAGATACATTGGAGACGTATCAGCTACAGGGGCTCGAGCGGGAGCAGGATCTGCTGCTCGTGCAGCAGCAGCGCGAGCAAGAGTAGAGCAAGCAAGAGCAAGAGTAGCAGCACGAGCAAGAGCAAGAGCAGACCGCACATGGGACCGAGAGCAGGAGCAGACTAGCAGTGCGAGCGAGAGCCAAAGCATGTAACATCCCAATTTTCAATTTGGGTGTTAATCATTAGGTCATCATATGCATCCATAATTTGTGCATTTGGAATTTGTTTTAGTTGGACTTTGATCCTAGAAAACCTTAAGCAACTCAAGGACCAATTGAGAGAGTTGGAGGTTTTCACAAAAATCCATTTTTAAATTTTTCAAAATTGGGCAATTGGATCAAAGTAGTTTTATTCAAATTATTTTTCCAATTATTTCAAATAAATAAAATAATGAGAGAAGATAATATGACTTCTTCAAAACAAATAGGAAATATTGGAAATTTAATTTTTAATAAAATTATATTTATTTGAATTTTATTTGCAATTTTATTCGGTTCCATTTTATTAAATTAGGGAAAAAGTTACATTTTTTAAAATTGCATTTAGTCCAGAAAAATGTTTACATTGTCCCAAATATTAGGAGGGGATGGTGAAATTTGTTTTTGAAATTTTAGGAAATTTATTTTATTTTATTTGGATTTTTCTTCGTGGTGTTGTTTTTAAAAAAAAGTCGTCGGCGGAACTCGGCCGGCCCAACTAGCGCCAGGCCACGGCCCAGCCGCCACCGCCTCGCCCGCCATCCCTGAGCCGGACTCCTCCCTGAGTTCGAGCACCGCACACCGCCGGCCGCCCCCTACAGCGGAGCCGCCCCTCCCCCCGCCTTTAAAAGCCGCCCCGCCCCCTCCTCCTCGTCAGTCGCCGCCTCCCGCCGCCGACGCCATCCAGCGCCACCTGCCGCGCTGCTCGCCGCTAATCGCCGCTCGCCGCTGCCCCGCCTCGCCGCCCCACGCCGCACCGCCCGTCGCCTCACCGCCTCGCGAGAGCCGCCGCCACCGCCGTTCATCGCCATCGGTTTTTCCCCGCCAAACCGTCCGAACCCGGTATAACCGCCGCCCGATCCGGTTTTTTCGGTTTTATTTTCTAAATCTGGTTTATTATTTTTAGGTTAGTTTATTTAGCAGACGTTCATACGTTAGACTTTGGTAGCGCACGGTTTTCGTTCGTTAGGTTTCTGTAGCGAATGTCGATCGTTAGGTTTTTCTCTTTTTCTGTTTATTTTTGTCAGGGACCTATTCGTAATTATTATTATCATAGATTAGTCCCTGATCTTTAAATGATCACAACTTTTTTCTCGTTTATCCAAATTCAACAAAACCAACACCAAATTATTAGTTACAATCCCCTCTGTTCATATAATCAACTTAAACATGTTTTTGGAAAGTTTTAAATTTGGTTTCAAACAGATTTGAATTTGAACTTCTTTTGATCGTAACTTGAGTTTCATATCTCTGATTTGATTGATTCTTTTTGCAAATCGAAGCTCTTCACTTGAACTTTCTGCTTAGATCTTTTTGTTTGGTTTTACCTTTGCATCTTATGCTTGAGTGGTTATGTATGCTATTGTTTGTCTATGATAGATTTTTCGGAGTGCGAAGCTTGCTACTACGAATCTCTAGGGTTTTCCGATCGTCAGCAAGGCAAGTTCACACTTTGATCATACTTTTCATACCCAGTTTTTATGCATTAGTTTTACCCATACAAATTTGCATGAGTAGGATTTGGGAACTAGGATCTGTTAAGTAGTTGGTGAGGTAGGAAGCTAATACCTTTTATCAACCCTGGGAATATACGTTATGCTTTTATTGCTTAGCCATGCTCGTAGACGGGATTGGTATGTGTGATTCATGGAAGTTGCGAGAGTAATAACTAAGGGAAACTTAAGGTGGCTACTTTAATACACATCTGGGTGGATTGGTTGCGGGCAACTGGAGCAATCTAGTGTTGTCCTAGGATATCCTAGAGTACCCATGTGATCATCCTATGGAATGCCACCCAGGCTCAAAGGGATCATAATATTGTTCATGCTAGAAACTTCCGTGTGCAGCCACAAGCCATTATGGGCTCTGCCATAGTTGAGTAAGTTGTGTGACCTATTTCAGTGGTAGGCTAGTAGATGTAGGGGAAAGTAGGTGGTACTGTCTACCCAGAGTAAAGAGTTGAAGCTTCAGAAAGACTATGTCTCGATCATCCGATCATGGATGTGGTCGAGTCTTGTGGGGAAAAGTGCCCAAACCTCTGCAGAGTGTATAAACTAATCATGGTTAGCCGTGTCCCTGGTTATGGACATCTTGAGTATCTGGTATTTGAATTATTGTTTGATCTCGTCACTTTACTTAATGAATTTTTGGGTTATTAATTTTATTACATGGTAATTTGGGATTGAGTTGGGGGAACCTTCTCAATAATGGCATAAACTTGGTAGTTAAATAAAATCTATTCCTTTGTTGTAAGGAAAAATTACCTTTATGCAAATGATAAACTTAGAGCCTCCACCAGCCAAATATGCATGTAGTGGTAGCTTTTATTCCATCATTTTCTCTATAGTGTGATCTTGCCAGCATATTCCATGTGCTGACCTACACGGCTGCAACGTATCATGTTGCAGAATTTTCATACGAAGAGTAAGGTGCAATAGGTCATTGAAATGCACCCAGTTTTGCCGTGGAGTTAGATGGACTCATTTACCTTCGAAGCTTCCTCAGTTAATTAGATGGCCTTCAGCCATATTATTGTAATAAGTACTCTTTATGAGACACTCGATGTAATAAGTGTTTGATTGAACTCTGTCATAAATCCTCGAGTACTGTGTGTGTCAGCATACCGATCCAGGGGTGACACTTAAGCACAAAGACTATGGTCCATTGGGATCGGGTCGCTACAAAGCAGCAACAACTCCTACTAATGTGGATGTCGCCGCCGAGGGAGCGGCGCCATGGAGAAAGTGGCCGGCGATGCCGCCATAGATGGAGTCGCGCCATGTCGGCTCGGGACCGAGCGCCGGCAACACCGTGAGATCAAATCAAGAAGAAAATGCAGCAATTTGTGTAGAACCTCTTTGGTGGCGCCGATTAGGCCTCAACTTCATCCGAGGAATCGGTGATGATGCTACTCTTCCGGTGGTGCAGGTGAAGACGGTGGTGTGGGAATGGAGGTGGCGCGAAAGAGGAGGGGAACGTCGGGGCAACTCCTTGGAGGTGGAGGATGGGGTGGCTGAACCGGCGGGACGACGAGATCGACGATGGATCCTCATGTGGTGCGTTGGATGAGGGACATCAAGGTGTTGTTGTGGACGAGTCGTTAGGGAAGAGGCTCCGGTTGGGTGGGCAGACAGAGTAGGGTGTGGGGCTTCATGGGTTTTCGCATCCTCGGTGTACGAATGGGGGTGGAGGGGGTGGGAGGAGGGAACCATGGCTTAGGGATGCGCTTTTCCGAAATGTGGGGTATTGATGTGGAGCATCCTATGGACATCACCATGTCAAGAGTCCGTTTGGCAAGTGACACATGCGACATCTACTTCACATACATAAAGGTGAATCATCTCCTTTACACGTGCTCACTTGACCCCTTCGAGGATGGTATACTACTTGACACTCCACTTGTGTGCATGCATAGGTATTGTCGGAGCACTACAGACGACAAGGAGGAGTGCAAGCGCCAAGGAACAACTACACCATCCACGAGGGAAGCCTGGAAACAAAGACACAAGAAGAAGAGCTGCCGAAGAAGCTCCAGCCACCGGACGACCGGTCGAGTCCGGACGTCCGGCACCTGAAGATCCATCGGACGACCGGCGTTCCCGCACCCGAGCCAAATGAGCGGACGTCCGATGCCAGCGGACGACCGACAACCGGACGAACTACCCCGCCGGAAATCCGGCACTCCAACGTCCGAGCCAGATCGAGCGGACGTCCGACGTCTACCGGATGTCCGGCCGCCCATGAGTCTCTGGACGTCCGACGCCCACTGGACGTCCGACCCCTAGCTGTGTCCAGTTGCGTGCTGAGGCCCATGTACCCCTTCACTTCACCCCCCATTTGTACTAAGACTATAAATGGACCTCTCCCTCCTCCTTTCTAGGGTTAGCTAAAGATAGAGCTTTGCTCACCCATTACGGATCTACTCCACAAGAGAGACCGCGGCCCCTCTTCGGAGAAGATCCACCTTGGATTCAAGACCCCTTCATGGGAAGATCCCCTCGTGGATTCAAGACCTCCTCACAGAGATGAACTTTACCTTGTATCTTTCCCTTTGTTGTTCATGTACCTTGTGGATCTTGTGTGTTTGATTGTCTAGTGGATGTGTGATTGAACTTGTTCTTGAGTGTTTCCCCGTGTGTTTTCTATCCGTTATTCCCCGTGTTCTTCGTGTTCTTAGTTGGGATCCGCTCCTTTCGTGAAAGATTGGCCGTATAGGATTCCACCCTACATCATCTTGTTATCATGAGCCACGTTGATCACGATTTTGGAGCCTCCCCGTTGTGTTTTCTAGCCTAATTTTGTTGTGTTCTTCCCTAAATTCGAAAATCCCCACCAAAAATAGCCCCATTTTTTTGTGATTTGTTGGTTTGAGGAAGTTTTGTTGGATTTGATCCATGGATTTGCTTGGTTTTAAGTGGATCTAGCATCTTCCCAAGTTTCCCCATCTTTCATCCACGAAATCTCATCAATTTTGACCCCAAAATCTCCATTTTCCGCACAAAATCGCATCCCGGATCTCAAATCCCGCGTTGACCCCAACCCACCGGACGACCAATCTTTTACGGACGTCCGGAGCCCCAGGAAACATCGGACGTCCGACCTTTTCTGGACATCCGGAACCCCTAACCCGAGCCAAATTTACGGATTTCCGAGCCCGGCCGGACGTCCGACGACCGGACATCCGTCCTTTTATGAACGTCCGTAACCTGTAGATATTGACTTCAACTGATTTCTGTTTCGGCCGTAACTAATTCATCCGAACTCCGATTTTAACGTTCTTTAGCTTGTTTTGAAGCTCTTGACATCCCCCTTTCCCACAAAAATACCACCAACATCTTTTGACTCCATAAAATTTTGTTAACTTTGGCATATTTTCCTAGGGCTTCCACCACATCATCCGCTACACCACCACCGACTTTCGCGACCTAACCAATTCTATTCCCCATCGCATATGTGGTTGCTTGAGTAGTGATTCGAGTCTCCTAAGGTGTTTCGGCTACTTAGGGATGGTTGCTTCTTCATCAACCACCACCACCACTTCCGCATAGGCTTGCCCACCATACACTTCCACCACCCCAACTTAACCCAATTTTGTTTGAGTTGTGAGTTGTGTCTCCTAAGATGTTTCGGCTACTTAGGGATGGTGACCTTCAACTCTGACTCACATAACCCAATAACCCTCCACTTTCGCATTCCCTACTCGCATAACCCATCATTGCATTTCCGCGATCCCATTGAGCTTCCGCAACACCACCACCGCATCCTGCTACCGCCATTTTGACATTTGACATTTGAGATTTTGAGTTTGCGGTTTTTCCATTTCCTAAGGTGTTTCAGCTACTTAGCGATGAGTCTCCATCACCTTGGTATCTACATCAAGAACACCGCCACTCATCATCGTCAAGGACGGTAACCTCCATATCATCTTGGTATCGTGGTATCCCTCCATTGTATATTCCCTTGCCTTTGCATTGATAACCCCTAGCCCATTTTGCGTCACTTGCCTATCGAGACTAGCCTTTGAGTATTGCCGGCAAAGTTACTTGTGCACATAAGTGTTCTACACCTTCCATTGCATACATACCATACCATATCATATTGGTATCATATCATCCCTTGTGCAATAAGTTTGTTCCCATATATACCCAATTGCTATCTTGGTTTGTGCATTTCGCATTGTGGCCATATACAAAAAATTAAGAAAAATAAGCTTTTAAGCAAAAGAGAAAGAGCAAAGAAGCTTGTAAGCAAGTGCCATAGCATCATACCACATTGCATATAAGATTGTCATATCCGATCATCTTGGATCATACCACCGGAACATCATACATAGCATACTTGGGATAGAAAGTCGATACATTTTGCATATCATAGGTTGTGCACAAGTGTCGTATCCGCCTATAGAACAATCATGCTAGCGTCTCTCTTGAGTTGTGTAACACGAGCATTTTCCGCGGATTCCATATTTTGTGCTCATTCCTTGGTTGCACGACCCCATTTATCTATCCGTGTGTGTGCTTCCGTGTACAACATATTGCTATTGGTCTACTTGTTTCACTTGCGAATTTGTGAATCTCTTTCAACTTTATTGACTCTTGCTAACATTTTACATTAAATTTTTCTGCCACTATCCTCACCGAGCTACTCCATAAGCTTTATTTGTAGGTGTGAGTAAACAAGTCCGGTACCAATTCCACTATTCTTTCATCTCACATTGAGTGAAATAGGATCCATCCTCAACTTTAGGAAAAGGTAACTTGGTATTGTTTATCTCATTTCCTACTCACCTCTACTCGAGTCTTGTGATGGATAGGCAAGGCATTTCATCTTCGGTCTACAACAACGGCGACGAGTTAGATGCCACAAACAACTCCAACGAAGCCAAGATGCAAGCTCAAATGGAGGAGGTCAAAGCCCTCATCAAGTCCTACAAGCGATCTTCCTCATCTTCGAGAAGACGCTCAAGAGCACATGCCTCCGAGCTACCATCCCCGGCAAGATCACATCGGCATCGACACCATCACCAAAAAGAACGTGAACGTCAAGAGCTCAACACCAACAACCACTCAACGACTTCACCATCTCCCTTGGCATCTTCGCCAAGCGACTTCAAGGCATCTTCGCCTTCAGATATACGACATCTTTGCCAACAAGCACCTCAATACTACACTCAAGATAAGCTCCCCAAGCTCAAGTTCGTGACTTCCATGAGCTACTACGACCTCGACATCGACCATGCGGTTACTTTCTATGGGACTCAAGAACCCGAGGAGTATCTCAAGTGGGAGCGTTTGAAGGACGACTACCTCAAGCTACATCAAGTTCCTCCCGATGATCAAGTGAAGTGCGCCACAAGGAACTTCCACAACTACGCGTCCACATGGTGGCTTCACGCACCTTCGGAGACCTATGACATGGGTTGGCCCAAGATGAAGAGAGCTTTGCGGCGAGAGTTCGTGCCTCGAACCTACATGGAAAAACTTCAACGCCAATTGGAGAACACCATCCAAGGATCCAAGTCCATCGACGAGTACTTCAAGGAGATGAAGATTGCCTTGCGACAGGCCGGCGTAGACGACCCCATTTCGATGAAGTTCCACTTCATGATGGGATTGCACAATGACATCTCCAAGACGATCTTCCTCGAGAACTACAAATCCCTTGACGACAACTACATTGGTGCTCTCATGGCGGAACAAGAACTCGTGAAGGCCAAAGCTTCTCCACCCCAAGATCACTTTGTGATGACCAAGCTCCATGAGAACGAGCATGAGGATAGTACCACCATGGTGTCCAAGCCCGACGAGCTCCAAGATGATGCTCCCAAGTTCGACTTCACCGCCATCCCTCTTTGTGGCATTGATGATGTCGAGTCCTCCATGACTCTTTTTCAAGATGGTGCGGCGACGAGTACGACTACGGAGACCCTCAAGGACCAAGCTTTGGAGGCGAGCGACAAGGTGGCGAGCAAGGATGATGCTTCCATCTTAGGAGGTGAGAGTGATGATGTGCCATCTTCGGCCTTCATCCATGGCGACGGCGATGAGATGGATGAGAATGGGATTTTCCCTTCGACCACGGCGACGTATGATGACCTGAGTGACTTATGCCACCATATTGAGAGTGAGATTGACTTCACCACTAGCCCCATATATGATGTGTTTCCACAATTCCCATGTGAGGAGAGCCACAACCCCCACCACTTGAGTGAGATGAGTGACTCCACCATATGCGAGTTTGAGCACACCTATTTTGAGGGAGTGAGTGAACCACCACATAGAGAGAGTGTGATAGTTGATAGGGAATGTGAGGCCATTTGCATTTCTAACAACTTGACCTCTACCTCTATTGTGTCTTCTCATTTGGTGCTAGGTCCCCTATATGATGACGTGCCGATTCACGATGACTACGTCCTCCCTTTGGACAAGACGATGGCCATGGTGGAATATGATGCACCCCCACATGGTTCCATCAAGATGAAGATGACCACCATTTGGTCTTTCCCACCTCACCTACACCACACGAGTGGAATGAACAAGGTAACATAGGTGAAGGTGATGCTCTAGTTCCACTAGTGGACATTCTTGACATTGATTTCTTGCATGATGTTGATCAACCTATTATCATGCTTCATGCTAGTGCGACTTCCCCATGCGATGATTTACCCATTTATGATGAGTATTATGATTGCCATGTGGAGTCTATTAGTTGTGATGCCATGTTACATAGGATTTCTTGTGCTAATTCTCTCGGTCACATCATGTTTGCCAATCCGCTTGAGTTGTCATATGATATGCATGAGATCAATCATATGTCATATTTGCAATCTCTTCATAGTGACTATGTATATGCTATTAAAATAAACCAAATTTGCACATATGGCATAGATAACAAGCCTATGGTTATTGGCATTTGTTTCTCTTATGATGATATTGACATGCTACCTTTCCATCATTTATCTCATATGCCATGCCATAATCACCTAGCTTCGGATATGCATTGTTTTGGATGTTGTCCATTTTCTTCGTATGATGTTTCAAATATTGTACATGAGGAGACCCCCATAGTTTCCTCATACATTTTAGGAGATTGTGATCACTCCCATCCATTGCATGATCCTTATACTTGTATGCTCAATTTGCATCCCCATCGTGTTATACACAATAACTATTATTTCATGATGGATAAATTGTTCTTATACCATGCATCAAATTTCTTTGAGCGATGCTCATCTTGTACTAACTCACACGTGCAAATACACATCATGATGGATGATGTGTACATTTACCATGCGCACAATTTCTTTGGTTTGTGTCTCTTTTGTGTAGGTACCCATGAATACTTGTCAACCTCGCAATCCTACGAGTTGACAAAACGAGCTCTAAAGAGCAATGATGACTTGGGATCCCATGGAGTGTCTTTCCCACCACTCTCCTCGCGCCAAGACTTCGCGCATTTCTTCTACATGGCCCTCAATTGGCTATGGGTTGTTGTCCATTATATATCCTTTGCCCACCTTTCCATGTTCACTTTGCATGATAAGATCATTCCTATGCTTTTGCCATGCATTTGTGACCCATGCTTTGAATTACACATGATAATTAATTCTCATACTTGTATGTGTATTTGCAAGCTTGGTGGAGATATTGCTTGTTATTGCCATGTTTGCTTTATGCCCCATGCCTATGATGATACTTTCATCTTGCTTTGTGTTCGTGCTTGCGATATGTCATGTGCATTGTCTATGTCTATTATTTGCTCACATGACATGATTGCCATGATTTCCTCTAGTATGTTGCATCTTCACACTACTAGCTTGCATGACTTGATTACTATGCTTGCTTATGTTGCATCACCAATGATTCATACTTTCTCATTTCATGCAGTTGATGACAACCATCTACATGCTTTGCACATGATTGTTATTGCTTGTCGTCATATATCTCCATATGTTGCCTCTCTCATGCTAGATGATTTGCCATGTATTGAGTGCAATTATGCCCTTAGTCTTGATAATGAGTTTTCCCCCATAGCATTCTCGCATATATTTCGAGATTTTGACATTTTCCTTGTGAAGCATGCTTGTCTTGCCTCTTTGCACCATATACCTTGTGCCATGAATATAGCCATTGTTGCATCATATTATTCATGCACTTGTGCTCCTAATGGTTATGTGCAAGAGAAGAGAACCATCATGATGGATAATGTGTTTATCTACCATGCGCATACGTTCTTTGTTTTGTTGTGTGCATGTGTAGGATACTTGGACTTTGTATCAACTTCCATGTCACATGAGTTGACCATTCGAGCTCTTGAGAGCGAGCATCATACATTCGACCACGACTCGCTTCTACACCACCTTTCCTACCACTTCGGCGATGTGAACAATGCACAAGCACACGCCTTTGAGGTGACACCTTTCTTGAGCATGGATATTGCGGATCATACTACTTGTGTTGCTTGCACCATGAGACTTATTGTTCATCTTGGACCACTTGATTGCACACATGTTAGAGATCTTGCTTTGACTTGCCATTCTCACATTTCCATGCCTCATGAAATATATCTTGTGTGTTGCATCAAATTTTTGGATTACTTGCTCCTATCATATGTTTGGTTGCAACAATATCATCACTTCACATATGCCATGTCCCATTGATTGCTACATGCTTGCCATGATTACCTCACACATGATGAACAATTGCTCTTTCCATTGTGTTGAGTGCCACACGATATTCACTACACCCCATGCACATTATGCTTGGATTGTCCTGCACTTGACCCATGTGTTTAGAAACTTCATTTTATTTGGTGTTGTGAATGCTTCCTATGCCTACCATAGACCTTTCATTGAGTGCTTTATGCATGCGTACTATGACCATGAGGTAGATGCTTCTTCTCTTGTCACACACATTTGCATCACTACCTCACATTTGCATACTTGTTTCCATGATATCCTTGCTTGTGCTCAGTTTATGTGCTTATATGCCATGTCACAGTCCTTTGTCAAACCATATGCTTTGCATGATGACGACACTTGTTTGGTGAATCACCTCTTGAATGCTTGGTTTTGCACTAACACTAACCACATTTGTTTTTCCAAGTGTTTGTTGTCTTTACTCCTTTTGAAGGAATCCCAAGATGGTGCGACATTGGAGAGTGCCCATTTTGAGCTTCAAGATGACGAGAACTTGGTGATCGACCACTCCTACACGGCGACGCCATCTCTTTCCCATGGTGATTTGGATTTCGATCCGAGGTCGGATCTTTCCCAAGGAAGGGGAGATGATGCGGAGCATCCTATGGACATCACCATGTCAAGAGTCTGTTTGGCAAGTGACACGTGCGACATCTACTTCACATACATAAAGGTGAATCATCTCCTTTACACTTGCTCACTTGACCCCTTCGAGGATGGTATACTACTTGACACTCCACTCGTGTGCACGCAAAGGTATTGTCGGAACACTACGGACGACTAGGAGGAGTGCAAGCGCCAAGGAACAACTACACCGTCCGCGAGGGAAGCCTGGAAACGAAGACGCAAGAAGAAGAGCTGCCGAAGAAGCTCCAGCCACCGGACGACTGGTCGGGTCCGGACGTCCGGTTCCTGAAGATCCACTGGACGACCGGCCCGGACCGGACGACCGACGTTCCTGCACCCGAGCCAATTGAGCGGATGTCCGACGCCAGCAGACGACTGACGACCAGACGACCGGCCCCGCCGGAAATCCGGCACTCCAGCGTCCGACCCAGATCGAGCGGACGTCCGACGTCTACCGGACGTCCGACGTCTACCGGACGTCCGGCCGCCCATGAGTCTCCGGACGTCCGATGCCCACCGGACGTCCGACCCTTGGCTGTGTCCAGTTGTGGGCTGAGGCCCATGTACCCCTTCACTTCACCCCCCATTTGCACTAAGACTATAAATAGACCTCTCCCTCCTCCTTTCTAGGGTTAGCAAAGTAGTAGATCATTTAGAGATAGAGCTTTGCTCAACCATTACGGATCTACTCCACGAGAGAGACCCCTTGGATTCAAGACCCCTTCATGGGAAGATCCCCTCGTAGATTCAAGACCTCCTCATGGAGATGAACTTTACCATGTATCTTTCCCATTGTGATGAGGACATCAATACCATTGTTACACCGACAGCCCCTGCTGCTATACATACTGGACCAATTACTAGAGCTCGCGCACGCCAATTGAATTATCAGGTACTTTCGTTTCTAGGTAACGATTCTAATGTTCATGAGAATATGATGCTGCCTAAATTGGATACATTTGTTTTGCTTACAAATGAAGGGCCTAGTTTGGACAAGAAAGATGAACCTTGGAGCAAGTTCAAGCATGGAGATGATGGCATGCGCAAGTGGATCAAGAACGAAGTTATAAGTGATGATTTCAAGACTTTGAAGCCTCCATAAGGAGTGCATGAAGCCTCGGACAAAATATACAAGATGTCACTTCGTAAATTTCGTCCAGAGGCTATTCTAGGTGTTGCGTCACCTTATTATTGGGCCAGGCCCATGTATTTTCGAAATACTTTAAGTATAGGCTGTTTTCCGAGTCCGTATGTGTGGGGAAACAAGAGTTAGGGTTGGTTTCGGACCCCTCCTACAAAGGCCACGAAATTCCCCCCTCTTCCTCCATATATACAACCCTTAGGGAGTCGTTTAGACTTTGGGTTTTGTTTAGATTAAAAGTTCGCCATAGCTGCAACTTCGCATACTTCATTTGTATCCAATGACCAGAACAAGACGTCACAGAACCCCACCTTCATTAATAAAGATTTCCTCTTTTATTCGCAATATCCAGATTGCAATCTCAGTTTCTTGCTTGTTCTTCGTTTGTTCGCAGGAAATAGACCCTCGTAGTCAGGTTGATCATGCTCCGGCGTGGTCAATAACCCCTCGGAAGTTGGTTTAGCGATTGCTAAGGTACGACGTCTCGCACGTTTGTAGTCGGATCGTCAAGGTCGACTCCCACTAAAACGATAGCCACCATCTCATCGAAACATCAGGACACCTTTGCCTCTATCAAGTGGTATCAGATTTCCAGGTTTCTTGGTGAGATTTTATAGTTTTTCGTAGTTTATATCGAGTATGTTCTTCATACCTACATTCCACGAAAAAGAAAAAGCCAAAAAATTTAGGGTTAGTTCGTCCTATCCGAACCAATCTGAGCCTTTGCATAGTCTTTTTCAGTATTTTGCTTTGTTGAATTTGTGGTTGCCTCATCGTGTCTAGTTACTAGTCTTAGAGTCTAGTCTTTTAGAGTTTCGAGTTCTGGTCATAAGTTGTCACGGCGCCGCCACACCATCATCATCGCCCCTGCCATCTACCACCACCGCTTATCCGCCATCGATCCGTCTCCATATACCATCACCAATCCGTATCCATATACCACCACCAATCCGTATCCATATACCACCACCAATCCATATCCATATACCACCACCGCTGCCATATCCTACCACCATATATCCACCACCAATATGAGTTCCTTTCATATTAGGTTTGTTTTCGAGATCCATCAAATTTCGATTCGTGTTTCCTTGCCTGAGTAGGTTTCGAAAAAAAAGATTCTGGAGACCCCCGGGCAGTTTTAGGCCAAAATTTTCACATGCAAAAATATTTTTTCCCTATCCTATTTTTAGGCTCTTCTGAGTCTTTTGAGCCACGTGCCATCATAGTGATCTTTTGTCGCACTTTTTCGTCGCCGCTGCCCTGATTTTCGAAAAAGTCAAAAAAATCCGTGCCCATCCTGTCAGTTTGATGAGGGAAGAGTTTTGAGACACTCACCATTATAGTGATTTTTTGCAAAAAAAGAGCGCAAAAAAAGAGGAGCGCCAAAAAAACAGAGCGAATTTTTTTTCCAGAGTGTGCTTTTCCCTTGTTTACGTGCAGCGCCGTGATTTTGTTAGTGTTCTAGGCTCGTGTCTCTAGCACGGTCTAGCCTAGGACCAGCACAGTACCATCGTTGAGCGTTTATTCAACTTTGCATCTCCGAATTGATTATTGCTAACCCTTTTTGCTACCATATTATAAGCCTTCCCAGCTCCACATACATCTATGTCTTGCGTATGACTCTCCCTGGTAATCGCTCTATCCAAGCTTTGACAGTTTTGACTACGACGATTGTCGATTACCGCCTGCTACTGGGTAAGAACCGGTAAGAATTTGAGATTTGCTTGACGGATTTGTGACACCCACCACCACCTCTTGTTAGTAGTCATATTCTTGTGTGTTTCTATTGCTGCTAACCATGGCAGGATCACAAGCCGACGAGACTGACTGGGAGAACATGACGAATAAGGAGTTGCATGATAAATTTCAGCAAATGATAAGTGGACAGGTGCAAGATGTGCTAAACAGATTTGAAGAGGCCATGGAGAAGATAGATGGCATGGCGAAGACGTTCGAAACAAAGCTCGATAACAAGTTTAATGAATTGCTCGCGCGTCTTCCACCACCAGCACCACCACCGGCTGCAACTAACGCACCTCTACAACAACAACTACGTCGCCTTCCAAATCAAGTGGGACGAGCACAACACGTTCCCATTGACCCTGGGTAAAATTCTGGTGCCGCTGTTGATGCTTCTGTAGCTCCTGCTGCTACTGTAGAGGTGGAGGACCATTACGAGGATGAGGTTGATCAAAATCAGAACTACGTGCAACCACCAGCACCACCACCACCACCAGGTCGTCCTCAGTTATATCATCGCAACAGTAGGCCTGCACCACCACATGAGGTACGAGATCATGACCATCTTCCTAAACCGAAATTGAATATTCCACCATTTGAGGGTAGATATGTTCCTGATATATATCTTACTTGGGAGTTCGAAACTGAACAATGTTTTACATGTTTACAATATCCTGAGGAGAGACGTGTTCCTGCTGCTGTTTGTGCTTTCACTAGCTTCGCATATGTTTGGTGGTCTGAACATTGTAGATTATATCCTATTCCAACTACTTGGGCTTCTTTGAAAACTACTATGCATACTCGTTGGGTTCCACCATATTATCAACATGAATTACTTCAAAAATTGCAGCATTTAAGACAAACTGTAGAAGAATATTATCAGGAATTACAAACTGGCATGATTAGATGTGGTATTGCTGAGGAGAATGAAGCTATGCTTGCACGTTTTATGGGTGGATTAAATAGAGAGATTCAGACCATTCTAGAGTATAAGGAGTATACTAATATCACTCGTTTATTCCATCTTGCTTGTAAAGTTGAACATGAAGTGCGGGATCGACAGGCATTGGCGCGAACTAACTTTTCTTCAGGTCGATCTTCATCATGGACACCACATGCATCCTCTACTTCCACTGCACCAGCATCTCCATCAGGTGCCACCTCCAGCCGTGATACAAGAAAGCAGGCACAACCACCACTATCTGCCAAGAGCACACCTGTCGGGCCTATGCAGATCTCTTCTTCTTCCATGGCATCAACAGGGCACACAAGTGATATTATTTGTTGTCGTTGTAAGGGAAGAGGACATTTTGCAAGAGAATGCAAATCTCAGCGCGTGATGATTGCTACTGAGGATGGTGGGTATGAGTCCGCTAGTGACTATGATGAGGAGACTTTGGCTCTTATTACACATGAAGAACATGGCGGAGATGATTCTGATCATGAGACGCAAAATATGGCTGCTGAAGATGCTGACAGTTATGAATGTTTAGTTGCTCAACGTGTTTTGAGTGTGCAGGTTACACAAGCTGAGCAAAATCAGAGGCACAATTTGTTCCACACAAAGGGAGTTCTGAAGGAACATTCTGTTCGCGTCATCATAGATGGAGGGAGCTGCAATAACTTGGCTAGCATGGAGATGGTGGAGAAGCTATCTCTCACCACAAGACCACATCCACATCCTTACTACATCCAATGGTTCAACAACAACGGCAAGGTTAAGGTAACACGTACTGTTCGTGTGCATTTTAGTATCTCTATATATGTTGATTATGTTGATTGTGATGTGGTACCTATGCAAGCATGTTCCTTATTACTTGGTAGACGATGGAAATTTGATAAAAATTCTTTACACCATGGTAGAAACAATGAGTATACTCTTGTTCATAAGGACAAAGATATTACTTTGCTTCCTATGACTCCTGATTCCATTTTGAAAGATGATATTAACAGAGCTAATAAAGCAAAACAGGAGCAAAATAAGAGTGAAAATCAGATTGTGGAAAAAGAATTTGAGCAACTCATGAAACCTAATAATAAACCATCTAATGTTGTTTCTGAAATTAAATTAAAAAGTACATGTTTACTTGCCACCAAATCTGATATTGATAATCTAGATTTCAGCAAATCTATTTGCTATGCTTTTGTGTGCAAAGAGGCATTATTTTCATTCGAGGACGTGCCTTCCTCTTTGCCTCCAGCTGTCACTAACATTTTGCTGGAGTTCGCTGACGTATTTCCACAAGACGTGCCACTGGGATTACCACCTATTCGAGGGATTGAGCATCAAATTGACTTAATTCCCGGCGCATCATTACCCAACCGTGCACCATACCGTACCAATCCAGAGGAGACGAAGGAGATTATGCGTCAAGTACAAGAGCTGCTCGACAAAGGTTATATACGTGAATCTCTTAGTCCTTGTGTTGTTCCTATTATACTAGTGCCCAAAAAGGATGGTACATCGCGTATGTGTGTTGATTGTAGAGGCATTAATAATATTACTATTCGTTATCGTCATCCTATTCCTAGGCTAGATGATGTGCTTGATGAATTGAGTGGCTCTACAATATTCTCCAAAGTTGATTTGCGTAGTGGACATCAAATTCGTATGAAATTGGGAGATGAATGGAAAACAACATTTAAAACTAAGTTTGGATTATATGAGTGGCTAGTCATGCCTTTTGGGTTAACTAATGCACCTAGTACTTTCATGAGATTAATGAACGAAGTTTTACGTGCTTTCATTGGACGATTTGTGGTAGTTTACTTTGATGACATATTGATTTATAGAAAATCTTTGGAGGAACATTTAGAACATTTATGTGTTGTTTTTATTGCTCTACGTGATGCACGTTTGTTTGGTAACCTTGGAAAGTGCACCTTTTGCACCGACCGAGTATCTTTTCTTGGCTATGTTGTTACTCAACAGGGAATTGAAGTTGATAAAGCTAAGATTGAAGCTATTGAGAGTTGGCCGCAGCCCAAAAGGGTCACACAAGTGAGGAGTTTCCTTGGCCTCGCTGGTTTCTATAGGCGTTTTGTGAGAGATTTCAGCACCATTGCTGCACCTCTCAACGAGATTACAAAGAAGGATGTGCCTTTTGTTTGGGGTACCGCACAGGACGAAGCCTTCACGGTATTGAAAGATAAGTTGACACATGCTCCTTTACTCCAACTTCCTGATTTTAATAAGACCTTTGAGCTTGAATGTGATGCTAGTGGAATTGGATTAGGAGGTGTGTTATTACAAGATGGCAAACATGTTGCATACTTTTCTGAAAAATTGAGTGGGCCTAGTCTAAACTATTCTACTTATGATAAATAATTATATGCTCGTGTTCGGACCTTAGAAACATGGCAACATTATTTATGGCCCAAGGAATTTGTTATACATTCTGATCATGAATCTTTGAAACACATTAAAAGTCAAGCAAAACTGAACCGTAGACATGCTAAATGGGTTGAATTCATTGAGACTTTCCCTTATGTCATTAAACACAAGAAGGGTAAAGAAAATGTTATTGCTGATGCATTGTCTCGTCGTTATACTATGCTTTCACAACTTAACTTTACAATATTTGGTTTGGAGACCATCAAAGATCAATATGTGCATGATGCTGAATTTAAAGATGTATTGCAGAACTGTGAGGAAGGGAGAACTTGGAACAAGTTCGTTCTGAACAATGGATTTGTGTTTCGTGCTAACAAGCTATGCATTCCAGCTAGCTCCGTTCGTCTTTTGTTGTTGCATGAGGCGCATGGAGGAGGATTAATGGGACACTTTGGTGTCAAGAAGACGGAGGATATACTTGCTACACATTTCTTTTGGCCAAAGATGAGACGGGATGTTGAGCGTTTTTTTGCTTGCTGCACTACATGTCAAAAAGCTAAGTCACGACTCAATCCTCATGGTTTATATATGCCTTTGCCTGTACCTAGTGTTCCTTGGGTGGATATATCTATGGACTTTGTTTTTGGTTTACCTCGAACAAAGAAGGGGAGGAATGGCATATTTGTTGTCGTCGATAGGTTCTAAAAATGGCACACTTTATACCATGTCATAAAAGTGATGATGATGTTAATGTTGCTGATTTGTTCTTTCATGAAATTATTCGCTTGCATGGTGTGCCAAATACTATTGTTTCAGATCATGATACTAAATTTCTTAGCCACTTTTGGAGATGTTTATGGGCTAAGTTGGGGACTAAACTACTTTTTAGTACTACTTGTCACCCCCAAACTGATGGACCTGAAGTAGTCAATAGAACATTGTCTACTATGCTTAGGGTTGTTTTAAAGAATAATAAGAAAATGTGGGAGGAATGCTTGCCTCATATTGAATTTGCTTATAATCGTTCATTCCATTCTACTACTAAGATGTGCCCTTTTGAAATTGTGTATGGTTTCCTACCTCGTGCACCTATTGATTTGTTGCCTCTTCCATCTTCGGAGAAGGTTAATTTTGATGCTAAAGAACGTGTTGAATTGATTTTAAAAATGCATGCGTTAACTAAGGAAAACATTGAGCATATGAACGCTAAATATAAACTTTCTGGAGATAAGGGTAGAAAACATGTTGTGTTTGCACCTGGAGATCTTGTTTGGTTACATTTGCGTAAGGATAGATTTCCTAATTTGCGCAAATCAAAGCTAATGCCATGTGCTGCTGGTCCTTTTAAGGTGTTAGAGAAAATAAATTATAATGCATATAAACTGAGCTGCCTGCAGATTTTGGGGTTAGTCCCACTTTTAACATTGCATATTTGATGCCTTATTTGGGTGAGGAGGATGAGCTTTCATCGAGGACGACTTCATTCAAGAAGGGGAGGATGATGAGGACATCAATACCATTGTTACACCCACAGCCCCTACTGCTATACATACTGGACCAATTATTAGAGCTCCCGCACGCCAATTGAATTATCAGGTACTTTCATTTCTTGGTAACGATTCTAATGTTCATGAGAATATGATGCTGCCTAAATTGGATACATTTGTTTTGCTTATAAATGAAGGGCCTAGTTTGGACAAGAAAGATGAACCTTGGAGCAAGTTCAAGCATGGAGATGATGACATGTGCAAGGGGATCAAGAATGAAGTTACAAGTGATGATTTCAGGACTTTGAGGCCACCATAAGGAGTGCATGAAGCCTTGGACGAAATATACAAGATGCCACTTTATAAATTTCGTCCAGAGGCTATTCTAGGTGCTGCGTCACCTTATTATTGGGCCAGGCCCATGTATTTTCGAAATACTTAAGTATAGGCTGTTTTTAGAGTCTGTGTGTGTGGGGAAACAAGAGTTAGGGTTGGTTTCGGACCCCTCCTCCAAGGGCCACGAAATTCCCCCATCTTCCTCCATATATACAACCCTTAGGGCATTGTTTAGACTTTGGGTTTTGCTTAGATTAAAAGTTCGCCATAGCTGCAACTTCGCATACTTCGTTTGTATCCAACGACCAGTCCAAGACGTCACAGAACCCCTCCTTCATTAATAAAGATTTCCTCTTTTATTCGCAATATCCAGATTGTAATCTCAGCTTCTTGCTTGTTCTTTGTTTGCTCGCAAGAAACGGACCCTCGTGGTCAGGTTGATCGTGCTCCGGCGTGATCAATAACCCCTCGGAAGTTGGTTTAGCGATTTCTAAGGCGCGACGTCTCGCACGTTCGTAGTCGGATCGTCAAGGTCGACTCCCACTGAAAACGATAGCCACCATCTCATCGAAACATCGGGACACATTTGCCTCTATCACATTGTTGTTCATGTACCTTGTGGATCTTGTGTGTTTGATTGTCTAGTCGATGTGTGATTGGACTTGTTCTTGAGTGTTTCCCTTTGTGTTTTCTCTCCGTTCTTCCCCGTGTTCTTCGTGTTCTTAGTTGGGATCCGATCCTTTCGTGAAAGATCGGCCATATAGGGTTCCACCCTACATCAGGTATGTTACGAAAGTAGCCCCACCAATTTGAACTAGGTGGTTCTTTCGGTTAAGGGTTATCATGGGAATTTCCTATGTCGGGATTTCGCAGGAGGTGGGAGTTTCGCGCGCGTTGTAATTTTGGGATAGCAAGGCGCGTGTTGAGATGGAGGGAATTTTAGGAGGACAATGAGACAAACATATATCTTAAAATTTCGGGATAATAAGGCGCGGGTTGAAATTTTTGACAAGCCTAACATGTATACTATGGGTGTGTTTGGTTTGTGCCCAAGGTTGCCCCACCAAAGCATTGGCTAGCCAAAATTTTGATTGAGGTTTTGGTTGCCAATGATTTGGCCAACATTGGCAAGAAAAATGAACTAAAGTTGGCTAGAGTTCATTGGCATGCCAAAAATTTGGCTACCATCCAAACAAAGACCAATCTTTGGGTCATGACGAAAATTTTGGTAAGGTGCACTTTGGCCACAATCCAAACACACCCTATATCAAATCAATTTGCACTTCCCTGGACAAAAGAACAAAAAGATATCAATTAGCACCACACAAGAGAGTCTAGTCCAGTGTACTGTACCAAATCAATTCTCACTACAAGTGCCATTCAAAACTTTGAATCCATGTTATGTTCAATCAAAATATTTGCTACGTGTATAATGCATGCCCTGCTACTCAAATGAACATTTTAGTGCATTCCAAACGTATATACTACCGCTTCAATATGAATTAAATTTCAATTTGTTTCTCTATTTGAATAAGATCTAAAGTCATGATTGTTGTCAAGTTAAACCATTTGAATTTGTTTCTCTATTTTAGTAAGATCTACAATCATCATTATTGTCAAGTTAAACCATCGTTTGTATATTAGCTTCACAGCACACCACATGATTACTATCGAGTTACATATGAACTATGTGTACTATATGAACTCGAACTCGATTTTTTGAATCCACTTTATGTTGATTTCAAATCACAGTACATTTCAAGCTCTAGCTAGATCATCATAATCTAAACCATGTCTCCTATTTATAATGTGTTTATCACATAATGTACGGTGCCCCGCCCCCTACACCTACAAGTATTTAGGTGTGAGTTGCAAACACCACACACTATCACAAATTCGAATAAAATGTGAGATTGTTCAATACTTAGTTGCGAGCTGCAAATGCCACACATTATCACAAATTCAAATAAAATGTGAGATTGTTCGATATATAGTATGGTTTAGATTGTTCGATATTTATCTGTGAGTTGCAAACGCCATGCATTATCACATTATCGTATAACATGTCCGAAACCACACCACGCGTATCACCGCTATATCCATGCATGCATAGGTTTATAACACTATGATCTCTTATTCAAATATATGAATCCACTTTCATATCGAATTATGATCTTTGTTAGTCTCTTACACCCACACAATCCTCTAACCTTTGTAGCTAGCACTAACTTTCTCTCGTGCATGCACACGCTCTCCTCATCCTCCCACTCCCACAGCATTCTATCCATAGCGCACATTCATTTTTTTCTTTAGGTCATTCTCCCACGGTCTCAACAACTCCTTTCCGACACGCACCGATCGATAAACCTCTCCAGCGATATCTGCCTACCACATACACACGCACTTTCCATCTCCTCCTTTTTGTGTCCATGCCTCGTGTCTCTCATATGAACCCACACACGTGTAAACTCTCGCCCTTGTTTTCATCGATCTCACAATGGCACACTCCTCCCCCTATCTGTCTAGTAGGACTCTCAAACCACCTCCTAGCTCCTTCTCTCTCTATCCGTCTCTCCAGGCCTTATTTGCCTCTAACAAATGGACATACACCGATCGATCTCCCACTATACATATAGCTAGCTAGGTCGTTTATAACTCGTTTTCCCCATGTGCCGATCCATGTACCTCATTAGTTATGTCTCTCTTCTTCCTCCGACACACAACAATTGATCTATCGATCTAGTTAGGTATGCTTACCAAAACACATGGTCCCCCTTTGATGTAGGGTAGAACTCTAGAGGGCCGGTCTTTCACGAAAGGAGCAGATCCCGTGATGAACACGAAGAACATGAGGGAAAACACGAGGGGAAACACGAGAGATTCACTCAAACCAACAATATTCGGTCACACATATGCTAGATCCTCGAAACACAAAAGAGATACAAGATCTACGATCAAAAAGGGATGATACAAGTGGCACGATCTTCTCCGTGAGGATGTCTTCAGGGGTCTTGAGAGGTCGTGAACTCCTAAGGAGAAGGGGATCAAGTGGAGAGAAAACCTTCTCAATGAGCTACTACTTTGCTAACCCTAAAATGTAGGTAGGAGAAGAGTATATATAGTCTCGGGGGCAAAAGGGTACACGGGCTTAGGCCCAAGTCACTATGCGCAGGGAGGCCCAGAAGTTCCAAGTGAAGCCGGAAGGTCTGGGTGCCGGAGGTTCCGGGCCAGGTTTTGGGGAGGGTTTGGCCTAACTAGAGAGTTGGCACGGGAGGAGCTGGGCTGGCGTCCGGGTGCCGGAAGGTCCGGGTGGCCGGAAGGTTCCAGGGGCTGTCCAGGCTGGTTCCGGGCTAACCAGAGAGGTGGCACACCCGGGTTGGTCTATGTCGTAGGAGGCCGGAAGCTCCGGGTCGGTGTAACATCCCAAATTTTCAAATTTGGATTATTAATATGATCATTATTTTACATCATGATTTCTATGCATGTTTGAAATTTTGGGGGGTTATTGAATATTATAATGAGAGGGAATAAAAGGACTTCCCACATATTCATTTGACTCTTATTTTGATTTCACAATTATTCGAATCATTGTCAACTCAAGGAATATATGAGAGAAGGAAATATGACTTCTTGAAAGCACAAGTGCTCCCTGGGTGATTTTGGTTATTCATGTCAACATATCTCTTGTTGGACTAATATTTTCATCTAGTATATTTCAGATGAGTTCAACAGTGGATTGGCTTAGACAAGAGGATGTGGAACCCCTTCAAGATGCTAAGAACAAAGATTGGCAAAAGCTCAAGACTCTACATTTTCATTTTAGTGATCCAAGATCACATTGAGTCCATAGGAAAAGCCAGTACTATTAAAAGTGGATGAGGTGTTGCTTAATGGCTTGCTTGCTCAAAGTGCTGAGTGATATGCTCCAAAGCCCTCAACCACTTTCTCATTCCACATATGTCCTAAACCTAAAGTCAAACTTGGCCCCACCAATTTGATCTATCCGGCGCCACCGAGTTCACTTGACATAGCCACTGCCAGAAACCCAAATCAATTCGGTCTCATCGATGGGATCTCGGTCTCACTGAGATGGGCTTGCAAACTCTCTGTTGTCTGTTGCAACTATTTCAGTCTCACCGAGATATGCATTCGGTACCACCGAGTTTGCTTGACCAACTCTCCGTTTTGCTTATTACCAATATCGGTCTAATGTAGGGTGGAACCCTAGATGGCCGATCTTTCACCAAATGGAGGGGATCCTGTGAAGAACACGAAGAACACGAGGGAAAACATGAGAGAAAACGAGAGGAACACTCAAGAACAAGTCCAATCACACATCCACTAGACAATCAAACACACAAGATCCCCAAGGTACATGAGCAACAAAGGGAAAGATAAAAGGTAAAGTTCATCCCAAATCCAAAGGATATGGGGGCTTGAATCCTAGAAGGATCTTGTCCGTGAGGAGGTCTTGAATCCCTCAGGATCTTCTCCTAGATGGAGGTCTTGGCCTCCAATGGAGCAGTCTCTCTATCAAGAGAAGAGTAGTAGGAGCAAACCTCGCATACAAATGAGCTATCACTTTGCTAACCCTAAAAATGGGCAGGAGGAGGAGGTCTGTTTATAGTCTAAGCCACGAAGGGTTAAGTGAGGGGGGCGAATGGGTACATGGGCCTCCGCCCGGAGACATGCACGTAGGCAAGGCCGGATGATCCGGATGGGGGTCCAGATGATCCGGGCATCGTCCGGATGATCCGTGTCCGTCGAGGAGCTTCTGCAAGGTTCGGTTGCCGGGGCTGTGGGATTACCCGGATGATCCGGAGGGGGGCCCGGATGATCTGGCTAAGCCCGGATGATCCGGACGAAGGTCCGAATATCCGGCCTGACTTCAGCAGCCGCTCCATCTTCTTCTCCTTTCTTCCGTCTTCTCTTCCACGCTTCCCTCACGGACGGTGTAGTCGTTCCTTGGCGCTTGCACTCCTCCTTGACATCCAGGAAGCTCCGACAATACCTATGCATGCACACGGGAGAAGTGTCAAGTAGTATACCATCCTCGAAGGGGTCAAGTGAGCACATGAAAAGGAGATGATTCACCTTTGTGTATGTGAAGTAGATGTCGCACATGTCACTTGCCAAACAGACTCTTGAAATGATGATGTCCGTAGGATGATCCGCATCATCCCCTCCCCCTTGGGAAAGATCCAACATCGGGTCGAAATTGAAATCACCATGGGAAAGAGATAGTGTCGCCGTGTAGGAGTGGTCGATCACCAAGTTCTCGTCATGTTGAAGCTCGAAATGGGCACTCACCAATGCCGCACCATCTTGGGATTCCTTTAAAAGGGGCAAAGACAACAAACACTTGGAAAAACAAATGTGGTTAGTGTTAGTGCAAAACCAAGCATTCAAGCGGTGATTCACCCAACAAGTGTCGTCGTCATGCAAAACATATGGTTTGACATAGGATTGTGACATGGCATGTAAGCATATAAATTGAGCACAATGAAGGTCATCATGGGAACAAGCATGTAAATGTGAGGTAGTGATGCAAATATGTGTGATAAGAGAAGAAGCATCTACCTCATGGTCATAGCAATCTTACATAAAGCGCTCAACAAACGGTCTATGGTAGCCATAGGACGCATTCACAACACCAAATAAAATGAAGTGTCTAAAGACATGGGTCAAGTGCAAGACAATCCAAGCATAACGTGCATAGGGTGTAGTGAATATAGTGTGGCACTCAACATGATAGAAAGAGCAATTGTTCAACATATGTGAGGCAATCAAGTCAATCATGTGACAAGCAATGGGACATGGCATATGTGAAGTGATGACATTGTTGCAACCAAACATATGATAGGAGCAAGTAATCCAAGAATTGGATGCAACACACAAGGTATATATGTCATGAGGAATGGGAAGGTGAAAATGACAAATCAAGGCAAGATCTCTAACATGTGCGCAATCAAGTGGTCTAAGATAAACAAAAAGTCTCATGGGGTAAGCAACACAAGTAGTATGATCCATAATATCCAAGCTCGTTGTTTGGGGGTTCTCAAAAGAGAAGGATATCACCTTGAAAGCATGTCCTTGTGCGTTCTTCACAATGCCGAAACGCGAGCAAGTATGATGTAGAAACATCATGGTAGATGGTGCCTTGCTCTCAAGAGCTCGAATGGTCAACTCACGTGAAGTGGAAGTCGACACAAAGTCCAAGTATCATACAGATGCACAAAACAAAACAAAGATGTGCATGGTAGATAAACACATTATCCATCATGATGGTTCTCTTCTCTTGCACATAACCATTAGCAGCACAAGTGCATGCATAATATGATGCAACAATGGCTATATTCATGGCACTAGGTATATGGTGTAAAGAGGTAAGACAAGCATGTTTCACAAGAAATATGTCAAAATCTCCAAATATATGCGAGAATGCTATGGGGGCAATCTCATTAGCAAGAGTGAAGTCATTGTTGCATTCCATACATGGAAAATCATATAGCACGAGAGAGGCAACATATGGAGATACATGACAAGAAGCAATAACAATAATGTGCAAAGCATGTAGATGTTTGTCATCAACCGCATGAAATGAGCAAGTATGAATCATTGGTGATGCAACATAAGCAAGCATAGTAATCAATTCGTGCAAACTAGTGGAGCGAAGATGCAACACACTAGAGGAAATCATGGCAATCATGTCATGTGAGCAAATAATAGGCATAAGCATGGCACATGACATATCACAAGCACGAACACAAACCAAGATGATAGTATCATCATAGGTATGGGTCACAAATGGAACATGGCAATAACAAGCAATATCTCCACCAAGCTTGCAAATACACATACAAGTACTTGAATCAATCATCATGTGTAATGCAAAGCATGGGTCACAAGTGCATGGCAAAGGCATGGAAATGAGCATATCATGCAAAGTGAACATGGAAATATGGGTGAATGATACATAATAGACAATAACCCAGAACCGTGTGAGGGACATGTAGAATAAATGTGCGAAGTCTTTGCGCGAAGAGAGCGCTGGGAAAGACAATCCATGGGATCCCAAGTCATCATTGCTCTCTAGAGCTCATTTTGTCAACTCATGGGATTGCGAGGTTGACAAGTATTCATGGGTACCTAGACAAAAGAGACACAAACGAAAGAAATTGTGTGTGTGTGTGTGTGTGGTAAATGCACACTTCATCCATCATGATGTGTATGTGCACATGAGAGTTAGTACAAGATAAGCATCGCTCAAAGAAATTTGATGCATGGTATAAGAACATGTCATCCATCATGAAAGAATAGTTATTTTGTATGACACGATGGGGATGCAAATTGAGAAAACAAATATATGGCACATCAATAGCATGTTTATTCGTGGGGAGCATATGGTGCACATAAGTATTGGGATCATGCAATGAATGGGATGGATCAAAATCTCCTAAAATGCATGAGGAAACTATGGGGGGTCTCCTCATGAGCAATAGCGGAAACATCATATGGAGAAAATGGGCTACATCCAAAACAATGCATATCTGAAGCTAGGTGGTCATGGCATGGCATATGAGATAAATGATGCAAAGGTAGCATGTCAATATCATCACAAGAGAAACAAATGCCAATAAACATAAATGCGCGAAGTCTTTGCGCGAAGAGAGCGGTGGGAAAGACAATCCATGGAATCCCAAGTCATCATTGCTCTCTAGAGCTCATTTTGTCAACTCGTGGGATTGCGAGGTTGACAAGAATTCATGGGTACCTACACAAAAGAGACACAAACGAAAGAGATTGTGTGTGTGGTAAATGTACACATCATCCATTATGATGTGTATGTGCACGTGAGAGTTAGCACAAGATAAGCATCACTCAAAGAAATTTGATGCATGGTATAAGAACATGTCATCCATCATGAAAGAATAGTTATTGTGTATAACACGATGGGGACACAAATTGAGAATGCAAGTATATGGCACATCAATAGCATATTTATTCATGGGAAGCATATGGTGCACACAAGTATTGGGATCATGCAATGAATGGGATGAATCAAAATCTCCTAAAATGTATGAGGAAACTATGGGGGTCTCCTCATGAGCAATATTGGAAAGATCAAATGGAGAAAATGGACAACATCCAAAACAATGCATATCTGAAGCTAGGTGTTCATGGCATGGCATATGAGATAAATTATGCAAAGGGAGCATATCAATATCATCACAAGAAAAACAAATGCCAATAACCATGGGATTTTCATCTATGCCATATGTGCAAATTGGGTTTATTTTAATAGCATATGCATAGTCACTATGAAGATATTGCAAATATGACATATTGTTGATCTCATGCATAGCATATGACAAGTCAAGCGGATTGTCAAACATGATGTTACCTAGAGAATTGTCACAAGAAATCATATGTAACATGGCATCACAACTAATAGACTCCACATGGCAATCATCATACTCATCATAAATGGGCAATAAATCATCACATGGGGAAGTCGAACTAGAATGAAGCATGGTAATAGGTTGATCAACATCATGCAAGCAATCAATGTCAAGAATGTCCACTAGTGGGACTAGAGCATCACCGTCACCTATGTTACCATTCTCATTCCGCTCAAGTGGTGTAGGTGAGGTGGGAAAGACCAAATGGTGGTCATCTTCAACTTGATGGAACCATGTGGGGGTGCATCATATCCCACCATGGCCATCGTCTTGTCCAAAGGGAGGACGGATCGAGTATCGGCGCGTCATCATATACGGGACCTAGCACCAAATGAGAAGACACGATAGAGGTAGAGGTTAAGTCATTAGAAGTCGAAGTGGCCTCACATGCCGTATCAACTACCTCACTCCCTCTATGTGGTGGTTCACTCACTCCCTCAAAATAGGTGCACTCAATCTCATGTATGGTGGAGTCACTCATCTCACTCAAGTGGTGGGGGTTGTGGCTCTCCTCACATTGGAATTGGGCCAACACATCATATATGCGGCTAGTGGTGAAGTCACTCTCACTCTCAATATGGTGGCACAAGTCACTCAAGTCATCATACATCGTCATGGTCAAAGGGAAAACCCCCATGCTCAACCATCTCGTCATCGTCGCCATGGATGAAGGCCGAAGATGGCACATCATCACTCTTGCCTCCTAAGAGGCTCCGTAGTGGTACTCGTCGCCGCACCATCTTGAAAAAGAGTCAAAGTGGACTTGGCACCATCAATGCCACAAAGAGGGATGGCGGTGAAGTCAAACTTGGGAGCATCATCTTGGAGCTTGTTGGGCTTGGACATCATGGTGGTACTAGCCTCATGCTCGTCGTCTTGGAGCTTGGTCATCACGAAGTGAGATTGGGGTGGAGAAGCCTTGGCCTTCATGAGTTCTTCTTCCGCCTTGAGAGCACCAATGTAGTAGTCGTCGAGGGACTTGTAGTTCTCGAGGAAGATAGTCATGGAGATGTTGTTGTGTAATCCCATCATGAAGTGGATCTTCATTGAAATGGGGTCGTCCATGGCGGCTCATCGAAAGGCATGCTTCATCTCCTTGAATTACGTGTCGTTGGACTTGGATCCTTGGGTGGTGTTCTCTAATTGGCATAGAAGTTGTTCCGTGTAGGTTGGAAGCACGAACTCTCACCGCAAAGCTCTCTTCGTCTTGGGCCAACTCATGTCGTAAGTATCCGAAGGTGTGTGAAACCACCATGTCGATGCGTAGTCGTGGAAGTTTCTTGCGGCGCAGTTCACTTGATCTTCCAGAGGGACTTGATGTAGCTTTAGGTAGTCGTCCATTAGGCGCTCCCACTTGAGATACTCCTCGTGCTCTTGAGTCTCATAGAAAGGATTCTTGTGGTCAGTGTCGAGGTTGTAGTAGCATGTGGAAGTCGCAGACTTGAGCTTGGGGAGCTTCTCTTGAGCATAGTCTTGAGGTGCTTGTTGGCGAAGATGCCATATGTCTGTAGGCGAAGATGCCTTGAAGTCGCTTGGCGAAGATGCCAAGGGAGATGGTGAAGTCGTTGAGCGGTTGTTGGTGTTGAGCTCTTGTCCTTCACGTTATTGTCGATGCTGTTGTCGATGTTGATGTGATCTTGACGGAGATGGTAGCTCGGAAGGATGTGCACATGAGCGTCTCCGTGAAGATGAGGAAGATCTCTTGTAGGACTTGATGAGGGCCTTGATCTCTTCCATTGGAGCATCCATCTTGGCGTCCAAGTTATTGTTCATGGCATCGAACTCATCGTTGTTGTTGTAGACTGAAGGAGGTGTGGCGTGCCTATCCATCACAAGACTCGAGTAGAGGTGAGTAGGAGATGAGATAAACAATACCAAGTTACCTTTTCCCAAAGTTGAGGATGTCTCCCGTTTCACTCAATGTGGAATGAAAGAATATTGGAATTGATACCGGACTTGTTCACTCACACCGACCAAGTAAAGCTTATGGAGTAGCTTGGTTAGGATAGTGGCACAAAAAATTGATGAAAAATGTTAGCAAGAGTCAATAATGTTGAAAGATATTCACAAGTGAAACAAGTAGACCAATAGCAATTGGTGGCACACGGAAATGCACACATAGATAGATAAATGGGGTTGTGCAACCAAGGAATGAGCACAAAATGTGTAATCCATGGAAAATGCTTGTGTTGCACAACTCTAGAGAGACGCTAGCACGATTGCTCAATAGGCGGATACAACACTTGTGCACGACCTATAAGATGCAAAATGTATCAACTTTTATCCCAAGTATGTTATGTACATATGGTTCCCGGTGTTTTGCACACGATGATCCAAGATGATCAATATGGTATTATGATATGTAATGTATCGATGCTATGGCACTTGCTTACAAGCTTCTTTGCTCTTTCACTTTTGCTTAAAAGCTTTATTCTTTTTTATATGGCCACAATGCACAAACCAAGATAGCAATTGTGTATATGTGGGAACTAACTTGTGACACAAGGGTTGATATGATGATACTAAGATGATATGGTATATATGCAATGGAAGGTATGGATCACTAATGTGCACAAGTAACATTGCCGGCAAGACTCAAATGGCTAGTTTCGATAGGCAAGTGACGCAAAATGGGCTAGGGGCTAACAATGCAATGGCAAGGGGAATATACAATGGTGTCGTCGAGGTTACCGTCCGTTGCGATGATGAGTGGTGATGTTCTTGATGTAGAACCGTTCCTAATTAGCAGAAACACCTTAGGAAACGGGAAAAACCGCGAACTCAAAATCTCCAAAGGAAAATGTCAAAATGGTGGTAGCGGAATGCGGCGGTGGTTGCGAAAGTATTGGTGGAAACCCGGTCAAAATGGGTTATGGTGGTGGAAGGGTATGATGAGCTATACACGGTGTCGGAGTTGGAAGCACGGTCCCTAAGTAGCCGAAACACCTTATAAGACACAACTCACATCACAAACAAAATTGGGTTAAGTTGGGGTGACGGAAGTGTATGGTGGGCAAGCGTATGCTGAAATGGTGGTGGTGGTTGATGAAGAAGCAACCGTCCCTAAGTAGCCAAAACAACTTAGGAGACTCGAATCACTACTCAAGCAACCACTAATGCTATAGGGAACAAAATGGGTTAGATTGTGGAAGGCTATGGTGGTTTTGTGGATGATATCGTGATGGCCCTAGGCAAAGATGTCAAAATTCCGAAATTTTGATGGAGTCAAATGGTTATGGTAGTATTTTTCTGGGATCGGGGATGTCAATAGCTTCAAAACGAGGTAAAGAACGTCAAAACGGAGTTCAGATGAATTAGATAGGGCCGAAACAAGAATCTGTCTGTGTAAGTTTCAGGGTTAACCGGACATCCGGGAGTAGGTCCGGATGATCTAGGTTCGTCAACCGGATTTCCATCGTCTGGGGTGTCCGGACATCCGGGAGATGGTCCAACTGATCCGGATGGATCCGGATGATCCGGGTAGGTCAATCTGCTCGGGATTTGTTCTCGGAGTCCAATTTTTTGGGCGGAAATGGATGATTTTCAGGTCAAAATTGAAGAGATTTCATGGATGAAAGGTGGGGATACTTGGGGAGATGCTAGATCCACTTGAAACCAAGCAAATCCATGATTCAAAATCAACAAAATTTCATCATACCAACAAATCACAAAAAAATTGGGGCTATTTTTGGTGGGGATTTTCGAAATTTAGGAGGAAATCAAGCAAAAGTAGGTTAGAAAACGGTGGGGGGGGGGACTCAAAAATCATGATAAATGTGGCTCATGATACCAAGATGATGTAGGGTGGAACCCTAGATGGCCGATCTTTCACGAAATGGAGGGGATCCTGCGAAGAACACGAAGAACACGAGGGAAAACACGAGAGAAAAGGAGAGGAACACTCAAGAACAAGTCCAATCACACATCCAGTAGACAATCAAACACACAAGATCCACAAGGTACATGAACAACAAAGGGAAAGATAAAAGGTAAAGTTCATCCCAAATCCGAAGGAGATGGGGGCTTGAATCCTAGAAGGATCTTCTCCGTGAGGAGGTCCTGAATCCCTCGGGATCTTCTCCTAGATGGTGGTCTTGGCCTCCAATGGAGTAGTCTCTCTCTCTCAAGAGAAGAGTAGTTGGAGAAAAGCTCACATACAAATGAACTATCACTTTGCTAACCCGAAAAATGGGGAGGAGGAGGTCTATTTATTGTCTAGGCCACGAAGGGGTAAGTGAGGGGGGCGAAAGGGTACATGGGCCTCGGCCCAGAGACATGCACGCAGGCAAGGCCGGATGATCCAGATGGCGGTCCGGATGATTCGGGAATCGTCCGGATGATCCGTCTCCGCTGAGGAGATTCTGCAAGGTTCGATTGCAGGGGCTGAGGGATTACTCGGATGATCCGGAGGGGGGGACCCGGATGATCCGACTGAGCACAGATGATCCGGACGGAGGTCCGGACGTCTGGCCTGACTTCACCAGCTGCTCCGTCTACTTCTCCTTTCTTCCGTCTTCTCTTCCACGCTTCCCTCGCAGATGGTGTAGTTGTTCCTTAGCGCTTGCACTCCTCCTTGACATCCGTGAAGCTCCGACAACACCTATGCATGCAGATGTAACATCCCAAAATTCTAAATTTTGGAATGTTATAATAAATAGATTGATTGATTGTTTGTTTGATTGTTGTGTGATTGATTGAGTGAAATTCAAAACTTTTTGGAAGTTAAATGAGAGGGAATAAAAGGACTTTCCCAAACTTTCACCTTTTTGCATTTTGATCTCCGTGAATTCAAATTCTTTTCAAATACAAAACCCTCGAGAGAAGATGATATGACTTCTTCCATTTAATTAAATGAAAAGTAGTTTTTGAAAAGATTTGAATTTTATATGGAAATATTTCAAATTCAGAAACTTTAAGCAACTCAATGATTTTCATGAGAGAAGATAAAGCGACTTCTTCAAAATATATGAAATACGAGTTGGAAGTTTAAAAGGATCAAATTTAAAGTCTGTTTGAAATTATTTTCAATTTGGAGTTATTTGGGTTTTATTAAAATTATTTTTGTCCAAAAATAAGATAAATGGAAAATAGGATAAAATGATTCCCTACATCAGAAAATTGGAGAGAAATAATTTTGAAATCATTTTGGTATTTCTAAAATGATTTTTATTGGGCTTTATTGTGGAAGTAGCACTGTTTGAATTATTTGAATTTTTGAGGATTTTATTTGGCATTAGAGAAATGTTCATGTTGTAGAAAATCTTTTTGCGAAAATTACGATATATAATATGCCTATATAAAATTTTATTTTATTATCGCTATCCAGTTCTCTCTTTTTATTTCTATATAAAAAAAGAAAAAAAATCTATGCGTGCGCCTGGAATTAACCGCCGCCCACATGCATAGCATAGCAGCAGGCCAGCCGTTTTTCTTTTGTTTTCTTTTGTCTTTTTTTATTTATTTTATTTTCGTTAATGTTTAGTTTTTTTAAACAAATTTCAAAAAAATAGACTTCGGAAAAAAATGCAGCCCGTGTACGGCGCGCGGCCGGCCGGCCGAGGCCTTTAGGCCCGTGTGAGGCGTTAGCCTTTTTCTTCTTTGTTTCGTATATTTTCGTCTACGTTTAGTCCCACATTGACTAGCCTTTGACACTTAAACCTCTTTCCATCTATAAATATAGACCCATAGAGCCTCCAAAAATTATCTGATTCGGGTTAAATCAATATTTTGGTTTGACTAGATTCATTAAAGAAAAATATATTTCTCCTCTCCAGCTTGACTTTTGGAAATTGTCTCTTCCCTCCAAAGTCGTCTTTTCTCTACCTTATAAAGGTATCTTTCTTTGTTTTTTATACTTCCGTAGTTTATTATTTCTAGACTAATACGATAGAATAATTAAATTATCAATTAGTATACGTATTTATACATTAGACCTTAGGTGTAGCTATTTTTCTTCCGTAAAACAGGTTGGCCCTAATTTTTCAAATAGCATAACTTTTCACTCGTTTATCCAAATTAGATGAAACCAGCGCCTATAGCTTTGTCTTGTCTTCATGAACCTGTCACATCAACTTTTTGAAATTTTCAAATTTTGAATTTTGTTCAGATTCATATTCAAATTTCTTTTAAACATAACTTGAGTTTCGTAACTCCGATTTAGTTGATTCTTTTTGCAAATCGAAGCTCTTGACCTAAACTTTTTGATAAGGCCAGATTCACATAATTTTGGTACTGTTAGAAATTGTTTTATGTTGCAAGAGTTATTTTCTTGGTTTTGAAGTTTTCTGAATTGTCTTCTTTGTTCTTCCCGATCTTCTGAGTGATTGCTTATGTGTGGTTACTATTGCTTGCTCACGATAGATTGAATGGAGTGTGACGAGTAGAAATATCAAGATTTATGAGTGCGAATCATCTTCATCAACAGTACAAGGCAAGTTCACACTTTGATCATATCCCTTTCATACCCAGTTTTTATGCATTAGTTTCACCCTCAAACATTGCATGAGTAGGATTGATAACATGTGGGTATTGGGAAGTAGTTGTTGAGGTAGGAACCTATTGTCCTGCATTCAAACCTTGGGAGTTACTTCTATGTTATGCTTATATTGCGATGCTATGCTTGTTGACGTGGATTGGGTTTGAGTGTATCCATGACAGATGTGAGATTGTTAATTAATGGTTCAACTTAAGGTGGTTACTTTAATACTGTCGGATTTCGGGTTCCGGCAGACCCTTGAGGTTCGAACACTGGGGTGCGCGCGGAGATTTCGCCTTCTGCCTACCTGCGCCCCACCGCCATGCTAAGATCTAAGCTATGGAAAGAACAGCACAAGAGACACAGGGTTTATACTGGTTCGGGCCACCGTTGTGGTGTAATACCCTACTCCAGTGTGTGGTGTGGTGGATTGCCTCTTGGGCTGATGATGATGAGCAATACAAGGAAGAACAGCCTCGCGAGGGTTTGTTCTTGGCTGGGGCGATGAACTGCTGGGAGGAGTTCAATCACCCTTCTCTCTCTCTGTGTGATGCTACTCGATCCGATCCCAGCTTGTTTCTGGGTTGGCCGATTCTAGATCCCCCCCTACCCTGGGGGTGGCTAGTCCTATTTATAGGCAAAGGCCCTGGGCCTCTTCCCAAATATTGAGCGGCAAGGGCGCCAACAATTGGCCATTTTGAAGGGGAACATCTGGTACACTTATCCTGACTAAAGTTGGTCCTCGCCTGCCAAAGACTCTGGTGGTGACGCTGGCTTGGGCTCCACAATGACTTCCTCCCTGCCATTGGACTGGTCTTGGTCTCGTTGCACCGAAACGGGTGCCTTTGCTTGATGCTCTCGCCTGCGCTTGCTCCCTTTGCACCAAAGAGGAAAGAAGGACACTGCGCGGCTGGCGCCCGCCTAGCGCCTTTGGTCATCATGGCTTGCGTCACGGGCACCTCGTGAGGTACCCCACCTTGATCTCTCTGCCTTCTCGCGAGCTAGCCTGATGAGGTCGTGCCTGAGGAAGCTCCATGTCGTCCCCCCTCGCGAGGGTCTTGGGTCTGTGTTGATGAAGATGGGCCGTGCTGGGCCCCCGTTTGAGCCACGCTGCAGGCCGCAGGCAGGCAAGTCTGGGGACCCCCATTCCCAGAACGCCGACAGTAGCCCCTGGGCCCAAGGCGCGCCCGGACTTGGCCGTGTAGGGAGGCGAAAGGGCAAGAGCGAAGCGCCACAGGCCCTAATAGCCTGCGGCCTTGGGCGCCGCGTGGCGGTTGATTGGACGTGGGCGCCTCAGCAACCGCGTGAGTTGATAAAGGAGCAGCATCTGCCTAGGCTTTGTTTTTTGCTTTCTCCGGTTGCTGCTCAAATCCCCTTTCTTGCGCCTCTCCTTCCTTCCTCAAAATTTCCAAATCTACTCCGACCGCGTGACCTAGGAAGCCATGGCGCCTCGTCAGTCCCCGGCCGGAGCTTGGTACTCGTCTGCCCTGGACTCGCCGAACATGTCGGAGGCGAGCCTCGCCCGGTTGCGCCGGATGGCGGCGGCGCAGGGCATCGACGGGGCGAAGGTGTTCAAGGCCGGCTCCGCCAGCCTTGAGGGCCAAGGGAGCACCTTCTACCCGTTCTTTGTAAGCCCATTGCTGCTGGCCTGGTACCTCCCTTCTCCGAGTTCTTCTTCTCTGTCCTCCGCCATTATAAGCTACATGCTCTGCATCTCCACCCCAACTCCGTCCTTCTCCTAGCAATCTTCGCCTATTACTGCGAGGCTCACGTAGGGGTGCAGCCGTCGGTGGCCTTGCTGTGCTAGTACTTCTACCTCCGGACCTCTCGCGTCCTGCTTCCGCGTGCATGAGCTTCATCGCGTACGGTGGCGCCATTGCCATTTCGAACCCCGGGAAAAGGATTGAGGGCTTCAGGAGCAAGTGGGTCTTGGCAGATGCTGGGCGCATCCACCCTCGGCTGATCTTGCCCACGGAGCAACCCGCGAGCTCCAGCGATTGGGGTTGAGCGGAGCTCGCGGACCCCCGCGTGAAGCTGGTGTTGGAGAAGATGGACGCGGATCTGAGGCCGGCCAACATGGCGGCGGCGAAGCTGACCGGCGCGTCGCTGCTGAGGGAATTCCTGGAGCGCCAGCTGGCTCTGCTTCGGCGGTACTCACTTCCGATGTGGAGGCCCCATCCGAGCCCCGCGGCCTTGGCTGATGAAGATCTGGCTGCGGTCCTCCAATCTATGGTCGGGGGCGATGTGGCGAGGTTGGAGGGCGCTTCTACGCCCTTGTTCCTCCGCGACGACTGGGAGCAGGTAGTGGAGTCCATGCCCGTATTCAACGGGGATGGGCCCGTGCCCATGGAAACTCCTGGGGAATTGGTGGATGTGTCCTCCGACGACTCCAGCGAAGAGGAGGAAGGAGGGGAGCGGGAAAAAGGGCCTGACTCCGAGGCGACTGACGGAGAGTCGAGGGCTCCCCTCCCCCGGCGCAAGTCCCGCGTTCTCCGCCTCTCTTCGAGCGATGACGACGAGGATGATGACGAGCAGGACGGCGGGAGCTTGCCCCCGATCCCGAAGAAGGACAGGACCGGGCTGATCTCCCGCGGGTCTGTCCCGGCCCCGAGGCGGACCGCAGACGCGCCTTCCGCTTCCAAGCTTTCCGAGGTTGACCCTTCCAGCCGGCTTTCGGGCTTCAAATTTGGCCGGAGGCCGCTTGAGCTCACTGGCGACGACCCGTAAGTGCTTGATTCTTGTCTTTATTTCTTGTTATGCTTCTGACGCTTGACGTCCGCATCTCTTGGATAGGCTGGCGCCCGCAGCAAAGAAGCCGAAGGGAGCTCCTGAGGTTTCATCCGTGGCAGCGCCTCTGCCCGCGAAGGAAGGTGACCGCGACGCACGGGCTTCTCCTGCCCGGTCGTCCTCGCGAGGCCTGGCTGAGCCGGCTGGGGCGAGCTCAGCTCCCATGGCCCAAGTGACTCCCGAGGTGCCTCTGCCTGCTGCCGCCACTTCAGTCGTTGGGGCGCAGCAAGTTCCGCCTCAGGATGCTGTGGTCGCGCTGCCGCCTTCTCCTCCTACTCCACCGACTGCTGTCTCTCCGACTCCTCCTGCCATCCTGGATCGTGCTGCTGCTGAGCTGGACCGGCTGCGGCAGGATCTTCTTGGCGCCGACCCTCGCTTGGTGGCCAGGCGCTTGGAGCTGGCTTCAGGATGGATTCGCTCCGACGCTTCGATTCGGGCGGCGCTGGTCCAGGCCTCGACGGCTTGCGATGAGGAGAGGCAGGCCGTCCTTGAGGCGAAGGCTGCTCGTGACGCAGCCCTGGGGGAGGTGGTCGACGTCCGTGGTCGTTGCAAGGCACTGGAGGACGAGCTGCAAGGCATGCGGGACCAGCTCGCGAAAGAGGCCCGCCTTCGCCAAGAGCAGGAAGAAGGCGCGAAGGCTCGCGTGGCGGCCGTCAAGGAGAGGGAGGTCAAGCTCAGGAGGCGCCGTGACCGCCTAGGCGCACTGGAGCAGGAGTTGGGGGCGAGGAAGGTCGAGCTGGACGACAAGGCCCAGGTTCTTGCCGAGGACCGCGTGGCCTTCGCGGAGATGGAGGCGAAGGCTCGCTCCTCGCTGAGGACGCTTTACGACAGCGGCCTGGAGAGCCCGCTGGCTGGCGCCGAGGACGGCCCCGCCAAGCTGCTTCCCTTCCTGGTTTGCACTCTTCAAGATGTCGCCCTTGGCCTTGGCCCCACGGCCGAGGCCGAGGCGCGTGTCCTGTCTTCTGCAGCGCTGACGCGGGTCCTCACCCACATCTACCTTCACGATCTCGGCGTCGACCTCGACAGCCTGCTGGAGCCAGTAAGCGGCGAGCGTGCCGCTGCCGCTGCCGAGGCCGTGAAGGGTCACGCGGAGGCTCTGCTGGGGAAGTTCCGGGCCTTCAGCATCAAGCCAAAGCAAGGCGCTGCCAACCCCGCTGCTCCATGAGGCGAACCCACTCCGCGCTGCTCCACCGCCGACAAGTGACTCCGTTATGGCTCCTGTCCTGCCTTTAATTCCTGCACATGTATCATGCCTCGGGGAGGCGTTTAAACTTGCGTTTGGCATTGAGATAATAGTGTGGACTATAATATTTGCTTTTGAATTCCTTGAAATTTACGCTTTTCCTTCCTACTTGCTTATGTTCTACGCCGGCAGAGCCCGGCCCCGCGCATACCTCAGCCGCTGTTAGCCCTGACCGAAAACCAGGACGGGACCAAGGAGTGAGGGGCTACGTGACAAGTTAGGCTCCTGAGTCGCGATGCTCAGGAGTCCCCCTTGGCGCACGAACAGCAAGTAGGGAGGTGTGATGTGGGTGGATCTACCGTTCTACGTCTGCAGAGCCCGGCCGCACGCATACCTCAACCGCCATTAGCCTTTCGGAACTAAGGGTGAGGGTCTGCGTGACCAGTTAGGCTCCTGAGTCGCGATGCTCAGGAGTCCCCCTTGACGCTCAAACGGCCTTCGTACCTTGGCTCCGCTCGGGGAGAGACATGCGACGAACCAGGCCCGGGGGGGCCTAGCTGGGTGGCGTGCATCTGGGCGTGACCCAGGCGTAGCCCCCGTGCCCAGCCCCCTCGCGCGGCACTCCCGAGGGGAGGCGTTACGATGAGGCTAGACACTGAGCTCTGGGCTCCCTGAGGTTGATGCGGCCCGGGGGCCGCCCTCAGTTGTTTATCACCAGCGTGGAGCATAGCACTTCCATATGTGTACGGGCATAGCCGCTCCTCGGCAGTGTCGTCAGCCAGCGCAGAGCATGGTGCTTCCACTGGTACGTGGGAGGGGGCTCCCCTCCGGGAGGAGCCCCCTGGGCGTGTACAGCCCCGCCCTGACACGTGGCTGGCACGGTAGGGCCTGGCGAGGTGTATCTGGGCACCCGTGAGCCAGCGCAGGACTCACAGGGCCCTACCTCTAGGCGGGTTGCGCCTGGCACTGGGCCTTATCTTGTGATGTGTCCCTGCAAATTTGGTTAGATGCCGGCACTCTACGTCCTCGGGTCCCGGCCCTCGAGCTGGTCTCAGCCGTCGCTGGTATGCCAGGTCGCGATGTCGTGGACAAGGCCAGAGGGTGAGGGCTGGAGAGCCAGTAAGAGCCCTGAGTCGCGATGCTCAGGTACCCCCCCCCTTTAACGTGCAAGTGGTCGACATGGAGAAGAAGAGGTTCCGTGGACAGGCATCTTCAAGAAATTCGCTAGGAAGGCCCAAAATCAATTTGAAGTGAAGATCAAGAAGGTTCGTAGCGACAGCGGAATGGAGTTCAAGAACGCAAATGTGGACACCTTTCTTGACGAAGAAGGGATTTCACATGAGTCATCGGCTGCGTACATGCCTCAACAAAATAGATTAGTTGAGAGGAAGAACCGGACTATCACATGAACCATGCTACCGCTGCCGCCGCACGCCGCCCCGCCACGCCGGATCTTGGCTTGCCGCCATTGTCCCGGTTTTTTTCTGAAGAATAGGTAAAAACCGACAAAACCGTCCCCTGGTTTTTTTTCGTTAGATCGGTTTAGTTTGGTTTTTTTCAGTTTCGCTAATTAGCGAACGTTCATCCGAACATTTCTGTTAGCAAACGTTTTTCGTCTGTTTGTCCCTGGTAGCGAACGTTCGTTCGATAGTCTTTTATTTTATTTTATTTTCTGCCAGGGACCAATCCACAATTATTTTTATCGTAGATTAGCCCCTGATCTTTAAACACTCGTAACTTTTTGCTCGGTTGTCCAAATCCAGTGAAACTAACGCCAAAATCTTCATCTTAGAACTCTCTTGCCAGTTAACCAACTTGAACATGATTTTGACAATCTAAAATTTGGTTGCAAGAAGATTTGAATTTGAATTTCTTTTGACCGCAGTTTGAGTTTCGTAGCTCTGATTTGATTGATTCTTTTTGCAAATCGAAGATCTTCTCTTGTACTTTCGATTTGGATCTTTTCTCTTGAGTTTTACCCTTGCATCTATTGTTTGAGTGCTTATGTATGCTATTGTTTGTTCGGGATAGAGTTTCCGGAGTGCGAAGCGTGCTACTACGAGTCACTAGGGTTTTCAGATCGTCAGCAAGGCAAGTAACACTTTGATCATACCCCTTCATTACCCAGTTTTTATGCATTAGTTTCAAACCCTCAAACATTGCATGAGTAGGAACTATTTAACATGTGGGTTTTGGGAAGTGGTTGTTGAGGTAGTACCAATTGCCCTTTTTATTCAAACCCTGGGAGTTATTTCTACGTTATGCTTATACTGCTATCCTATGCTCATAGACGTGGTTTGGTTTGAGTGATTCATGATAGTTGTGAGCATTATTATGAACTAAGGGTTATTTAAGGTGGCTACTTTAACACACATCTGGGTGGATTGTTTGTGGGCACCTGGGGTAATCCAGTGTTGTCCAAGGAGATCCCGGGGAATCCGTGTGATCATCCTATAGTCCGCCCCCAGGCTCAAAGGGATCATAAAATTATTCATGCTAGAAACTTCCGCGTGCAGACACAAGCCATTATCCGCTCTAGCATAGTTGAGTATGTCGCGTGACCTCTTTCAGTGGTAAACTAGCAGATGTAGGGGATTGTAGGTGGTATGGTTTACTCGTCGAAAGGGCTAATGCTTCTGAAAGACTGTATCTCGGTCATCCGTTTCTCAAACATCATGTAGTGTGAGAAATCAAACGGAGGAGATTGAGTCTTGTGGGGAAAAGTGCGCAAACCTCTGCAGAGTGTACAAACTAATCATGGTTAGCTGTGTCCCCGGTTATGGACATCTTGAGTATCTGGTGCTTGAATTATTATGTTGATCTCATCACTTTACTTAATTAATTTGTTGGGTTAATGATTATTAATTTTGGGATTGAGATGGGGTTACCATTCTCAATGTTTTCAACAAAATTGTAGTTAAATAAAATATATTCCTTTGTTGTAGGGAAAAATTAGCTTTCTGCAAAAATAACCATAGAGCCTCCACCAGCCAAATAAGCATATAGTTATAGCTGCTACTTGTTCATTGCCCTATAGTGTTATTTTGCTAGCATAATCCATGTGCTGACCCGTTTCGGGCTGCAACGTATTATGTTGTAGACTTTTCATATGAAGAGTAAGGTGCGTTAGGTCATTGTCTTGCACTCAGCTATGCCGTTGGAGTTGATGGACTCATTTTACCTTCGAAGCCTACCGCTGTTATCTTCATTAGATGGCCTTCAGCCATATTATTGTAATAAGTACTCTCTTTTGAGATATTTGATGTAATATGTGTGTGATTGAATAACAAATCCGTATTATCTTTAATCAGGTTCACCAATACCAAAGCTACATCAAGACCACATGGTAAGTATATGCATCACATCCATGTGCATGATGATTTCTTGCTACTGTACATATTGTTTGCAAGAGGGAATCATGAATATGGAGGTACATTTCCTATATTCACATTGTTTGCTCTGATGCATATAGCCAAGATACATGTAACTCATTGCTTGCTCCGTCATGGTTATGCATTCACATGCTCTTATATTCCATATTAACATGATTGCATAAATGTAGGGGGAGCCTATGCATGTTACATGTCTTTCCAAAGCTTTACTTGTTATTCTTCGTATATTTATCTAAATCTTTGATGTATGTTGTCATCAATTACCAAAAAGGGGGAGAATGAAAGCACAAGTGCTCCCTGGGTGATTTTGGTAATTAATGTCAACATATCTCTTGTTGGACTAATATTTCAGACGAGTTCAACAGTGGAGTGGCTTGGACAAGAGGATGTGGAACCCCTTCAAGATGCTAAGAACAAAGATTGGCAAAAGCTCAAGACAATACATTTTTATTTTAGTGATCCAAGATCAATTGAGTCCATAGGAAAAGCCAATACTATTAAAAGGGGATGAAGTGTTGCTTAATGGCTTTCTTGCTCAAAGGTCTTAGTGATATGCTCCAAAGGCCTCAATCACTTTCTCATTTCGACATATGTCCTAAACCTAAAGCCCCCCACCGATTTGATCTATCCCGCGCAACCAAGTTCACTTGACATAGCCACCGCCAGAAACCCTAATCAATTCAGTCTCACCGAGATGGGCTTGCAAACTCTCTGTTGCATGTTGCAACTCTTTCGGTCTCACCGAGATATGCCGTCGGTACCATCGAGTTTCCTTGACCAACTCTCTGTTTTGCTTATTACCAAAATCGGTCTCACCGAGTTTGTGTAATTGGTCAAACCGAGTTGAGGTTTTACCCTAACCCTAGCACATCGGTTCCACCGAGTTGATCATCGGTCCCACCGAAAACACTAACGTTCACATTTTGAACCATATAGGTCTGACCGAGTTTATCGATTCGGTCCCACCGAGTTCGGTGAATTGTGTTTAACGGCTAGATTTTGTGTGGAGGCTATATATACCCCTCCACCATCCTCCAATCGTTGAAAGAGCCATCAGAACGTGCTTACACTTCCAGCATTCATTTTCTAAGAGAGAACCACCTACTCATGTATTGAGACCAAGATATTCCAATCTAACCACAAGAATCTTGATCGCTAGCCTTCCCCAAGTTGCTTTCCACTCAAATCATCTTTCCACCATATCCAAATCTATGAGAGAGAGTTAAGTGTTTGGGAGACTATCATTTGAAGCACAAGAGCAAGGAGTTCATCATCAACACACCATCTATTATCATTTGGAGACTGGTGCTCCTAGATTGGTTAGGTGTCACATGGGAGCCTCCGTCAAGATTGTGGAGTTGATCCAAGGAGTTTGTAAGGGCAAGGAGATCGCCTACTTCATGAAGATCTACCCAAGTGAGGCAAGTCCTTCGTGGGAGATGTCCATGGTGGGATAGACAAGGTTTCTTCTTCGTGGACCCTTCATGGGTGGAGCCCTCCGTGGACTCGCACAACCGTTACCCTTCGTGGGTTGAAGTCTCCATCAACGTGGATGTACGATAGCACCACCTATTGGAACCACACCAAAAATCTCCGTATCTCCAATTGCGTTTGCACACTCCAATCCCATCCCTTTACTTTCTTGCAAATTGCATGCTTTAGTTTCAGCTGCTCATGTACTCTTGCCATGCTTGCTTGAAATATATTGTGAATGTTTAAAATTGTGCTCAAACTCCACCTTAACTTAAAGAACTTAAAAACCGCTACTTTCCTTTGTCCAGGGTCTAATCACCCCCCCCTCTAGACACGTCTTCTCGATCCTACACTTCTTCAAAACAATATGTTGGATATGCGTCGAATAATAATATTTGGATTTTCATTTGCAGTTGAAAAATATTTTATGGAATATTTATTAAGCCCCAAAATAAATTTTGTAAAAATATTTTGTCTTATATTGGACTACAAGAATGATGAGGTCGTCAATACCATTATTACACCCACAGCCCCTGCTGCTATACATACTGGACCAATTACTAGAGCTCATGCACGCCAATTTAATTACCAGGTACTTTCATTTCTTGGTAACGATTCTAATGTTCATGAGAATATGATGCTGCCTATATTGGATACACTTGTTTTGCTTACAAATGAAGGGCCTATCTTGGACAAGAAAGATGAACCTTGGAGCAAGTTCAAGCATGAAGATGATGGCGTGCGCAAGGGGAACAAGAACGGAGTTACAAGTGATGATTTCAGGACTTTGAAGCCACCATAATGAGTGCATGAAGCCTTGGACGAAATATAAAATATGCCACTTCAAAAAATTTGTCCAGAGGCTATTCTAGGTGCTGTGTCACCTTATTTTTGGGCTAGGACCATGTAATTTCGAAATACTTGATTATAGGCTATTTTTAGAGTCTGTATGTGTGGGGAAACAAGAGTTAGGGTTGGTTTCGGACCCCTCCTCCAAGGGCCACGAAATTCCGCCTCTCTCCTCCATATATAGAGCCCTTAGGGCACCGTGTATACTTTCTGTTTTGTTTAGATTATAAGTTCGCCATAGCTGCAACTTCGCGTACTTCTTATGTGTTCAACAACCAGACTAAGGCATCACAAAACCCCACCTTCATTAATAAACCTTTCCTCTTATATTTGCAATACCCAGATTGCAATCTCAGTTTCTTACTTGTTCTTTGTTTGCTCGCAGGAAACATACCCTCATGGTCAGGTTGATCGTGCTCCAGCATGGTCAATAACCTATCAGAAGTTGGTTTAGCGCTTGCTAAGGTGCCACGTCTCGCATGTTCATAGTCGGATCGTCAAGGTCGACTCCCATAGAAAACGATGGCCATGATCTCATCGAAACATCAAGAAACCTTCGCCTCTATCAAAGAATGTTCACTGTTTTATAAAGTAGCAATAATGTTTTACTATGTGTTCTGGTATTTGGTTTTATATTTTATTTAGATATATTTTTACTTCTATAGAGGAGGTTTAAAAAAAGAGAGAGAAACCGCACACACGTGCACAATGCCGTCGGGCAGCCCAGCTCCTTTTCCTCGCACGCGCACGCAGCCTAGCAAGCAGGTCGGCCCATTTCGGCGTAGACCGCAGCCCAGACTGGCATCTCACCCCGCAATTTTGCCCCTTTCTTCTCTGTGTGCCACTTGCGAGCAGGTCCCGCACTTCATCCCCTTCCTCCACCCGTGTTCGTCCTGGAGTCCACTCCCAAACCAGATTCGATCACTATCCCCACACCCTAGACCCTGGAATCCACCTATAAGGTATTCCCGAGTCCTCCTCCGCAGATTTTCGCAAAATCGGAGTTCTCCTGTGCACTAGAACGGCGGCCCGATCTCGCCGGAGTCCGCTGAAGCTGAAGCTCCGCTGCCGCCGATTTCTTCAGCACCGAGGGTCCGTAGCATCTCTTTACTCCTCTGTCTTGATATTCTTACCCTCCCCTATCTTCCTCATATTATATTCACGCAGAGACGCCCCAGAGTCGAGCAAACGGAGCTCGCCCAGAAATCCACTGCCACCGTTGCTCCAGCCTGACCTCACCGACGCTAACAGAAGGACCGGTCGTCCCTGAGGTAGTTTGCGTGTTCGCCGCATCCCTCCTCACCTCGTAGTATTTTCCCCTAGCTCGGGAGGCCTCTCCAGCAAGAGCACGCTCAAAATCCAAGCCAGCCGCACCGTCTTCCTGAACTTCGGCGGCCATCGAGCCCCTGTCTATCCGGTGAGTCATCCCATCCGTTGGATCTCTCTCTAACGGCCTAGATTACATCGTGTTTTTTTATTTCCCAAACCACTTTTCTTTATGTTGCGGTCGTCCGCTCTTCAGCCATCGCAGTGAACACCATCTAGCCAATCCTGTCACACCACGTGGCACATCCACAGCTACCGAAGCAGTTCTTCCAGGAACACTGTTTTGGCAAATTTCTTTTTGGGCAGATTTCATTTCAAATTTCCATTTTGGTATATCTTGAGATCCGTAACTCCAAATTCATTGATTCTTTTTCCTGTGTACTCGTAGTGACCATGAGAATTGATGCGGAGCATCCTATGGACATCACCATGTCAAGAGTCCATTCGGCGAGTGACACGTGTGACATCTACTTCACATACATAAAGGTGAATCATCTCCTTTACACGTGATCACTTGACTCCTTCGAGGATGGTATACTACTTGACACTCCACTCATGTGCATGTATAGATATTGTCGGAACACCATAGACAACGAGGAGGAGTGCAAATGCAAGTGTACAAATACACCATCCATGAGGGAAGCCTAGAAGTGACAACGGAAGAAGACGGAGCTGCTGAAGCTACAGCGGTCGGACATCTGGGCGAGAGGCCGGACATCCGGCGCCTGTGCGGCCGCCCAGGAGCTGCACCAACAGACGGCCAAGAGCTTCAGTGGCTGGACATCCAGCGCCGGCCCGGACATCCAGCGGCCAACCCCGGAAATCTGGCGACGACTATCCAGAGAAGACTGGAATGGCCTATTCCAAGCCGGACATCCGGCCCGTGCCCCGGACATCCGGCCTCCCGCGAATGGGCGGACATCCGTCCCTGATACGTCTCCAACGTATCTATAATTTTTGATTGTTCCCTGCTATTATATTATCAACCTCGGATGTTTTATATGCATTTATATGCTATTTTATATGATTTTTGGGACTAACCTATTAACCTAGAGCCTAGGGCTAGTTTTTGTTTTTTCCTTGTTTTAGAGTATTGCAGAAAAGGAAAATCAAACGGAATCCAATTGACCTGAAACTTCACAGAACATATTTTTGGACCAGAAGAAGCCTACGGAGTATCGGAGATGGACCAGGAGAGTCCCGGACTGCCCACGAGGGTGGGGGGGCGCCCACCCCCCCTGGGCGCGCCCCCTGCATCGTGGAGAGCCCGGAGATCCATCGACGTACTTCTTCCTCCTATATATCCATATACCCTAATAACTTCAGGGAGCATAATATATCGGGATTTCTGCCGCCAGAAGCCTCCGTAGCCACTGAAAACCAATCTAGACCCGTTCCGGCACCCTGCCGGAGGGGGCAATCCATCTCCGGTGGCCATCTTCATCATCCCTCGCTCTCCATGACGAGGAGGGAGTAGTTCTCCCTCGTGGCTAAGGGTATGTACCAGTAGCTATGTGTTTGATCTCTCTCTCTCGCTCTCTCTCTCTCTCTCTCTCTCTCTCTCTCTCTCTCTCTCTCGTGTTCTTGAGGTGGTACGATCTTGATGTATCACCAGCTATGCTATTATAGTTGGATCTTATGATGTTTCTCCCCCTCTACTCTCTTGTAATGGATTGAGTTTTCCCTTTGAAGTTATCTTATCGGATTGAGTCTTTAAGGATTTGAGAACACTTGATGTATGTTTTCCGTGGGATACCCGTGGTGACAATGGGGTATTCTATTGATCCACTTGACGTATGTTTTGGTGACCAACTTGCAAGTTCCGCCCATGAACCTATGCATAGGGGTTGGCACACGTTTTGGTCTTGACTCTCCGGTAGAATCTTTGGGGCACTCTTTGAAGTTCTTTGTGTTGGTTTGAATAGATGAATCTGAGATTGTGTGATGCATATCGTATAATCATACCCACGGATACTTGAGGTGACATTGGAGTATCTAGGTGACATTAGGGTTTAGGTTGATTTGTGTCTTAAGGTGTTATTCTAGTACGGACTCTATGATAGATCTAACGGAAAGAATAGCTTCATGTTCTTTTACTACGGAATCTTGAATAGATCGATCAGAAAGGATAACTTTGAGGTGGTTTTGTACCCTACCATAATCTCTTCGTTTGTTCTTCGCTATTAGTGACTTTGGAGTGACTCTTTGTTGCATGTTGAGGGATAGTTATGTGATCCAATTATGTTATTATTGTTGAGAGAACTTGCACTAGGAAAGTAAGAACCCTAGGCCTTGTTTCAATGCATTGCAATACCGTTTGTGCTCACTTTTATCATTAGTTACCTTGCTGTTTTTATATTTTCAGATTACAAAAATCTATATCTACTATCCATATTGCACTTGTATCATCATCTCTTCGCCAAACTAGTGCACCTATACAATTTACCATTGTATTGGGTGTGTTGGGGACACAAGAGACTTTTTGTTATTTGGTTGCAGGGTTGCTTGAGAGAGACCATCTTCATCCTACGCCTCCCACGGATTGATAAACCTTAGGCCATCCACTTGAGGGAAATTTGCTACTGTCCTACAAACCTCTGCATTTGGAGGCCCAACAACGTCTACAAGAAGAAGGTTGTGTAGTAGAATCAGTCCCCCAGCCTGGACATCCAGCGCCTGCCTGCGCGCAGAGTCGGGCCAGAGGCCCATGTATCCCTTTCCCATTTACCCCTTCGTGGCTTAGACTATATATACTCCTCGCCTTCCTCCTAGTTAGGGTTAGCAAAGGATTATCTCATCTAGAGATAGAGCTTTGCTCATCCATACGGATCTACTCCACGAGAGAGACCGCGGCCTCTACGGAGAAGATCCACCTTGGATTCAAAACCCCTCATGAGAAGAGGCCCTCGTGGATTCAAGACCTCCTCACAGAGATGAACTAGTTACTCTATGTATCGTCCTTTGTTGGATTTGGACCGTGTATCTCTTTGTGTTTCGAGGATGTAGCACATGTGTGATTGCGTCTTATCTATTTGAGTGTTTCCCCTCATTTCCCCTCATGATTTCCCTCGCGTGTCCCCTCGTGTTCTTTGTGTTCTTCGTAGGATCCCCTCCAATCGTTAAAGATCGGGCGTTTAGGGTTCTACCCTACATCATCTTGGTATCATGAGCCACATTGATCACGTATTTGGAGCCCCTACCCCCTCTTTTCTAGCTTGATTTTGTTGTGTTCTTCCCCAATTTCAAGAATCCCCACCAAAAATAACCCCAATTTTTTTTGTGATTTGTTGCTGTGATGAAGTTTTGTTGATTTTGATCCATGGATTTGCTTGGTTTCGAGTGGATCTAGCATCTCCCCAAGTTTCCCCACCTTCCATCCACGAAATCCATCAAATTTTGCCCCCGAAATCATCAATTTCCGCCACAAATTCGAAAAATTCCGCCCCAACGAGATCTGGAATCGTCGGGCCGGACATCGGGGCCCCAAGCCATACATCCGGCTCCTGGAGCACAACGTCTGCATGGTTCTCGACATACACCCCAGGATATCCGGCCCCACCCCCGGATTTCTGACCCTTGGGATTTCAGCCATCACCGTTTCGCCGTTTTGACCATAACTTTCACATCCGGAGTCCGATTTTCGCGTTCTTTAGCTCGTTGAGTATTTATTGACATCCTCTATCCCTCTAGATAGGTTCCATCACCATTTGACTCCATCAAAGTTTTGCCACTTTGGCATCTTTGCCTAGGGCTTCCACCATATCATCCGCATAACCACCACCGACTTCCGCAACCTAACCCATTTTGTTCCTTACAACATCTGAGGTTGTTTGAGTTGTGATTCGAGTCTCCTAAGGTGTTTCAGCTACTTCGGGATGGTCGCTTCTTCGTCATTCACCACCATAACTTCCGCATAGACTTACCCACCATACACTTCCGCCACCTCAACCCATTTTGATCGGGTTTCCACCAATACTTCCACAACCATCCCGCTACCACCTTTTTACATTTGACATTTGAGATTTTGAGTTTGCGGTTTTTTCCATTTCCTAAGGTGTTTCAGCTACTTAGGGACGGTTCGACATCGAGAACACCGCCACTCATCATCGCCATGAGGTCGTCATCGTACATAATGACGGTAACCTCGACGACATCACTGTATATTCTTGCCATTGCATTAATAAACCCTAGCCCATTTTGCGTCACTTGCCTATCAAGACTAGCCATTTGAGTATTGCCGGCAACGTTACTTGTGCACATTAGTGATCTACACCTCCCATTTCATACATACCATATCGTCTTGGTATCATCATATCATCTCTTGTGTCACAAGATTGTTCCCATATATACACAATTGCTATCTTGGTTTGTGCATCGTGGCCATACAAAAAAATAAAGATTAAGCTTTCAAGCAAAGAAAAAGAGTGAACAAATAGCTTGTAAGCAAGTGCCATCGCATCATACCACATTGCATAAGATTGACATATCCGATCATCTTGGATCATCTTGAGAGAAACACCGGGAACCATACATACATAGCATACTTGGGATAGAAATTTTATCCATTCTGCATCTTATAGGTTGTGCACAAGTGTCGTATCCGCCTATTGAGCAATCGTGCTAGTGTCTCTCTTGAGTTGTGCAACACGAGCGTTTTCTGTGGATTCCACATTTTGTGCTCATTCCTTGGTTGCACGACCCCATTTATCTATCCATGTGTGTGTTTCCGTGTGCCACATATTGCTATTGGTCTACTTGTTGCACTTATGAATTTGTGAATCTTTTTCAACATTATTGACTCTTGCTAACATTTTGCATCAAATTTTTGTGCCACTATCCTCGCCGAGCTCCACCATAAGCCTTATTTGTGTAGATGTGAGAAATTGACAAGATCCGGTACCAATTGTGCTATTTCCTTGTTACATTATTGAGTGATCATTGATCCATCTTCAACAATGGTTAAGGTACATTTGGTCTAGTTCTTCTCTTTCTCCCACTCACATTTGCCCGAGTCTTGTGATGGATAGGCAAGGCATTTCACCTTCGGTCTACACCAACAACGACGAGTCTGATGCCAAGAAAAACTCCATCAACGCCAAGATGCAAACTCAAATGGAGGAGATCAAATCCCTCATCAAGTCCTACAAGCAATCTTCCTCATCTTCGAGAAGACGCTCAATAGCACATTCTTCCAAGCTACCATCTCCGGTAAGGTCACATCGGCATCGACACCATCACCACCACGAATGTGAAGGTCAAGAGCTCAACACCAACAACTGCTCAATGACTTCACCATCTCTCTTGGCATCTTCGCCAAGCGACTTCAAGGCATCTTCGCCAACAAGCACCTCAAGATTACGCTCAAGAGAAGCTCCGTAAGCTCAAGTCCGCGACTTCCACAAGCTACTGTGACCTCGACACCGACCATGAGATTCCTTTCTATGGGACTCTATAACCCGAGGAGTATCTCGAGTGGGAGCGTTTGATGGATGACTACCTCAAGCTACATAAAGTTCCTCCCGAAGATCAAGTGAAGTGCGCCACAAGGAACTTCCACGACTACGCGTCCACATGGTGGCTTCACGCACCTTCGGATACCTACGACATGAGTTGGCCCAAGACGAAGAGAGATTTGCGGTGAGAGTTTGTGCCTCCAACCTACATGGAACAACTTCTACACCAATTGGAGAACACCATCCAAGGATCCAAGTCCATCAACGAGAACTTCAAGGAGATGAAGCATTCCTTGCGACGAGCCGGCGTGGATGACCCCATTCAATGAAGTTCCACTTCATGATGGGATTACACAACGACATCTCCAAGACTATCTTCCTCGAGAACTACAAGTCCCTCGATGACTACTACATTGGTCCTCTCAAGGCGGAACAAGAACTCATGAAGGCCAAGACTTCTCCACCCCAAGATCACTTCGCGATGACCTAGCTCCAAGGCGATGAGCATGAGGCTAGTACCACCATGATGTCCAAGCCCGACGAGCTCTAAGACAATGCTCCCAAGTTCGACTTCATCGCCATCCCTCTTTGTGGCATTGATGGTGCCGAGTCCACTTCGACTCTTTTTCAAGATGGTGTGGCGACGACTACGACTACAGAGCCTCTCAAGGAACAAGCTTTGGAGGCAAGTGACATGGTGACGAGCAAGGATGATGCTTCCATCTTAGGAGGCGAGAGTAATGATGTGCCATCTTCGGCCTTCATCCACGGAGATGACAACAAGATGGTTGAGCATGGGAATTTCCCATCGACCACGGTGATATATGATGACTTAGTGACTTGTGCCACCATACTGAGAGTGAGAGTGACTTGACCACTAGCCCCATATATGATGTGTTGCCCCAATTCCCATGTGAGGAGAGCCACAACGCCCACCACTTGAGTGAGATGAGTGACTCCACCATATGTGAGATTGAGTGCACCAACTTTGAGAGAGTGAGTGAACCACCACATAGAGAGAGTAAGGCCACTATGATTTCTAATGACTTAACCTCTACCTATATTGTGTCTTCTCATTTGGTGCTAGGTTCCATATATGACGATGCACCAATTCTCGACAACTTCGTCCTTCCTTTGGATAAGACGATGGCCATGGTTGAATATGATGCACTCCCCACATGGTTCCATCAAGATGAAGATGACCACCATTTGGTCTTTACCACCTCACCTACACCACATGAGTGGAATGACAAAGGTAACATAGGTGAAGGTGATGCTCTAGTCCCACTAGTGGACATTCTTGACATTGTTTGCTTGCATGATGTTGATCAACCTATTACAATGCTTCATGGTAGTGTGACTTCCTAATGCGATGATTTCCCCATTTATGATGAGTTTGATGATTGCCATGTGGAGTCCATTAATTGTGATGCCATGTTACATAGGATTTCTTGTGACAATTCTCTAGGTCACATCATGTTTGACAATCCGCTTGACTTGTCATATGCTATGCATGAGATCAATCATATGTCATATTTGCAATCTCTTCGTAGTGACTATGCATATGCCATTAAAATAAACCCAATTTGCACATATGCATAGATGACAAGCCCATGGTTATCGACATTTGTTTCTCTTGTGATGATATTGATATGCTCTCTTTGCATCATTCATCTCATATTCCATGCCATGACCACCTAGCTTCGGATATGCATTGTTTTGGGTGTTGCCCATTTTCTCCATATGATGTTTCAGTATTGCTCATGAGGAGACCCCCATAGTTTCCTCGTACATTTTAGGAGATTTTGATCCATCCCATCCATTTCATGATCCCAATACTTGTGTGCACAATATGCTTCCCATGAATAAACATGCTATTGATGTGCCATATACTTGCATTCTCAATTTGTGTCCCCATCGTGTTATACATAACAACTATTCTTTCATGATGGATGACATGTTCTTATACCATGCTTCAAATTTCTTTGAGCGATGCTTATCTTGTGCTAACTCTCATGTGCACATACACATCATGATGGATGATGTTTACATTTACCACACACACAATTTCTTTCAGTTGTATCTTTGTTGTGTAGGTACCCATGCTTACTTGTCAATCTCACAATTCCATGAGTTGACAAAACGAGCTCTAGAGAGCAACAATGACTTGGGATACCATGGATTGTCTTTCCCACCGCTCTCTTCGCGCAAAGACTTCACGAATTTCTTCTACATTGCCATCACTTGGCTATGCATTATTGTCCAATACATATTCTATGCCCATCTTGCCATGTTCACTTTGCATGATATGCCCATTCCTATGCCTTTTCCATGCATCTGTGCCACATGCTTTGTATTACACATGATGATTGATTCTCGTGCTTGTATGTGTATTCGCAAGCTTGGTGGAGATATTGCTTGTTATTGCCATGTTTGCTTTGTGCACCATTCGTATGATGATACTATGATCATGCTTTGTGTTTGTGCTTGCGATATGTCATGTGCATTGTCTATGCCTATTAATTGCTCACATGACATGATTGACATGATTTCCCCTAGTGTGTTGCATCTTCGCTCCACTAGTTTGCACGACATAATTGATATGCTTGCCTATGTTGCATCACCCATGATTCATGCTTGCTCATTTCTCGTGGTTGATGACAACCACCTACATGCTTTGCAAATGATTGTTATTGCTTCTTGTCATATATCTCCATATGTTGCCTCTCTCATGCTAGATGATTTTCCATGTATTGAGTGCAACTATGCCTTTAGTCTTGATAATGAGTTTGCCCCCATAGCATTCTCACATATATTTGGATATTTTGACATATTTCTTGTTAAGCATGCTTGTATTACCTCTTTGCACCATGTACCTAGTGCCATGAATATTGCCATTGTTGCATCATATTATTCATGCACTTGTGCTTCTAATGGTTATGTGCAAGAGAAGAGAACCATCATGATGGGTGATGCGTTTATCTACCATGCGCATACATTCTTTGCTTTCGTTTGTGCATGTGTAGGATACTTCGACTTCGTGTCAACTTCCACGTCATGTGAGTTGACAATCCAAGCTCTTGAGAGCGAACCACCTTCTACCACGACGATTCTACATCGCACTTGCTTGTACTTCGGCATTGTGAAGGACGCACAAGGACACGCCTTCAAGGTGACATCTTTCTTGAGCATGGATATGACGGATCATACTACTTGTGTTGCTTGCACCATTAGACTTATTGTTCATCTTGGACCACTTGATTGCACACATGTTAGAGATCTTGCTTCTACTTGCCATTCTCACATTTCCATGCCTCATGACATATATACCTTGTGTGTTGCATCAAATTCTTGGATTACTTGCTCCTATCATATGTTTAGTTGCAACCCATCACTTCACATATGCCATGTCCCATTGATTGCTACATGCTTGCCATGATTACCTCACACATGATGAACAATTGCTCTTTCCATTGTGTTGAGTACCACACGATATTCACTACACCCCATGCACATTATGCTTGGATTGTCCTGCACTTGACCCATATGTTTAGAAACTTCATTTTATTTGGTGTTGTGAATGCTTCTTATCCCTACCATAGACCTTTCATTGAGCGCTTTACCCATGGTTGCTATGACTTTGAGGTAGATGCTTATTTTCTTGTTACACATATTTGCATCACTACCTCATATTTACATGCTTGTCTCCATGATATCTTTACTTGTGCTCGATTGATATGCTTACATGCCATGTCACAATCCTCTGTCACACCATATGCTTTGCATGACGATGACACTTGTTTGGTGAATCACCTCTTGAATGCTTGGTTTTGCACTAACGCTAACCACATTTATTTTTCCAAGTGTTTGTTGTCCTTACTCATTCTGAAGGAATCAGAAGACGGTGCGACATTGGAAAGTGCCCATTTCGAGCTTCAAGAAGATGAGTACATGGTGAAAGTCCACTCCTATACAGTGAAGCCATCTCTTTCCCATGGTGATTTGGTTTTCGATCCGAGGTCGAATCTTTCCCAGGGGGGGGGGGAGATGATGCGGAGCATCCTATGGACATCACCATGTCAAGAGTCTGTTCGGCGAGTGACACGTGCGACATCTCCTTCACATACATAAAGGTGAATCATCTCCTTTACACATGCTCACTTGACTCCTTTGAGGATGGTATACTACTTGACACTCCACTCGTGTGCATGCATAGCTATTGTTGGAATGCCACGGACAACAAGGAGGAGTGCGAACGCAAGTGTACAACTATACCATCCGTGAGGGAGGCCTGGAAGCAACGACGGAAGAAGACGGAGCTGCTGAAGCTACAGCGCCCGGACATCCGGGCCAGAGGCCGCACATTCGGCGCTTGTGTAGCCGCCCAGGAGCTGCACCAACAGACGGCCAAGGGCTTCAGTGGCCGGACATCCGGCGCTAGCCCGGACATCCGGCGCCTCAACAACGCCCGGACATCCGGCGGCCAACCCCGGAAATCCAGCGACGACTATCTAGAGAAGACTCGAATGCCTCTTCCAGGCCAGACATCCGACTCGTGCCCCAGACATCTGGCCTCCTGCGAACAGCCGAACATCCGGCCCCCAGCCCAGACATCCAGCGCCTTCCTCCATGCAGAGTCGGGCTAGAGGCCCATGTATCCCTTTCCCATTTACCCCTTCGTGGCTTAGACTATATATACTCCCCCCTCCTCCTAGTTAGGGTTAGCAAAGGACTAGGTCATTTAGATATAGAGCTTTGCTCATCCATATGGATCTACTCCATGATAGAGACCGCAACCTCTACGGAGAAGATCCACCTTGGATTCAAGACCCCTCACGAGAAGATCCCCTCGTGGATTCAAGACATCCTCACGGAGATAAACTAGTTACCCTATGTATCATCCTTTGTTGGATTTGGACCATGTATCTATTTGTGTTTCGAGGATCTAGCACATGTGTGATCGCTTCTTGTCTATTGAGTGTTTCCTCTCGTTTCCCCTCGTGATTTCCCTCGCATTTCCCCTTGTGTTCTTTGTTTTCTTCGTAGGATCCCCTCCAATCGTGAAAGATCAGGCGTCTAGGATTCTACCCTACATCAAGAATACTATAGAAACAAAATTTCACATGTTTGCACTTTTCAAATTTGATTTTTTTAAATTTGAATTGAACCTTCCGGAGGCCATATCTTTCAAACCGTTGATCCAAATTAGTTGATCCTTTTTGCATTGTGATCCTATTAGCATGTAGATAATATATACCTATTGTTATGTTCTGTTAATTAAGTTTCTATTTGAATTCCTTGATGTTGGCTTTATTGTGGTGTTATGTGAGTACGGTTTAGTTATCGATGCCTTTGTTATTCGTATAGATTGTCTGGAGTGCGAAGTGGATCAAAATTAAGCGTTAGAGTACTTCAATGCCATTCAAGGCAAGTTTGCACTTTTGATTATAGTTAATATGATATTCTGCTATGCATGTGTGATTTTATGAAATGATATATGATTGGCCTGATATGTTGATGCGGAGCATTCCAAGGTCATTCCCATTGATCTACCTACGTCACCCATGACACCACTTGGACCAATGACAAGAGCACGAGCAAAGGCTATCGAGGTGAACTCGCTCCTTTCTGAACTACCAACTTTGGCCCATGAGACATGGCTACTACCTAATACGGAAACACTATGTGTGCTCAGGTACTTGGAGGAAAGCCATGGAACATTTACATCCAACGGACAAGACGACAAGGACATCGAGCACGAAGGACAAGAAGAAGAGCTGCCACGGAAGCTACAACCATCGGACGACTGGCCCAACCCAGACGTCCGGCCCCTGAAGGCCACAACGTCCCAAGGAATCCAGGCCATCGAAGGCTACAACGGTTGGACGTCCGACCGGGTCCGGACGACCGACACCTCCCAGGCCCCAGACGACCGAGCCCCTCCGGGACGACCGTCGCCACACCACCCGAGCGGAAACAGCGGAAATCCGAGGAAGACTGGACGAGCGGCAACTGGACGACCGGGCCCCTAGGGACGTCCGACACCACGACGATAGAACCTAATCTACGAAAGTCCGAAGATCTACGGGCGTCCAGACCGTCCCGAGCTTCCGGACGTCCGACGCCCACCGGAAGTCCGACCCCTGGCTGTGTCCAGTTGCGGGTTGAGGTCCATGTACCCCTTCACGTTGCCCCATTTGCACTAAGACTATAAATAGACCTCTCCTAATCCTAGTTAAGGTTAGCAAAGGATTAGCTCATTTTATGAGAGAGCTTTGCTCATCCACTTTGTTACCTTCTCCTCAGAGATCGTGCCTCCTCGGAGAAGATCCCCCAAGTGGATTCAAGACCCCTTCACGAGAAGAACTCAAGACCTCCTCACGGAGAAGAACCGGTTACCCTTTGTATCGTCCCTTGTTGACTTTGGATCGTGTGATCTCTATGTGTACTCGGATCTAGCATATGTGTTATCGTTCTTGTTGGTTCTAGTGATTCTATCGTGTTTCCCCTCGTGTTCTTCATGTTCTTCGCGGGATCCGCTCCTTTCGTGGAAGGTCGTCCGAATAGGGTTCCACCCTACATCATCTTGGATCAGAGCAAGGTTGATCATGAATTTGGAGCCCTACCCCTCTTTTTCTAGCTTGATTTTGTTGTGTTGCTTCCCAAATTTGAAAATTCCATACAAAAATAGCCCCAAATTTTTTTGTGTGATTTGTTGGTACGACAGAATTTTGTTGGATTCGATCCATGGATTTGCTTTGCCTTGAGTGTATCTAGCTTTCCCCCTTCATCTCCACCTTTTTCATCCATGAAATCGCCTGGATTTGACCATTTTTGCCACATCCATGACGAACCCTAGCAGTTCATCCCGTGCCCGAAATCGCACAGGCATCGGACGTCCCACAACTTACGGACATCCGACGACCGGACGACCGGCCCCCTCTCGGATGTCTGTAAAACCCTGACGAAACTGAATATTTCACCCCCGAAAATTTCGGCCACCGCCCACTTCCGCATACGTAGTCCCATACCACAACCACCTTACGTTGATCCGCTACCCACTCCGGCACAATTTTTGCCACATTTTGCTTTGAGAATTTGAGTTGTGGTTTCTGTGTCCTATTGTGTTTCGGCTATATAGGTACGGTTCGACATCGATATCACCGCTGCTCATCTTCGCCACGGACGCGTCATCGACAACAACCACTCCACCATTTTGACACCATACCGTAAGCAAGAATCGGTAACCTCATCATGGTATCATGATACATCATTCTGACCATTGCTTTGATAACCCCATAGCCTTACTTTTCGCGTAGCTTACCCATCGAGACTAGCCTTTGAGTATTGTCGGTAATGTGACCTGTGCACATTAGTGATCATACTTCCCATAGCATACATACCATATCATTGGTGCATATCTTGGTATCATCTCTTGTGTCACAAAGTTGTCATCGCATACACATTTTCTATCTTTGTTCGTAAAGCATTGCATGAGAAAAGAGCTCAAAAGAGAAAGAGCCAACCAAGCTTTTAAGCAAAAGGGAAAGATAAGCAAAAAGCTTTTAAGGAAGAACCATAGCATCATGCAACATTAAGATTGTCATACTAGATCATCTTGGATCATATCATCGGAATACCATACATAGAGCATACTTGGGAGAGAAACCATTGCATTTTTGCTTAGTAGGTTGAGCATAAGTCTTCGTCTCCGCCTTTTGTGTAATCGTGCTAGTGTCTCTCTAGTGTTGTGCAACAAGAGCATTTTCGTGGATTCCACTTTTTGGCTCATTCCTTGGTTGCACGACCCCACTTATCTCTTTGCGTGTGTGTTTCCGTGTACCATATCTTGCTATTGGTCTACTTGTTGCATTGCAAACTTGTGAATCTTTTCCAACATTATTGAAGTTTACTAACAATTGCATCAAATTTTGTGCCACCATCCTAACCGAGCTCCACCATAAGATTTTACTTGTGTAGGTGTAAGAAACCGACAAGAATTGGTACCAATTGTGCTATTTCCTTGTTCCACATTGGAGTGATCATTGATCCATCTTCAACTTCGGTCAAGGTACATTTGGTATTGTTCTTATCCTTCTGCCACTCACAAAATTGCTTGCAATGATGGATAGGCCAAGTACTTCTACCAACCCACTCTTCCTCGAGCAAGACGATGACATGTATTCATACGTCACAAAGAGCCACCTCTTTTGTGCACAACGTGCTTTGCATCAAGAGCAAAAAGCAATGAGTGAACGCATCGACAACCTCGCCACCGACTTGCGACTCTCCGAACAACGTACAAGAGACTATTTCGACAACAAGCTCGACGGCCACAAGCAAGAGAATGACGCAAGAATGGACGAGATTCGTTCTTTGTTGCTCAACCGCTCTTCTTCCACTTCGTCCTTGATAGAGGTAAAGGTGTCTCGTCTTTCGATGAGATGGTGGCTATCATTTTGGAGGAAGTCGACTTTGATGATCCAACTACGAGCGTGTGAGGACGTCGTGCCTTAGCAATCGCTAAACCAACTCCGAGAGGTTATTGACCACGTCGGAGCACGATCAACCTGACGACGAAGGTCTATTTCCTGCAGGCAAACGAATAACAAGTAAGAAACTAAGATTGCAATCTGGATATTGCGAATATAAGAGGAAAGCTTTATTTATCAAGGTGGGGTTTTGTGACGCCTTTGTTTGGTCGTTGAACACAAACGAAGTACGCGAAGTTTCAGCTATGGTGAACTTTAATCTAAACAAAACCCAAAGTCTAAACGATGCCCTAAGGGCTGTATATATGGAGGAGAGATGAGGGAATTTCGTGGCCCTTGGAGGAGGGGTCCGAAACAAACCCTAACTCTTGTTTCCCCACACATACGGACTCTAAAAACAGCCTATAATCAAGTATTTCAAAATTACATGGGTCTGGCCCAAAAATAAGGTGACGCAACACCTAGGATAGCCTCTGGACAAAATTTCTGAAGTGGCATCTTGTATATTTCGTCCAAGGCTTCATGCACTCATTATGGTGGCTCCAAAGTCCTAGAATCATCACTTGTAACTCCGTTCTTGTTCAACTTGCGCACGCCATCATCTCCATGCTTGAACTCGCTCCAAGGTTCATCTTTCTTGTCGAAGCTAGGCCCTTCATTTGTAAGCAAAACAAATGTATCCAATTTAGGCAGCATCATATTCTCATGAACATTAGAATCGTTACCAAGAAACGAAAGTACCTGGTAATTTAATTGGCATGCGCGAGCTCTAGTAATTGGTCATGTATGTACAACAACAGGGGTTGTGGGTGTAACAATGGTATTGATGTCGTCATCATCCTCCCCTTCTTGAAATGAAGTCATCCTCGATGGAAGCTCATCTTCCTCACCCAAATAAGGCTTCAAATCTGCAATGTTAAAAGTGGGACTAACCCCAAAATCTGCAGGCAGCTCAAGTTTATATGCATTATCATTTATTTTCTCTAACACCTTAAAAGGACCATGAGCACGTGGCATTAGTTTTGATTTGCGCAAATTAGGAAATCTATCCTTACGGAAATGTAACCAAACAAGATCTCCAGGTGCAAACACAACATGTTTTCTACCCTTATCTCTAGCAAGTTTATATTTAGCATTCATACGCTCAATGTTTTCCTTAGTTAACTCATGAATTTTTAAAATCAATTCAACACGTTCTTTAGCATCAAAATTAACCTTCTCCGAAGATGGAAGAGGCAACAAATCAATAGGTGCACGAGGTAGGAAACCATACACAATTTCAAAAGGGCACATCTTGGTAGTAGAATGCAATGAACGATTATACGAAAATTTAATATGAGGCAAGCATTCTTACCACATTTTCTTATTATTCTTCAAAATGGCCCTAAGCATAGTCGACAATGTTCTATTGACTACTTCAGTTTGTCCAATAGTTTGGGGATGACAAATAGTACTAAAAAGCAGTTTAGTCCCCAACTTAGCCCATAAACATCTCCAAAAGTGGCAAAGAAATTTAGTATCACGATCTGAAACAATAGTATTTGGCACACCATGCAAGCAAATAATTTCACGAAAGAATAAATCTGCAACATTAACAACATCATCGCTTTTATGACATGGTATAAAGTGTGCCATTTTTGAGAATCTATCCATGACAACAAATATGCTATCCCTCCCCTTCTTTGTTCGAGGTAAACCTAAAAAAAAGTCCATAGATATATCCTCCCAAGGAACACTAGGTACAGGCAAAGGCATATATAAACCATAAGGATTGAGTCGTGACTTAGCTTTTTGACATGTAGTGCAGCGAGCAACAAAACGCTCAACATCCCATCTCATCTTTGGCCAAAAGAAATGTGTAGCAAGTGTGTCCTTCATCTTCTTCATGCCAAAGTGTCCCATTAATCCTCCTCCATGCGCCTCCTGCAACAACAAAAGATGAACGGAGCTAGCTTATCAATTCTATTGGAAAATTTTCATAAATCACTATTGGAGGTTTTGAATTTCCTCTTCCTACTGTCAAGAAGAAATATGATATTCTTATTGTTGGGGATGTGCATATCCCCGTTGAGGTAACCTAGTGTTATTCGAAATTTCTCCGGTTTCATGCGATTCGTGTTAACAAGACTTGATCAACCTTGTTAGTGGATTCCTTTTGATGAGCATGAGATGGATGAAGTTAGAAAGCACAACTTTCTGTACCCTCCTTTTACTTTCTTTTATTTATATTAAATAAAGAAAAAAAATTAGTATTTTCTATCTGTTTTCTGAATTATCCTTGCAATAAAAAATACCACGAAAATAAAAGTTCTCCAAATGCCCTGAAAATGAAATATGATTTTTCCAGAATATTTAAGAATTTTTGGCACTGAGAACACACCAGGGGGACCCACCATGTGCCCACGAGGGTGGAGGGTGCGCCCACCCCCTGGGCACACCCCCTGCCTCGTGCACCCCACGTGGGTCCCCTCCACTTATCCTTGCACCCACACACTTTGTCTTGCTCTGGAAAAAAATCACCCACCAGCTCAAACCCGTGTTCTAGCTCATCTTGTTGCCATTTTCGATCTCCTTGCTCAAAGCTCCATTCACAAAACTACTTTGGGGGATTGTTCTTTGGTATATGACTCCTCCAATGGTCCAATTAGTTTTTGTCCTAGTGCTTTATTTATTTCAAATTTTTGCTGCTTAGGTGACCCTGTTCTTGAGCTTGCATGTCAAATTTATGTGGTCAAAAGTAGTTTTAATGCATGATATAGCCTCTAGGCACTTGCGGGAGTAGTTGCTATCAATTTTGTAGAGTTTGGTTCACTTTTATTTTAAGTTACTAAAATTTTCAGAAAAATATGAAGAGATTTTTGAGGGGCTCATCGAGCTGAAGCTCTAAGGATAAGCAAAGTCAAGAGAATAAGAAGCCCAAGTATAATCTCCCTCATGTTGCGGAGGTTCGGCCATGTGAATGGCCTTGTGATGAGTTCTTGAGAGAAGCCGTGATTCATGAAGATTTTTATTATTTGGCTGAGAATTCAGGCCTCACCGACTTCCTCCACGACCAGCGCGAACAGTATCTCTTACTCACCAATATTTTTATGCAAAATTTTCATTTCCATGCTAGGAGATCACCACCTTTGGTGGAATTTTATTTGTATGATGAGCATAATGAGATGTTGCTTTATGATTTTTGCTGGGTTTGTAGGATACCCTTTGAGGGCAGCATAGAGGAACCACATCGTAATGATGTGGAGGGATTTATTGATACAATTGTTGTAGGGGAAACGAAGAAATTTTCTGATGCAAGAATCACTAGTATACATTTTCCTGTTCTATGTTACTTTGCAATATTTGCTAGTAGATGCTTAATTGGTCGCGGGAACTGTGGAAATCTTAGTGCCCCTGATATTGTTATTTTGCGCCATGCTTTGTTTCATGATACCACTTTTAGTTTAGGCGCTATTGTTGCTAAACGGTTAAATCTGAACTATACGAAGGGTCCCGTCTTAGGAGGCATCTTCGCCTCGCACCTTGCTGCACACTTTAACATACCTATTAGGCATTATGAGAAAGAGGAAAAGTTGTTGCCTCATATTTTTCTAGATTATAAGAGCATGGTAGCACATGATTTTATTATTAAGAATAAGAAGAAGATGATTAACTATAGACTGATGTTTGATAAGAAGCACGTTGAGACTATTACCTTGCCTGCTCGCTCTTTGTTTGACATATTTTCAGGCACGTACCTTATTTTGCCGGAGGCTGTTCAGGCATACCAGAGCCTGACTTCAGCTCCAGACCCTCCTCAGTATGACCCCAGCTATAACTTTGATCCATGGGCATAGACCAACTTAGACTAAAAGCCTAAGTTTGGGGAGTACGTATTTCTCGCTAACATTACATTCATGTTTACACACTCATGCCGGTTGTCGGTGCTCATACTTTTTCATTGTATCATCCATGCTAGTTTATTTACTTTTAAAGCTTTCTTCTTGTGTGCTTGAAAAACCTTAACAAAAAACCAAAAAAAATAGTTGTAGCTTTTAGCTAGTTTACTTTCCATACCTGTAGTAGTGGTAATTAAAAAGAAAACCCAAAAACATTTCTCGTTCTTCTTTTGCTTGTTGGGAGCTTTCCCGTGTAAATAGTTTTGTTTCTTTTCTTTGGGGTCGAGAGGAGAAGACCACGATGAAAATGTTGAGTGGCTCTCATGTGCATTATTGTTGATCTAGCAAAGAGCCCATATTACCTTGTCTTCTCCCTTGTATTGAATGCTTGCAGATTCCAGCTTAGTCCAGTGCATGTGCACTATTTATTATCCACACTATTTGGTCGTGCAAGTGAAAGGCAATAATGACAATATATGATGAACTGATTGTGATAAAAAAGCTGGTATGAACTCGACCTCTCTTGTTTTCGTAAATATGATTAGTTCATCGTTCCTGATTCAACATATTATGAATGAAACATGTTTGCAATGATAATTAGAGATTATAGTTGCCCATGCCATGCTTAATTTTCTAGGAGTTTATAATGGTTTACCTTGCGTGCCAACATGCTATTAAAATGGTTGTGATGTGGTATAATAGGTGGTATCCTCCTTTGAGCGATTCGAGTGGCTTGACTTGGCACATGTTCACACATGTAGTTGAAACAAAATCAACATAGCCTCCATGATATTTATGTTCATGGTGAATTATATCCTACTCATGCTTGCATTTAGTGTTGATTAATTTAATGCATGTTCATGACTGTTGTCGCTCTCTAGCTGGTCGCTTCCTAGTCTCTTTCTAGCCTTCACTTGTACTAAGCGAGAATACTACTTGTGCATCCAACTCCATAAACCCCAAACTCATTCCATATGAGTCCACCATACCTTCCTATATATGGTATCTACCTGTCGTTCCAAGTAAATTTGTATGTGCCAAACTCTAAACCTTCAAATAAACATTCTGTTTTGTATGCTCGAATAGCTCATGTATCAACTAGGGCTGTCTGTATCTTCCATGCTAGGCGGGTTATTCTCAAGAGGAGTGGACTCCGCTCCTCACTCACGAGAAAATGGCTGGTCACTGGATGCCCAGTCCCATGCTCAAATTAAATCAAAATAATTGCAAACAAAACTCCCCCAGGATTGTTGTTAGTTGGAGGCACCCGTTGTTTCGGGCAAGCCATGGATTGATGCTTGTTGGTGGTGGGGGAGTATAAACTTTACCATTCTGCTTGGGAACCGCCTATAATGTGTGTAGCATGGAAGATATCAAGATCTCTCGGTTGTTATGTTGACAATGAAAGTATACCGCTCAAAATATTATTCATCTCTATTTCAAAACCGAGCTCTCGCACCTCTACAAATCCCTGCTTCCCTCTGCGAAGGGCCTATCTATTTACTTTTATGTTGAGTCATCATCCTCTTATTAAAAAGCACCAGTTGGAGAGCACCGCTGTCATTTGCATGTATTATTGTTAGTTTACATTGAGTATGACTTGACTGGATCTCTTTTACCACAAGTTAAAATTTCCAGTCAGCCCTTGATCTTCAGGGGTGCTCTGCATTTATGTTTTGCGGTCTCAAAAAGGGCTAGCGAGATACCATTTTGTTATATCATATTATGATTGTTTTGAGAAAGTGTTGTCATCCAAGATTTATTATTATTGCTCGCTAGTTGATTATGCCGTTGATATGAGTAAACATGAGACCTAAATGTTATTATGAATATGGTTAGTTCATAATCTTTGCTAAAAACTTGAATGTTGGCTTTACATATTTACAACAACAAGAGCAAACAGAGTTTGTAAAAGTTTTTCTTTATCACTTTCAGTTTGTCAACTGAATTGCTTGAGGAGAAGCAAAGGGTTAAGCTTGGGGGAGTTGATATGTCTTCAACGTATCTACTTTTCCAAACACTTTTGCCCTTGTTTGGGACTCTAACTTGCATGATTTGAATGGAACTAACCCGGACTGACGCTGTTTTCAGCAGAATTGCCATGGTGTTATTTTTGTGCAGAAATAAAAGTTCTTGGAATGACCTGAAAATCAACGGAGATTATTTTTGGAATATATAAAAAATACTGGCGAAAGAATCAAGGCCAGGGGGCCCACACCCTGTCAATGAGGGTGGGGGCGTGCCTATCCCCTGGGCGCACCCCCTGCCTCGTTGGCCCCCTGGTTCTCCTCTGACCTCAACTCCAACTCTATATATTTGTGTTCAGGGAGAAAAAAATCAGAGGGAAGGATTCATCACGTTTAGGATACGGAGCCGCCGCCAAGCCCTAATCTCTCTCGGGAGGGCTGATCTAGAGTCCGTTCGAGGCTCCGGAGAGGGAAATCCGTCGCCATCGTCATCATCAACCTTCCTCCATCACCAATTTCATGATGCTCACCATCGTGCATGAGTAATTCCATCGTAGGCTTGCTGGATGGTGATGGGTTGGATGAGATTTATCATGTAATCGAGTTAGTTTTGTTAGGGTTTGATCCCTAGTATCCACTATGTTCTGAGATTGATGTTGCTACGACTTTGCTATGCTTAGTGCTTGTCACTAGGGCCCGAGTGCCATGATGTCCGTTCTGAACCTATTATGTTTTCATGAATATACGCGAGTTCTTGATCCTGTCTTGCAAGTCTATAGTCACCTATTATGTGTTATGATCCGTTAACCCCGAAGTGACAATAACCGGGATACTTACCGGTGATGACTGTAGTTTGAGGAGTTCATGTATTCACTATGTGTTAATGCTTTGGTCCGGTACTCTATTAAAAGGAGGCCTTAATATCCCTTAGTTTCCAATAGGACCCCGCTGCCACGGGAGGGTAGGACAAAAGATGTCATGCAAGTTCTTTTCCATAAGCACGTATTACTATATTCAGAATAATACCTACATTACATTGATGAACTGGAGCTAGTTCTGTGTCACCCTATGTTATACCTATTGCACGAGGAATCGTACCAGACATAATTATCCATCACTGATCCATTGCCTACGAGATTTTCATATATTGTTCTTCGCTCATTTACTTTTCCGTTGCTATTGTTACAATCACTATAAAACCAAAAATATTACTTTTGCTACCGTTACCACTACTATCGTATTACTTTGCTACTAAGTACTTTGCTACATATATTAAGTTTCCAGGTGTTGTTGAATTGAGAACTCAGCTGCTAATACTTGAGAATATTCTTTGGCTCCCCTTGTGTCGAATCAATAAATTTGGGTTGAATACTCTACCCTCGAAAACTGTTGCGATCCCCTATACTTGTGGGGTATCATGGTCCCCGCCAGGTTGGTAAAGAGCATCGCCGCCCCAAACAATACTTCGCACAAGTGATGGATGGTGCTTGGGCGATAGAGAGCCAGTGTTCCAAAGATGTAATATTTGAGTGATTTGTGTTAAGTTGCCAACTGGACCTTGTGCTTTATAATGCGGCCCTTTTTGCATGTTTTAAACTATGGTGTTTTTATTTTCACTCATGTGCGGCCATTTACTTATTCTGAAAGTTACCAGTCGTCGGCTTCAGCCCCAATGTGAATATTACAAGGGGTGTTTTGTCTTCACATGGTTACCCTTAGCCCACGTCTCGATGCTAGGAGGTGGCAGTGTGTGATAGAGACTGGGCAATCAGACTACGCGGCTTTACTGCTTTTACTTAGCCATAGGAGCTTGACTGTGGGAGCTAATGACTAGCCCCCAATGCTATGTGATGAATGTGGGAGCCGAGGCATGCCTTTGTAATCAAGTGGTTTGTGCTAAGACGAAACCTGCATATGACACGGATAAATCGCCGACGATTTGTTAGTTTAACACTTGTCGTCAGATCGCTGACCAGTTCATGCTTACTATGACGGTCAGTTTTTGGCTTTCTCCCCTGAGGTGCTTAGCAGGACTAGCTAGAAGTACAATCGCAGGGTTCTCCCTTTACCTTCTTAGCCAAACGTGTGGAACGTAAGGAGGTAAGCACAGGAGCAGGGCAACCCAACTCTTGACCCAAGACATAGTTTGGAACTGATGCATATAGTGCAATATCCGAGATGCCGAACACACAACAGAATGCAGTGTCAGACATGGTGCAGGGAGCTGATGGGGAGATCAAGCTCTCGGTCAATTAACTGATTTGTTTTTGTTGCACAATGTGTGCATGCCAAGCTGTTCGAAGAGCCGGAAGAAAGTAAAGGGAAAAAGGGCTAGACAATACAGGTGCCTAGACACCATAAAAGGTATTTTTTTTATTTTCCATGAGCTCGGGCTATCCGTACAATTCAAACTACCGAGGAATCTTTTATAAGTGAGAATAAAAAAATTATAGAGGAAAGGTTTACACAGGGCCTTGATGCGTTGATCGAAGCATCAACTATGCCCTGCTGCATGTCTGTGCCTTTGCATCTGTGAGGTGAAGCGAAGTTAATTGGACGTCCGTGTAGAACAACGCACACCGGTGAGGGGGGCCTTCAATGGGAACCTTGATAGGTAGCCTTGCCATCACAGCTTGATGCTGGATGAGTCCTGAGTCATACCCGTTGTCATCCAAGGACTTGAGAATACCATGGTTTGGTTGAGTCGGACACATGGTTCTTGTTGTGTGATGTAGCTCTCACAACTGCCCATGGTATCTTGAGCGTGAAATTGTGCTCTGGAGGCACATAGAGTGCTACTGTGTTGGGCAAGCCGTAGGGCGCGTATCCCTATTTGTAATGAACATAGGTGGGCTCCCATTACGGGGACCGGGCTCGAGCCCGTTTAGTTGTATCTCTGGCCTTTATGGCACGCTGATACATCAGCTCGTTGACGACGGCTTGGTCTTCGGCTGCTAGAGCCGCAGTATGTTCCTCGGTCCAGAGTGAGCGCTCTGTGTTACCGTTGATCGTTATGACGCACGCGGGACCAAGCATCTTTAGCTTGAGGTATGCATAATGCGGGATGGCATTGAATTTGGCGAACGTCGTTCGACCGAGGAGGGCATGGTAGCCACTATAGAATGGGGCGATATCGAAGATCACGTCTTCGCTGTGAAAGTTGTCTGGCGAGCCGAATACCACTTCCAGAGTCACCTGCTTGAGCAGTGGGACTCTGCGCCCGGAATAACACCCTTGAAGGTGTTGTTACTGGGTTTGATCCTTGACGGATCGATCCCCATTTTCCGCATTTTAGCTGCGTAAATTAGATTGAGGCTACTGCTTCCGTCCATGAGGACTCTCGTGAGGTGTTACACATCGACAATGGGGTTGAGTACTACGGTCGCCGATCCTCCATGATGGATACTGGTTGGATGGTCCCTGCGGTCGAAGGTGATCGGGTAAGCCGACTACGGGTTAAACTTCGATGCTACGGGCTCGACGGCGTACACATCCCGCAGCGCGCGCTTCCTCTCCTTCCTTGGTATATTGGTGGCGTAGATCATGTTCACCGTTTGGACCATAGAAGGGAAGGGTTTTTTGCTGCCACTGTTCGGCCTGCGGGGCTCCTCATCATCCTCGCTTCGGGGGGTTTTGCTAGAGTCTTTGGCTGTGAGCTTGTCAGCCTATTTTATCACCCAAAAATTACTGTTGGTGTGGTTGGCGGGCTTTTTGGGGGTGCCATAGATTTGGCAGGGCCTGTACAGGATTGCGTCCAACTTGGTTGGGCCATCCTGGTTGCCTTTAGAAGGCTTTTTCCATGATCCGGACATCGGATTACGGAATCCGGCATTTACTACCATCTCATCAGCTTCGCCGTCATTATGGAGACGTTTGTTCTTGTTCCGTCGTGGCTTCCCGCTCCCGTCCTGCACTTTCGATGTGTCGGGGGCTTCTGGGTTGGTGCTTCTACGAGCTAGCCAACTATCATCTCTGGGGCAAAAGCGGGTCATCAGGGAGGTAAGCGCTGACATCGTTCTCGGCTTGTCCTGGCCGAGCTAGCATGCTAGCCATTCACCTCGAATATTGTGCTTGAAGGCGGCTATGGCTTCGGCGTTCAGACAGTCAATGATCTGGTTCTTCTTGCTCAAAACCCAGTTCCAAAATTGTCGGGCTGGCTCACCGGGCTGTTGGATTACGTGGCTTAGGTCATCGGCGTCCGGGTGGCGGACATAAGTGCCCTGAAAATTAGCTCGGAAGGCGTCCTTGAGCTCTTCCCAACATCCTATGGAGTCTTCCTGATGAGGAGATAAATACCATTGTTACACCCACAGCCTCTGCTGCTATACATACTGGACCAATTACTAGAGCTCACGCACGCCAATTAAATTATCATGTACTTTCGTTTCTTGGTAATGATTCTAATGTTCATGAGAATATGATGCTGCCTAAATTGGATACATTTGTTTTGCTTGCAAATGAAGGGCCTGACATGGATAAGAGGGATGAACACTGGAGCAAGACCAAGCATGGAGATGATGGCATGCGGAAGGGGATCAAGAACAGAGTTACAAGTGATGATTTCAGGACTTTGAAGCCACCATAAGTAGTGCATGAAGCCTTGGACTAAATATACAAGATGACACTTCATAAATTCCGTCCAGAGGCTATTCTAGGTGTTGCGTCACCTTATTATTGGGCCAGGCCCATGTATTTTCGAAATAATTAAGTATAGGCTGTTTTTAGAGTCCGTATGTGTGGGGAAACAAGAGTTAAGGTTGGTTTCGGACCCCTCCTCCAAGGGCCACGAAATTCCCCCCTCTTCCTCCATATATACAGCCCTTAGGGAGTCGTTTAGACTTTGGGTTTTGTTTAGATCAAAAGTTCGCCATAGCTGCAACTTCGCGTACTTCGTTTGTGTTCAACGACCAGACCAAGACGTCACAGAACCCCACCTTGATCAATAAAGCTTTCATCTTATATTCGCAATATCCAGATTGCAATCTCAGTTTCTTGCTTGTTCTTTGTTTGCTCGCAGGAAACAGACCCTCGTGGTCGGGTTGATCGTGCTTCGGTGTGGTCAATAACCCCTCGGAAGTTGGTTTAGCGATTGCTAAGGCGCGACATCTCGCACGTTCGTAGTCGGATCGTCAAGGTCGACTCCCACAGAAAACGATAGCCACCATCTCATCGAAACATCGGGACACCTTTGCCTCTATCACTTCGGGAAGGCTATCTAACCAGTGTTTGGCCGGACCTTTGAGCTCTAATGGTAGGTACTTGTTTGCGTGGAGGTCGTCCCCTCGTGCCATATGAATGTGTAAAAGAAAATCTTCAATCCATACGGCTAGATCTGTTGTCCCGTCATAGGGCTCAATATTTACGGGTTTGAAACCTTCCGGGAATTGGTGTTGCATCACTCTATATGTGAAGCACAAAGGATGAGCGGCGCCTCTGATTCGTGCTACGTCACGTCGGAGATCATCTGTCATCCGGACTCGTTGTAGCTGCCGAGCTCTATCATTTCGGTCTAGCCAGGCTTTGTATCTGTCCCGTCTAACGGGAGGAATTCTTTTAGGTTCGTAAATGGACCTCGTCGGACCTGCCCGAGCATCCAAGTCACGACGTAGGTCGTAATCATAAGCTGGCTGTAGTGGCTCCTTGCCTTGACGGCGAGGTTGAGTAGGAGGGTATTCGGCTTTATCATCTGTCCGGTCCCGTCCTCGAGGGGGTGGTCCGGCTGTTCTGCCTGAGTGTATCTTGGAGGTGCTTGCTCTATGGCCTCGTCATCGAATTGCGGCAATAGTCTTCGCTTTGGGAAGCTTTTGGTCTTTTGCTCATGATCGTACTTCTCTTCAACATCTAGGACTTTAGTCCATCTCTCATTGAGGGTATCTGATAGAGGCGAGGGTCCCGATCTTACGATGAGATGATAACTATCGATTTGGTGGAGTCGACTTTGACGATCCGACTACAAACATGCAAGACGTTGCGCCTTAGCAATCGCTAAACCAATCTCCCGAGGTTACTGACGATGCCGGAAGCACGGTCAGCCTGACCACGAAGGTCTATTCCTGCAAGCAATCGAAGAATGAGCAAGAATATGATAAAGCAATCTGAATATTGCGAATATATATGAAGTATTGATAATGGTGGGGATCCGTAAGCGGTCTTGGTCTCGTTGTTGGACACAAACAAAGTACACGAAGTTGCAATGGCTAAGTTTTAACTAAACAAATCCCAAGGAAAAAGCTACTAGATGGATCTACTTATATAAGAGCAAGGGGTGGCAGCCAAGAAGGTGGAAGGACGTCCCAAGGTAGCCTAAAACTAACCCTAGGTCGTACAAGGCTCATGGACCCAAGTGGAGGTGGTGGAACACCTTTGGACTTGTTGTTTGACTCGGATTCTGCTGCAGCGTCATATTGTTTCGCTGATAACTCAATGCTCCGGACTAATTTGAACGTGATTCCAATTGTGTTGGAAAGAACACGAAATCTACTTTCCAACAAAAAAAAGTTCACCCAATTTGGAGTCCGTATGAAAAAATTGTTGACATTTTGAGTCAGGTATGTCTATGCAGTCCGAATCTGAATCCAGAATGTGAGAGACTTGGACTCTATCTTCTCTTGGCCCAAAAGTGACCTGAGAGGACTTTTTGAACATGACCTAAACTTCTCCTTTTTCCTTATCTTCATATGTGGATTGTACAAATGTCCCATACACCTACAATTAGACAAAACACAAAAGTGTGTGAATTATTTTTGTTCTAGATAACATAAATAGATTATTGAATAGTTTGCACTAGAAATCACCTGACAAATATGCATGTATGCAATATTTTTGGTCGTATCCAAGGTAATAATGTCCTCATCATCCTCCCCTTCTTGAAAACAAAGCCGTCCTCGGCGTTGCTTAATCTGAAATGTTGCTAACAAAAGAGACAAGGTGTACATGTTGTATATGTATATGTCATCCATTTTTATTTTCCTTGATTTTTGCACATACGACACATGTAGACATGAGTAACTTTCATAGTTCATAAATTCGAAAGCCAAAAAATTATCAAAAGAACTAGAAGGAATGAAAATATTGCAACTCAGTTTGCACATATAAGTAAAGCTCTTATTCATTTCAAAAGATTCACAATGTTCATCATTAAACCATCCCAACATTGGTGAATAAACCTTACTTGCATCAAATTTACATGCTACAACATGCTTAAATAAGCAAACATGCAATAAGTCATTGGACATAGAATCATCACCAAGATTAGAGGTGATATCAAAATGATTAAACATTGGTTCTTTTGCATCAACAGTTAATTCAATGGGTGCACTCAAAATTGTTGGTATTTCAGTTATTTGATCACATGACGCATTCATGACAGCAACAAGATTCTCTAAAATAGGTGGTGTGCTCAAATCAACAGGTAACTCAACACATGATGCATTCAAGTTAACTAGGCATGCATCATTCTCATTTGAAGTTATATCATCAATACCTTTATTGTTACCTTGTCGCAAAGACGTAGCTGATGTAGGTACGGATGTTGATAATGTACCATACTCTTGAGATGATGTCGCGCTCACAATCCGAGGTGGGGCTGCTCTAGTAGGTGCTACAGTGGAGGAACCAACCGGCGGTGGTGAGCATGAACTGGAATGGTAGTTGTTGTTGTCACCCAATGCATCATCCTGTATCTGTCTCTCAAAGGTACAAGCATGAACATACATACCAGTAATGCAACGAGGAATATACTAAAATCTTGCATGAATATCATGGTTCAAACCACCAAAAAATCTATTCATTGTATCATCATCAGATTCTTCCATGTCACAATGATGCATATAAGATTTGAACTCTTGGTAGTAAGCATGAACAATGTTACTGCCTTGTTTTAATTGTTCCAATTTGCGAAGCAATTCACGATGATAGTAAGGAGGAAAAAATTGTTGTATCATTACAACTTTCAAAACTTTCCAAGTTGTGGGTTGGTTATCAATGTTTTTCTTACAACGTACACTCCACCAAATAGAAGAAAAACCGGTAAATGCTCTAGTGGTAGCTCGTACTCTCTCAAGTTCAGAAAAATCATGGTGAGTAAAAACTTGTTCTACTTCAAGCTCCCAAGCTAGATAAATAGCAGGATTAAATCTACCCTCAAATGACGGTAAAGAGATAACCTGACCATATGCATGTGTGTGTTGTCCCAACTCTCGTGGTGGTGAAGATGTGTCCTTCATCCAAGAACTTCTATCTCTGGAACCTGTCATGATTAGTAGAAACAAGAAACAAAATTCAAGAATAATGTTCCTATGAACTACAAGGATGTGGTTGTAAAGTGCTCACAGTAAAGCAAATATCAATATCTTACAAGTTCTTACCATGCGGCAGGTGGTGACAGGCAACCAGCGGTGTCTAATAACTCCGAAGATTGTGTAACGTGATTGCCAGGGGAACATACGTATAGACGGTGTAGAAATATGTGGAGCTGGGTTGGCTATATTTGGTAGCAAAAGATTAGCAATAATCAATTCAGAGATGCAATGTTGAATAAACGCTCAACGACGGTACTGTGCTGGTCCTAGGCTAGACCGCACTAGAGACGCGAGCCTAGAACACTAATGAGGTCATGGCGTAGCACAACTAGCATCAATGAAGGATTCTAAGTAGCTCTGGACAACAAGATATAAGTGAAGATCACAACGGTAGTAAAGATAATGATGAAAAACAATTGCCAAGCAGGATATACAACAACTTTATGATATTTTTTTTCAAGAATGGTACTGACTCAAGTTTTCAAACGCAAAAGGAATCACTCAATTCCGAGTTGATATGAGGAGTCAAAAATTCGAAAACTGGCAGGAAAACTGGAATAAGTTGTGTTCGTGAACTTCGGAGGGCAAAAAGACCTATTTAGAAGCCGATTTTGAGGTGCCAAATATTGAACTAGCTTCTGCAACTATTTAGATGCGGCTCGTCGCTAGCTTTCATTTGATTACTCGCGGAGCCAAACGGACTTCGTATGAGGAAGTTATGCCTGTTTTACTTAACAGTGCACAAAACAGATTCCAGTCCGAATTCAACTACAAGATTGAGTCTAGATAGATCCGAATTTTGTTTTTTTCCTCCTCTTTTTTTGCTCACACTTTTTTCCTTTTCTTTCTTTTTTTTCTCTGACTTTTTTTTACTTTTCTCTCTCTCGTTTTTTCTCTTTTTTCTCCCTCCCTCTTCCCAAAACAAACTAGATAAGATGTAGAATAGATCAAGCGAAGATGGGAACGATCTCAACTATGATTATGACAATGAACGGTGGGTAGCATGTCGGGGAAATTGATGAATGGGTGGTGGACAGCGGAAGGGATAACGATGCAGCGGTGACGTGACTAATGTGAACAGAACTCGAAACTCTAAACTAACTAGACACTAAGACTAGCAACTCGACACGACGATGCAACCTATAATTCAACTATGCAAGCAAAGAAAAGAAAATTGCAAAGGCTCAGACTGGCTTGGACAAAGGATGAATAGATCTAACTTTTTTGTGGCTTTTTCTTGGACAATAGGTAAGAAAATAAATCTAATTTAGGAAAAACTAGAAATTATCACCGAGCAACCTGAAAACTGATACCACTTGATAGAGGCGAGGGTGTCCCAATCTTTCATGAGATGATAACTATTGATTTGGTGGACTCGACTTTGACGATCCGACTACAAACGTGCAAGACGTTGCGCCTTAGCAATCGCTAAACCAATCTCCCGAGGTTACTGACGATGCCGGAAGCACGGTCAGCCTGACCACGAAGGTCTATTCCTGCAAGAAATTGAAGAACGAGCAAGAATATGATAAAGCAATCTGTATATTGCGAATATATATGAAGTATTGATAATGGTGGGGATCCGTAAGCGGTCTTGGTCTGGTTGTTGGACACAAACGAAGTACACGAAGTTGCAATGGCTAACTTTTAACTAAAAAAATCTCAAGCGAAAAGCTACTAGATGGATCTACTTATATAAGAGCAAGGGGTGGCGGCCAAGAAGGTGAAAGGATGTCCCAAGGCAGCCTAAAACTAACCCTAGGTCGTACAAGGCTCATGGGCCCAAGTGGAGGTGGTGGAACACCTTTGGACTTGTTGTTTGACTCGGATTCTGCTGCAGCGTCAGATTGTTTCGCCGATATCTCAATGCTCCGGATGAATTTGAAGGTGACTCCAATTGGGTTGGAAAGATCACGAAATCTACTTTCCAAAAAAAGAACCACCCAATTTGGAGTCCGTATGAAAAAGTTGTTGACGTTTTGAGTCAGGTATGTCTGTACAGTCCGAATCTGAATCCAGAACGTGAGAGACTTGGAATCTATCTTCTCTTGGCCCAAAAGTGACGTGAGAGGACTTTTTGAACAGGACCTAAACTTCTCCTTTTTCCTTATCTTCATATGTGGATTGTACAAATGTCTCATACACATACAATTAGACAAAACACAAAAGTGTGTGAAGTATTTTTGTTCTGGATAACATCAATAGATTATTGAATAGTTTGCACTAGAAATCACCTGACAAATATGCATGTATGCAATATTTTTGGTCGTATCCAACGTAGTCATGTCCTCATCATCGTACTCATGGTCGTACTTCTCTTCAGCATCTAGGACTTTAGTCCATCTCTCATTGAGGGTATCTGTGACGCCCGAATAATTATGCTACAGTGACCCCCCACTAAGGATGCCATGTCACCTCGGTTACTGTTGATAAACTCTCGATAGTTCAAAACGAAACAAATACAAAATTTAATTAAACGCAAACAAAAAAAGTTTTCAAATATTAAAACCAAATTGTTCGGATTGTTCCAAATTATGCGTAAGTAATTATGGTGGAGAAACTAAACTTTTATAAAGTGTTTAAATACTCTAAAAATAAATAAGACATTAGCAAAAACAACTAATTAAATGCCTTTTACAATTAATAAAATACTAAACTATTTTATTTTGCTACCAAACTTTTTAGGGCATTGGGGTATTTTGAAACACTAATTTAGGTACTACTTATATATTTTATAAAACAAAAATATATAGAAAATAAAATAGAAAACTAATAAACAATAAATAAATAAAAACTTAAACTTAAACAAAAAAATAAAGAAACTGAAACACCCTGGCCTAACTGGGCCTCGGCCCAGCCGGCCAGCCCACACACTCTCCTGGCCATATGGCCTCCCCAACCCACCTAAACCTAGCGACCCCCCACTCTCCCCCAACCCCCGATCTAGATCGAGCCAGCGCCCGCACGCTCACCTCACTCGATGCCCCGACGTCGTTCGCATCCTGTCGCCGCCCCGCCACCGCCCAAGGACCCCGTCGTCGCTCCGCCCATGACCGCTTCACCACCGACCGCCACCTTCCTCCGCGTGCCCCTACCGTCGGCGCCGCCCCATGGTCCGTGCCTCCCTTGGCCGCGCCTCTATGTGGCTGGCGCCCGCCCGCATCTCGCCGCCGCCCTACACGCCTCGACCTCCTCCTCGCCGCGCTGCCGTGGTGCCGATGGCCTCTCCGAACCCCCCTTGATGTGAGCTCCCCGTCGTCCCCTCCGCTTCCCCCTCCGTCCCAGCGTTGTGGCCGTGCCCATACCCCCACCCCCACTTGCGAGCTCCGCCATTGCCGCTCGTCCACGCGACCGCTTCTCTGCAACCATCGCGGTCGTGCTCACCGCCGGTGACTTCGGCGGCCCTGGCACGAACCGTGGGCACCACCCCACTTGCCTCTCTCGAGGCGTTCGAACACGCCTAGCCGCGCGCCCTCCGGCTGCCGGAGTTGGCCGGACGGCCAACGCCATAGTGCTCCAGCTAACCACCGGCGTAACCGGCTTAATTAGGGCGCTAATCACCCTTCCCCTCTCACTGTCAACTGGGCCCCGCCCCGTTAATTAACTAAAGTGCTAATTAATTTAACTAATGTCACACTTACATATGGGACCCACACCTTAATTAATCTACGTTTTTTAATTTAACACTGCTGAAGGTTACAGCCTATGACAGGTGGGGCCCCACCACTGTTCTAGTGTATAAGGCCGGCCCAGTCAGCTGCTGACTCAGCAGCTAGGCCCCATCTGTTAGCCTATGTGCACTTTGCTGGGTACACTTTTGTGTACCCGTAGCAATTTAACCATTTATTGTCAGATATTTAATAATTTCTGAAAATGATTAAATCCTTTTAAATTAATATGAAATAATGTGTAACTCGTATGAAAATACTTTGTACATGAAAGTTGCTCAGAACGACGAGACGAATCCAAATACGCAGTCCGTTCGCTCGCCACGCATCCGTAGCATAGTGGACATGCAACTTTTCCCCTCCGATTCATTTGTTCGAAAACGCGAAACACCGGGGATACGTTCCCAGATGTTTACCCCCTTCACCGGTATCACCTACTACTGCGTTAGGGCACTCCTGGCACCGTTACTTGTTATGTCATGCATCGATGTGCATCTGTTTGCATTGTATTCATTGTTTCTTCCCCCTCTTCTCTCCGGTAGACTACAAGACTGACGCCGCTGCTGGTGCCCCGATCAACTACATTGTTGACGACCCCTCCTTGCCAGAGAAACCAGGCAAGCCCCCTCCCCCTTTGATCAACCCGATATCGCCTATTCATTCTCTCTACTGCTTGCATTAGAGTAGTGTAGCATGTTACTGCTTTCGCTTAATCCAATTCTGTTGCATAGCCTGTCATTGTTGCTACTATTGTTACCTTTGCCTGCAATCCTAAATGCTTAGTATAGGATGCTAGTATTCCATCAGTGGCCCTACATTCTTGTCCGTCTTCTATGCTATATTATCGGGCCGTCGGCACTTCGGGAGGTGATCACGGGTATATAATTACATACATATTATATGATACATGTGGTGACTAAAGTCGGGTCGAATCATAGAGTACCCGCAAGTGAGGGGGATGAAAGGACAGGTGGTCCCATCCCGGTAGAGGTGGGCCTGGCTTCCCGACGGCCCCCGACTATTACGTTGTGGCGGAGCGATAGGGCAGGTTGAGACCACTAGGTGAGAGGTGGGCCTGGCCCTGGTCGGTGTCCGTGATTACTTCAAAATAACATGCCTAACGAGATCTTGGTATTTGATCTGAGTCTGGCCACTGGCCTATAGGCACTAACCAACTACACGGGAACACTTATGGGCACTCGATGTCTGGTATCAGCCAAAGCCTTCTTGACGTCAGCGACTGAGCGGCGCACGCCGGATTGGACTGGAACACCTACTCTTGTATTAGGGAGACTAGGTCTACTTACCGGTCGCGTTCGCAACGTGCAGGTGTGCAATGAGTGATGGGCCCAGACCCCTGCGCCATACGATTTAGACCGACGTGCTGACCTCTCTGTTGTGCCTAGGTAGGGCTGCGACGTGTTGATCTTCTGAGGCCGGACATGACCCAAAAAAGTGTGTCCGGCCAAAGGGGATCGAGCGTGTTGGGAAACGTGGTGCACCCCTGCAGGGAAGTTTATCTATTCGAATAGTCGTGTCCCTCAGTAAAAGGACGACCCGGAGTTGTACCTTGACCTTATGACAACTAGAACCGGATAATTAATAAAATACACCCTTCCAAGTGCCAGATACAACCTAGTGATCCCTCTCTAACAGGGCGACGAGGAGAGGATCGCTAGGTAGATTTATGCGATGCGAAGATACTTGGTGAACTTACCATCTAGTCTCTTCTATATGCTTCAAGATGGAGGCTGCCAGAAGCGTAGTCTTCGATATGACTATCTACCCCCCTCTTATTCTGGCATTCTGCAGTTTAGTCCACAGATACTACCCATTTCATTGATACCAATGCATATGTAGTGTAGATCCTTGCTTGCAAGTACTTTGGATGAGTACTCACGGTAGCTTTGCTACTTCTTTTTCCCCCTTTCTCGGTTATTGCGATCACATGATGGATTCCAGGAGCCAGAGGATCCCTAGGATGATTCTACGTGGAGTTCGGCTTCGAGGTGTAGTTAGGAGGTCCCAGGCAGGAGGCCTTGCCTTTTCGATCGTTGCTACTTTTGTGCTGGCCTTCTTAAGGGAGACTTGTTTAACTTATGTATGTACTCAGATATTATTGCTTCCGCTGACTCTTGTGTCTTCGAGCATATGTATTCGAGCCTTCGAGGCCCCTGGCTTGTAATATAAAGCTTGTATTATTTTATTTGTGTCTAGAGTTGTGTTGTGATATCTTCCCATGAGTCCCTGATCTTGGTCGTACACATTTGTGTGTATGATTAGTGTACGGTCAAATCAGGGGCGTCATAGTATCCTATTCGGATTTTATTTTTTGCCGTTGTTTCTTCAGGATTTGTGCGGTGGCAATTAGATGTCGCTTAAATCGCTATTGATCCAACGGGTCTTTGGGGACGATGAAATCCTCATCACCCAAACTAAGCTCCTCTTTAGATGGTGGGAGATAGTTGTCGTCTTCAGAGTCATCGAGGTATTAGAGATCGAGCAGGTCCTCATGCCCCTCGTGGTCGTTCTGTGGCTGTTCATAGGCACTGGGATCGCCGAGGTTGTCTGCATTGTCCGGGGTGTTGTTTTCTCTGGTGTCTGTGTTGCTTGCATGGCTTTGACGTGCCTTGGAGTAGCGGCGATGTCTGCGGCGTTTCGGTGGCTCATCGCTAGGCTTGCCGTTATCGTCCCCAGGAGTTCCATCATCGTCTTTAGGGGTGTACACCATGTAGACATCGTAAGTGGACGTGGTCGTCCAGAGGCCGGTGACGGGGGAAGCAACTTCGGTGTTAGCCATGGCTCCACCATCCTCGTCCATGTACTCGACATTTTCCGAAGTGTAGTCCAACATGTCGGTTAGGTATTCGACTGTTTGATGTAGGGTGGAACCCTAGTGCCCGATCTTTCACGAAATGGAGGGGATCCTACGAAGAACACGAAGAACACGAGGGGAGACACGAGGGAAATCATCCGGGGAAACAAGAGGAAACACTCAAATAGACAAGAAACAATCACACATGTGTTAGATCCATAAACACAAAGAGATACACGATCCACGATCAACAAAGAACGATACAAACGGTAACTAGTTCATCTCCATGAGGAGGTCTTGAGGGGTCATCCCATGAAGGGGTCTTGAATCCAAGGTGGTTCTTCTCCATAGAGGCCGCGATACCTATGCTAACCCTCAAATGCTGGAGGTGGAGGAGTATATATACTCTAGGACCACGAAGGGGTATGTGAGGGGTGAAGAGACACATGGGTCTCAGAACCGTAACTCTGCGCACAGACATGCGTCGCTCATCCGACATCTACCGTGATGAGGACATCAATACCATTGTTACACCCACAGCCCCTGCTACTATACATAGTAGACCAATTACTAGAGCTCGCGCATGCCAATTGAATTACCAGGTACTTTCGTTTCTTGGTAACGATTCTAATGTTCATGAGAATATGATGCTACCTAAATTGGATACATTTGTTTTGCTTACAAATGAAGGGCCTAGCTTGGAGAAGAAAGATGGACCTTGGAGCAAGTCCAAGCATGGAGATGATGGCATGCGCAAGGGGAACAAGAACGAAGTTACAAGTGATGATTCCATGACTTTGAAGCCACCATAATGAGTGCATGAAGCCTTGGACGAAATATACAAGATACCACTTCATAAATTTCGTCCAGAGACTATTCTAGGTGATGTGTCACCTTATTTTTGGGCCACGCCCATGTAATTTCGAAATAATTGATTATAGGTTGTTTTTAGAGTCCGTATGTGTGGGGAAACAAGAGTTAGGGTTGGTTTCGGACCCCTCCTCCAAGGTCCACGAAATTCCCCCCTCTATCCTCCATATATACAGCCCTTAGGGCATCGTTTAGACTTTGGGTTTTGTTTAGATTAAAAGTTTGCCATAGCTGCAACTTTGCGTACTTCGTGTGTGTTCAACGACCAGACCAAGACGTCACAGAACCCCACCTTGATCAATATCCAGATTGCAATCTTAGTTTCTTGCTTGTTCTTCGTTTGCCTGCAGGAAATAGTCCTTCGTGGTCGGGTTGATCATGCTGCGGAGTGGTCAATAACCTCTCGGAGTAGGTTTAGCGAATGCTAAGGCGCGACGTCCTCGCACGTTCGTAGTCGGATCGTCAAAGTCGACTTCCACCAAAGTGATATCCATCATCTCATCGAAAGATGCGACACCTTTTCCTCTATCAAGTGGAATCAATTTTTCAGGTTGCTCGGCGAGATTTTACAGTTTTTCGTAGTTTAGATCAAGTCTATTCTTCATACCTACATTCCATGAAAAAGACACAAAAAATTTAGGGTTAGTTCATCATATCCAAACCAATCTGAGCCTTTGCATAATCTTTTTAGGGTTTTTGCTTTGTTGAATTTGCGGTTGCATCGTCGTGTCTAGTTGCTGGTCTTAGCATCGAGTCTTTTAAAGTTTCGATTTCTGGTCATAAGTTGTCACCCCGCTACCGCACCATCATCATCGCCCCTGCCATCTACCACCACCGCTTATCCACCACCGATCCATATCCATATACCACCACCGCTACCACCATCGCTGCCATATACAAACACCGCTACCATATCCTACCACCATATATCCACCACCAATCTGAGTTCCTTTCATATTAGGTTTGTTTTTGAAATCCATATAATTTCCTTTTTGTGTTTCCTTGCCTGAGTAGGTTTAAAAAAAAGAGTCCGGAGACCCCCGGGCAGTTTTTAGGCCAAAATTTTGGCGACCGGAAATATTTTTTCCCTATCCTATTTTTAGGCTTTTCTGAGTCTTTTGAGACACTCGCCATCATAGTGATTTTTTGTCGCACTTCTTCGTCATCGCTACCCTGATTTCCAAAAAAAATAGTCAAAAAATTCCGTGCCCATCCTGTCAGTTTAACCTAGGGAGAGTTTTGAGACACTCGCCATTATAGTGATTTTTGCGCAAAAAAAGAAGAGCGCAAAAAAAGAAGAGCGCCAAAAAAATAGAGCGATTTTTTTCGGAGTGTGCTTTTCCCTTGTTTACGTGCCGCACCGTGATTTTGTTCATATTCTAGGCTCGCGTCTCTAGTACGGTCTAGCCTAGGACTAGCACAGTACTGTTGTTGAGCGTTTATTCAACTTTGCATCTCTGAATTGATTATTGATGATCCTTTTTGCTACCATATTATAAGCCTTCCTAGCTCCACATACATCTACGCCGTGCATTTGACTCTCCCTGGTAATCGCTCTATCCAAGCTTTGAGAGTTTTGACCACAACGGTTGCCGATCACCGCTTGCCGCTGGATAAGAACTAGTAAGAATTTGAGATTTGCTTGACGGATTTGTGACACCCACCACCACCTCTTGTTAGTAGTCTGTAGGATCATATTCTTGTGTGTTTTTATTGCTGTGAACCATGGCAGGATCACAAGCCGACGAGATTGACTGGGAGAACATGATGAACAAAGAGTTACATGATAAGTTTCAGCAATTGATGGGTGGACAAGTGCAAGATGTGCTAAACAGATTTGAAGAGGCCATGGAAAAGATAGATGGCATTGTGAAGGAGTTCGAAACAAAGCTCAATAACAAGTTTAATGAATTTCTCGTGCGTCTTCCACAACCACCGCCCGCTGCACCTGCCGCACCTCTACAACAACAACAACAACAACAACAACATCGCCTTCCAAATCAAGTGGGACGAGCCTGGTCAGACTTCTGGTGCCGCTGTACCTACTGTTGATGCTTCTGTAGCTCCTGCTACTACTACAGAGGTGGAGGATGTGACGCCCCAAGACCGGAGCTTCAGTTGCCTTCCAGGGTTTCCGAGTTTCGTCGTGTGTTTTGTTTGGTTCTTTGCATTCATCTTTGCTTCATGTGCATTGCATCATGTCATCATGCCATCATGTGATTTTTTTAATTCAACTAAATAAATTGCATAGATCTTTTGATCTATTTAAATTGAGGGAACTCACATGGTGACTTCTCTATATAACATATCCTCCCAATATTATTAGGGAGCTATAATAAATATTCCATCCTTATGGAATCAACCATAACACACGTGCAAAGTATTTTCCATGTCTATTCCTCTTCGAGTTTGACCTTCAAACCTTGCCAATATTTTTCTCATCCCTTTTATTGAGGCTCTTCAAAAATCTCAGCCCATTTTGAGTCTTTTTGAATGGGCTTCAAAATTCAAACATGCCGAATTATACTTCAACATGTGCGTATCTATTTTCTCCGAAAATCCCCTTGTCATTTTATTTAAATTCCTCACATTTTTGTGAGTCCAGTAATTTTACCCTCGTGCGCTAATTCTTTTCCCTAAAACCCCTTCTTTTTCCTTTCTCTCTAATTCTTTTCGGTTAAAGAAATTAATTAGCGAGAGAGAGCCCAGCCAGGCCTCTGTCTACCTGGGCCTCCCATCTCCAGCGCCGGCCCCTTTTGCCCCTTTAGGCCCAGCCGGCCCCGCCTTCTCAACCCTAGCCACGCGCCCCCCTCCTCATCATTTTCCTTCCGCCGCCAGAGGCATGCATCGCACCACCAGGGGCCTCGATCCCATCTCTCCTCTCGCCCGTGACCCATCTCCCTCGAACCCCTCCTTCTCCGCTCGTCCTCCTACAGCGCCACCTCCCACGCACGCGCTCGGAGAGACAGGAGCCCGTTTCCCTCGCTCTTCCTCCCCTCCCCCTCGTCTCCCTCTCCTCTCTCCCACCTCGAGCCAGGGAGGAGCCCCAGCGCCCAATCCTCTCCAAACCGCCGGTGATGACAGAGTCTCTCCCGGCGCGCCCCTGCATCGATCCCTTCCATCGCGCGCCACCGCCTGGAGTTTCACCGCCGCCAAGCGCCGCCAGCTCCTCCTCCACCTTGATCCCCTCCCGCGTCGTCTCGCTTGACCCCAACACCAGTGCCGCCACCCCTCGTCCTTCCCAATCCACCTCGACCTCGCGGCCAGCAGGAGCTCCGGCCCGACCTCCGCCCGAGCCAGCGTCCTCCACGCCTCCCCATCTTCATCTCCGACAGAGAGACACCGCCTCTGCTCCGCCCTCCGCCTTGCTGCCCCGAAGTGCCTCGTCCTCGTCGCCTTGCTGCACCACGCCGCCGGCAAGACCAAGGACGCCCAAACGAGTGCTGCCGACCCAGACTTTTGTGCTGCTACATTTTGGACACGCTAAGTCCCTCGGAAACATCAGTTGCGCCAAGTTCCATTTAAAGATGGTCAACTCCAACCTATGTGGATTTCGCTAAGTACCACGACGTCCGTCGATCGCCAAGTACCCCTTCGGATACGCAAGTCCCTCGAAGATTCACCGATGCCAAGTATCACACAGAAACGCCAAGTACCTCTAAGCGCGAAGACGCCAAGACCGTTTCGGGATTCACCAAGTACCGCTACCGATGGCTCGAACATCTACGAACCGCTACCGTCACAAGAATCAAGACTAACAAGTCTGAAGATGCAAGTACCACTCCGAACCATGTAGGACTACCGTCTCCGAAGAACCGTGTAACGGAACCATTAAGTTCGACTACCACCACATGTACAACTATTGTCGCCGAGATCGTGAGAACCTCTACCGTCGACCCTAGAGCATGCGAGAACGACTACTTCCACTACGAACGTCCCGAGAACGTCTACTTCCTCTACTTTGCACCGAACGAGAACCGTCCCGTTTGCACGCTTCGAAGGTATAACCCCGAGACGACGCCCGTGAACGAATGAATGCATCTTGTATGAGATGCACCCTTGTTTTGCCTCGAGTCTGAACTATCGGTGCACGTTGCCCCTCTTTTGCCTTGCCACCGACATGTGGGAACCGGTAACCGAGATCACCCCACCATCTTTTGCACGCTCCCGCCACACTTTCTTTTGCACCGACGTCTCAATGAGTTGTCGGAACCGGAATGTTGCCGTGGCACCATTTTCGTTATCGTTGCCGTGGCACCCCTTTTCTTTCCACCACGGTGACAAATGCTTCATAATGCTCTTGTCAACTTTTAATAAAAATTGCATAAACTTGCACGTGTCATTCGCATCATGATAATAACATTTAAATGTTTAAAATTGTTCTTGCACCAAATTGATAATTGCATATGGGGATTTACCGGATTTGTTGTTTGTTATTTCCGGCCTCATGTAAACTTTCCTAAATGTTTAGTTTACTTATGCTTCACCCCTTGCCATGTTAATCAACATTTAATATTGTTGGGTACATAAACGAGATCAAACTAAATAACTTGAATGCATTTTGAGCTCCACTTATTTTGTAGTATTGTTTGTGCACTTTGTCATGCCATGCTTCATTAAACCGGACATGCATCATACTTGGTTGTGCATCATGCCATGTTATGCTTGGTTGTTTACTATGTTGTTTGCTTCTTTTCGGTGTTGCTTCTTCGGGTTAGTTCCGATAACGTCGCATTTGTGAGGAACCGTTCGACTACGTCCATTTGTCTTCTTCATGGACTCGTTCTTCTTCCTTGCGGGATTTCAGGCAAGATGACCATACCCTCAAAATCACTTCTATCTTTGCTTGCTAGTTGCTCACTCTTTTGCTATGCCTATGCTGCGATACCTACCACTTGCTTATCATGCCTCCCATATTGTTGAACCAAGCCTCTAACCCACCTTGTCCTAGCAAACCGTTGTTTGGCTACGTTACCGCTTTGCTCAGCCCCTCTTATAGCGTTGTTAGTTGCAGGTGAAGATTGAAGTTTGTTCCTTGTTGGAACATGGAGATGTTGTTCCTTGTTGGAACATGTTTATTTGTTGGGATATAACAATATCTATTATTTTAGTTAATGCATCTATATACTTGGTAAAGGGTGGAAGGCTCGGCCTTATGCCTGGTGTTTTGTTCCACTCTTGCCGCCCTAGTTTCCGTCATATCGGTGTTATGTTCCCAGATTTTTGCGTTCCTTACGCGATTGGGCTATTATGGGAACCCCTTGACAGTTCGCCTTGAATAAAACTCCTCCAGCAATGCCCAACATTGGTTTTACCATTTGCCACCTAGCCTTTTCTTTTCCCTTGGGAGTCGCGCTCCTGAGGGTCATCTTATTTAAACCCCCCTGGGCCAGTGCTCCTCTGAGTGTTGGTCCAACCGAGCTGCCTGCGGGGCCACCTCGGGGAAACTTGAGGTTTGGTTTTACTCGTAGCTAGTCTCATCTGAGTGTGCCCTGAGAACAAGATATGTGTAGCTCCTATCGGGATTTGTTGGCACATTCGGGCAGTGTTGCTGGACTTGTTTTATCTTTGCCGAAGTTGTCTTGTAACCGGGATTCCGAGTCTGATCGGGTCTTCCCGCTTGAAGGAATATCCTTCGTTGACCGTGAGAGCTTGTGATGGGCTAAGTTGGGACACCCCTGCAGGGATTTGAACTTTCGAAAGCTGTGCCCGCGGTTATGGGCAGATGGGAATTTGTTAATGTCCGGTTGTAGAAAACCTGAAGTTGATCTTAACTAAAATACATCAACCGCGTGTGTAACCGTGATGGTCTCTTCTCGGCGGAGTCCGGGAAGTGAACACGGTGTTGGAGTTATGCTTGACGTAGGTTGTCCTAGGATCACTTCTTGATCATACTTTTATCGACCGTGCTTTGCCTTCTCTTCTCGCTCTCATTTGCGTATGTTAGCCACCATATATGCTAGTCGCTTGCTGCAGCTCCACCTCATACCTTTTACCTTACCCATAAGCTTAAATAGTCTTGATCGCGAGGGTGTGAGATTGCTGAGTCCCCGTGACTCACAGATACTTCCAAAACCAGCTTGCAGGTGCCGTTGAACCATGCAGATGACGTAACCAAGCTCAAGGAGGAGTTCGATGAAGATCTTGTCCTTTGTGTTGTTTCGTTCTAGTTGATCAGTAGTGGAGCCTAGTTGGGGTCGATCGGGGATCTGTGTAGCATTTGGGGTAGTCTTATTTTATTTTGGTTCCGTAGTCGGACCTTGATTGTATATGGTTGATGTAATGCTTTATTCATGTAATTGTGTGAAGTGGCGATTGTAAGCCAGCTATGTATCTCTTTCCCTTATGTATTACATGGGTTGTGTAAAGATTACCTCACTTGCGACATTGCTTTCAATGCGGTTATGCCTCTAAGTCGTGCTTCGATACGTGGGAGATATAGCTGCATCAAGGGCGTTACAAGTTGGTATCAGAGCCTTCCCTGACCTTAGGAGCCCCCACTGATTGATCGAATTAGCTGACGAGTTGAGTCTAGAAAAATGTTTTGAGTCATTTAGGAATTATATATCGGAGAGTTAGGAATTCTTTTTACTCCTCAGTCCCTTCATCGCTCTGGTAAGGCATCCTGACGTAGAGTTTTGACTCTTCTCTTCTCAAATTTCACTAAATTTGTTTTAGGATCACGCAGGTATCTTGGAATCATTCCGATGGTTTTGTGACGAGAACATTGTTCTTGGTGCCTCCTGTGTTTTAGGGGTTGTGGCAGTGTCCCGGGGAGTTGAGCTCCGAGGTGTTGTCGTCACAATTTTATTGTTGCAGTTCTGGAATACCTGAGTTTAGTTTCGCCGACATCGAAAATCTCTTTTATGCAGTTGTTGGTGAGATAACCTCGACGCCACCCAGTACTGGGGCGGGAGTTCAGGAGTATTGCCATAACTTGTATAACGGATGCTTTTCGAAGGTTGAGGTAGATGATTTCCGAAGGTTTCTTGGTTATGTGTTGAAGGATGGATACAGCTGGATGTAGGATTTGCTAGATTTGGGTGAGATATTATGCTTCCCCTATATCCCCAACACCTGATTGCATAACCGGAAAATCTGATGGAGATACAAGAGAATGAAGAGATCAAGAGCTGATAAGGAAATACTTGAATGATGCACCGGTAAGATTTAGAGAAAAAGAGCTGAAAGCTGAGAATGAATAATTCTGAGAAGATGGCCTCCGGAGTAAACAAATGGAAACAACTCATGAAAAGCTCCGGATAGATGAAAAGAATACTCACAATCAAAACAATTATGAGAGGATGGAATTACGCTAGAACCATGAATCTCTGAGAGATCGGATAAGATATGGAGGAAAAACTCTTCTTCGGTCTTCAAATGTTGAGAATGACGATAAGAAGCACCACCATGGATTATTGAGGCACTCCGGAATAATGAAAAGCGAAGAGGTTGAACCAACAATGAGAAGAGTTAGAAAGATCTTGGAGAAGTACATATGACTGATGATGAATCATTCTTACGTCAAACTTCGAAAAGAATTTGAGAATAGCTCCGGGAAAATAGAAGAGTCAGGTAAGATCCTGGGAAAAGACCTGTGGGTTAGGGCCCACTCAAAAGAAATGTCATTGAAATGATTTAAAAGAGAGGATTGCGCCGGTTGAATTAAATGACTTGAAAGAGATAACATCCTCGAAAGAGTTTGAATGAAAGCAGAGTGGAAACAAGAATCTTGGAGATATCTTGAGCACCCCGGAACAATTAAATAGCGAGAAGTGAATGAATATGGGGTGCACCGGCATGAGAAGGTATTTGAAACGAGGAAAAAAAGGATATTATGAACACCAAAGTTTGATTTGAATCCACCGGAGAAGAAAAAGAATGAAGAATGATGAACTTGAATCTCCATTAGAATCTTCATGAGAATCACCGGATAAGAATATTGAAAGACAAGAATGAAAAGTCTTCACATCCATAAGATGGATACTTGATTGAGAAACCTGAGTTCTTGAAGAAGACAAGGGTGGGTGGGTGGGAAAAACAAAGGCAACTTGGAGACGGATGAAACGAACACCGTTGAGAAGAGTTAGAGTTTCTCTTACGGATGAGACAAATGATAGGATCATCATGAAGAGAATTGCACCGGCTGACAAGGATTGACACGACAGACTCGATGATCGAGAAGGATTAGTATTCACATCGGAGTATGAGAACAACATTTGGGGAAGGTATGGAATCAACACTTGACATCGAAGCAACTCAAATACCACAAGTCAAAACAAAACAAAGGATTGGCTTACGGAATAAGCCGGAACAAACATATGATAGAGATTTCGTCCGAAGTTTTCATGGTGGGGCCTACACGGGCTCGATCGTACAACACCATCATGTACAAGGCAGTGCACATGACATACGAAGCGTCCCCGAGTCGGCATAGCCAAGGACTCTTTAAGACACAACGAGACCACTGTAAAACCAATCATGGATAGGCGGACCATTAGACGTCGAACCCCAATTTCATATCATACATCTGTCGGGACGATATCCTAAGAGCTACTTGAATTCCCACTTATAAACTCCCGAAATTTTCCTGGTTATGCAATCAGGTGTTGGGGATACAGGGGAAGCATAATATCTCACCCAAAACTAACAAATCCTACATCCAGCTGTATCCATCCTTCAACACATAACCAAGAAACCTTCGGAAATCATTTACCTCAACCTTCGAAAAGCATCTGTTATACGAGTTATGGCAATACTCCCGAACTCCCGCCCTAGTACTGGGTGGCGTTGAGGTTATCTCACCAACAACCGCATAAAAGAGATTTTCGATGTCGGCGAAACTAAACTCAGGTATTCCAGAACTGCAACGATAAAATTGTGACGACAACACCTCGGAGCTCAACTCCCCGGGACACTGCCACAATCCCTAAATGTCAGGAGGCACCAAGAACAATGTTCTCGTCACAAAACCATCGGAACGATTCCAAGATACCCGCGTGATCCTAAATTTTTTTTAGTGAAATTTGAGAAGAGAAGAGTCAAAACTCTATGGCAGGATGCCTTACCAGAGCAATGAAGGGACTGGGGAGTAAAAAGAATTCCTAAACACTCCGATATATAATTCCTAAAAGACTCAAAACATTTTTCTAGACCCAACTCGTCAGCTAATTCGATCAAGCAGGGGGGCTCCTAAGGTCGGGGAAGGCTCTGATTACCAACTTGTAACGCCCTCGATGCGGCTATATCTCCCACGTGTTGAAGCACGACCTAGAGGCATAACCGCATTGAAAGCAATGTCGCAAGTGAGGTAATCTTCACACAACCCATGTAATACATAAGGGAAAGAGATACATAGTTGGCTTACAATCGCCACTTCACACAATTACATGAATAAAGCATTACAACATCCAAAACTATCAAGGTCCGACTATGGAACCAAAATAAAAGAAGAACCCCAACTGGGCTCCACTACTGATCAACTAGAACGGAACAACACAAAGGACAAGATCTTCATCGAGCTCCTCCTTGAGCTTGGTTGTGTCATCTACACGGACTCCTCGGCACCTGCAAGCTGGTTTTGGAAGTATCTGTGAGTCACGGGGACTCAGCAATCTCACGCCCTCGTGATCAAGACTATTTAAGCTTATGGGTAAGGTAAAAGGTATGAGGTGGAGATGCAGCAAGGGACTAGCATATATGGTGGCTAACATACACAAATGAGAGCGAGAAGAGAAGGCAAAGCACGGTCGATAAAAGTATGATCAAGAAGTGATCCTAGAACAACCTACATCAAGCATAACTCCAACACCGTGTTCACTTCCCGGACTCCTCCAGAAAGAGACCATCACGGTTACACACGCGGTTGATGTATTTTAATTAAGATCAACTTCAGGTTTTCTACAACCGGACGTTAACAAATTCCCATCTGCCCATATCCGCGGGCACGGCTTTCGAAAGTTCAAATCCCTGCAGGGGTGTCCCAACTTAGCCCATCACAAGCTCTCACGGTCAACGAAGGATATTCCTTCTAGCGGGAAGACCCGACCAGACTCGGAGTCCCAGTTACAAGACATTTCGACAATGGTAAAACAAGTCCAGCAAGACCGCCCGATGCGCCGACATCCTGATAGGAGCTGCACATATCTCGTTCTCAGGGCAACACCGGATGAACACTACGTACAGCTAAAACCAGCCCTCAAGTTTCCCCGAGGTGGCGCCGCAAGTGGCTCTAGTTTGGACCAACACTTAGACAAGCACTGGCCCGAGGGGGGGGGGTTAAAATAAAGATGACCCTCGGGATGCGCGACTCCCAAGGGAAAAGGCTAGGTGGCGAATGGTAAAACCAAGGTTGGGCCTTGCTGGAGGAGTTTTATTCAAGGCGAACTGTCAAGGGGTTCCCATTATAACCCAACCGCGTAAGGAACGCAAAATCCGGGAACATAACACCGATATGACGGAAACTAGGGCGGCAAGTGTGGAACAAAACACCAGGCATAAGGCCAAGCCTTCCACCCATTACCAAGTATATAGATGCATTAATTAAATAAGAGATATTGTGATATCCCAACAAAATATCCATGTTCCAAACATGGAACAAGCTCCAATCTTCGCCTGCAACTAACAACGCTATAAGAGGGGCTGAGCAAAGCGGTAACATAGCCAAACAACGGTTTGCTAGGACAAGGTGGGTTAGAGGCTTGGCTCAACAATATGGGAGGCATGATAAGCAAGTGGTAGGTATCGCAGCATAGGCATAGCAAAAGAGCGAGCAACTAGCAAGCAAAGATAGAAGTGATTTCGAGGGTATGGTCATCTTGCCTGAGATCCCGCAAGGAAGAAGAACGAGTCCATGAAGAAGACAAACGGACATAGTCAAACGGGTCCTCACAAACGCGACGTTATCGGAACCAACCCGAAGAAGCAACACCGGAAAGAAGCAAACAACATAGTAAACAACCATCACATAATCATGGCATGATGCACAACCAAGTATGATGCATGTCCGGTTTAAATATGCATGGCATGGCAAAGTGCACAAACAACACTACAAGTTAAGTGGAGCTCAATATGCAACGGGTTGCATATTGACGGAACACCACATCAATTATTTAGTTCTCTCTCGTTTATGTACCCCAACAATATTAAATGTTCTTAACATGGCAAGGGTGAAGCAAAGTAAACTACCTATCTAGTCAAGTTTAAATGAGGCCGGAAGCAACGAACAACAATTCCGGAAACTCCTCATGAGCATATTATAGATTTGGTACTGTTCTGCCCTAAACATTATTTTAGAGTTGTTAAACATGCAAGATGAGTGCACCAAGTAAATCTAGGCATTTTTCTACCCCATTTACATATAAAGATTATTTAATTCGGAGCTATGGTTATTTAGTTATGAAATAAAGCATTTTAGCAAGTTATTTAAACAAATTTAAACAAACAGCATTTTAAACATTTTAAACATGGATGAAAGTTGAATATTATTAAACTAGACAAAATTTTAAGCAACTTTCATATATAATTCATTTTAAACCGATGCACCAATTGGGAGTTACTATATGCATGATCCATAAGGGCTTTCCTGCAAAAATGCTCTCCTCTGGAACAATAGACAAAATGCAGATCTGAAAAAAAACAGAGGCGGGCCGAAACTGGAGTCGGGCCAACAGGAACAGGCGGTGGGGGGCGCAGCTCACCATGGGCCTTGGCCCGGAACTATGGAGAGGAGGAGGTTGGCCATGGCGAGACAAGAGGGAGTTGAGGTCGGGAACGACAGGGAGGCTCCATGGCTTCGGAGGAGGTAGGGGTTCGCCGGGACGGACGTTGCTCCGGCGGCTGACGCAGGGCGGTGGAGGTAGCAGGCCAGCGGCGGGTGACGAACTTGAGGCGCTCGGGTGCCATGCTTACTCCAACTCCCTGCAGCAACTAGAAAGAAATTAGTGAGGTGGAAGAAGGACGGAGGAAAAAGGAGAAGGGCGGCGAGGGCTGCTGGTCCAGTGGTGCTACGGCGGAGCCGGAGGGCGTCGGGGTCAAGGCAGAGGAGGCGGGCGAGCTCTGCTGGTCGAGAAGGGCCATGGGGGCTCTGATTGGTGGGGATCGATAGGAGTGTAGGAGAAGGTGGATCTGATTGGCTTGGCATGGAATGCAAGGAGGAGGAAGGCATCAGGTGGCGGCGCGGATGGACTGATGGGACAAGCGGGCTAGATTTTAGGGTTAGGCTAGAGTTTATATAGGTAGGGGATAAGGGGAGGGGTTAACTCGGTCCGTCCGATCGTAATCAGGTGGTCGAGAATAAATTGGTTAGGGAGTCCAAAAAACAAAACGGAGATGTTTTGTAGATGTTTGGGGATGATCCGGACACAATGGTGATGACTGCTCGGGTCGGGTTCGGGACAACTTCCAGACGCGCGCGAGGGGTTCGATGCACTGAGAAGAGAGGGTTTCGGACCGTGCGGTCGCATCGGACAACTCCACAAGCGAAGAGGGGAAGGAGGATGGACTAGGTGGGCTATGGCGAGACTGCGAAGGGGAGAAGAGAGAGAGAGAGAGGGCCCGACATCTGTTTCCGGAGACCGAAAACGTCCGACATTTTGACCGGCTACTATTGCCGCTATATTTATCCGTTGGGGTATCAAACAGACTCCGAATGCGATGAAACTTGGCAGGCTGTCTACCTACACTATAACAAGACCGCACGCCAACTTTCATCCCATTCCGAGAACATTTCCCGGCCACTTATAAAATACTATTTCGGACGTGCCACGGGCGCGTGCAAGTGTGTTTGGGCTCAGAACGGACAACGGACGGAACTGGGGGAACCAGGACGGATGCAGACTTTGAAAACAAGATGATGCAATGCACTTGATGACATGACAAGATGCAACACGCAAGCAAATGACAAGCCAACAACAACAAATAAGCGGAGGACACCTGGCACATCGGTCTCGGGGCGTTACAACTCCTCACTTGTGTGACCGTTTTGGGCTGCGGCCAACTCTCAATAGCTTCAATCTTGGCTTTATCAACTTTAATTCCATGTGGAGTAACAACATAGCCAAGAAAAGATACTCGGTCGGTGCAAAAGGTGCACTTTCCAAGGTTACCAAACAACACACATCACGTAGAGCAATAAAAACAACACATAAATGTTCCAAATGTTCCTCCAAAGATTTACTATAAATTAGTATATCATCAAAATAAACTACCACAAATCGTCCAATGAAAGCATGTAAAACTTCGTTCATTAATCTCATGAATGTACTAGGTGCATTAGTTAACCCAAAAGGCATGACTAACCACTTATATAAACCAAACTTAGTTTTAAATGTAGTTTTCCATTTGTCTCCCAATTTCATACGAATTTGATGGTATCCACTACGCAAATCAACTTTGGAGAATATTGTAGAGCCACTCAATTCATCAAGCATATCATCTAGCCTAGGAATAGGATGACGATAACGAATAGTAATATTGTTAATGCCTCTACAATCAACAGACATACGCGATGTACCGTCCTTTTTTGGCACTAGAATAATAGTAACAACACAAGAACTAAGGGATTCACGAATATAACCTTTGTCGAGCGGCTTCTGGACTTGACGCATAATCTCCTTCGTCTCCTCTGGATTGGTACGGTATGGTGAACGGTTGGGTAGCGAAGCACCGGGAATTAAGTCAATCTGATGCTCAATCCCTCGAATAGGTGGTTATCCTGGTGGCACGTCATGTGGAAAGACGTCAGCAAACTCCTGCAAAATGTTAGTAACTGCAGGAGGCAAAGAGGAAGGCACGTCCTCGAATGAAAATAATGCTTCTTTGCACACAAAAGCATAGCAAACAGATTTGCTGAAATCTAGATCATCAATATCATATTTGGTGGCAAGTAAGCATGCACTTTTCAATTTAATTTCAGAAGCAACACTAGATAGTTTATTATTAGGCTTCATTTGTTGCTCAAATTCTTTTGCCACAATCTGATTTTCACTCTTGTCGTGCTCCTGTTTTGATTTATTAGCTCTATTAATATCATCTCTCAAAATGGAATCAGGAGTCATAGGAAGCAAAGTAATATGTTTATCATTATGAACAAGAGTATACTGATTGTTTCTACCATGGTGTACAAATTTTTATCAAATTTCCATGGTGTACCAAGTAATAAGGAACATGCTTGCATGGGTACCACATCACAATCAACATAATCAGCATATGTTGAGATACTAAAATGCACACAAACAGTACGTGTTACCTTAACCTTGCTGCTATTATTGGACCATTGGATATAGTAAGGATGTGGATGTTGTCTTGTGGTGAGAGATAGCTTCTCCACTATCTCCATGCTAGCCAAGTTGTTGCAGCTCCCTCCATCTATGATGACGCGAACAGAACGTTCCTTCACATATCCCTTTGTATGGCACAAATTATGCCTCTGATTTTGCTCTCCTTGTGTGACCTGCACACTCAAAACACGTTGAGCAACTAAACATTCATACCTGTCAGCATCTCCAGGAGCCATGTATTGCGTCTCATGATCAGAATCGTCTCCACCGTATTCTTCACATGTAATAAGAGCCAAAGTCACCTCATCATAGTCACTAGAGGACTCATAACCACCATCCTCGGTAGCAATCATCACACACCGAGATTTGCATTCTCTTGCATAATGATCTCTTTCCTTACAATGATGACAAATAATATCACTTGTGTGCCCTGTTGATGCCATGGAAGAAGAAGAGCTCTATACAGGCCCGACAGGTGTGCTCTTGGTAGATAGTGGTGGTTGTCCTTGCTTTCTTGTATCACAACTGGAGGTGGCAGTTGATGGTGGTGTCGATGCAGTAGAATGTGTGGAAGTAGAGGATGCATGCGGTGTCCATGAGGAAGATCGACCTGCGGAATAGTTAGTTCGTGCCAATGCCTGTCGATCCTACACTTCACGTTCAGCTTTACAAGCAAGATGGAATAAACAAGTGATATTATTATACTCCTTATACTCTAGAATGGTCTGAATCTCTCTATTTAATCCACCCATAGACGTGCAAGCATAGCTTCATTATCCTCAACAATACCACATCTAATCATGCCAGTTTGTAATTCCTGATAATATTCCTCTACAGAAATTTTTCCTTGTCTTAAACGCTGCAATTTTTGAAGTAATTCACGTTGATAATATGGTGGAACCAAACAAGTATGCATAGCAGTTTTCAAAGCAGCCCAAGTAGTCGGAATATTATTCGGATATAATCTACGATGTTCAGACTACCACACACAAGCAAAACTAGTGAAAGCACAAAGTGCAGCAGCAACACGTCTCTCCTCGGGATATTCTAAGCATGTAAAACATCCGGTAAGTGTCGGACTTCCAGTGGCTCAAAGGGCTCCGGACGTCCATAAAAACGTCGGTTGTCCGGTGGGTCGGGGTCAACTCGAGATCCGAGATTCAGGACGCGATTTTCGGCGGAAATTGGGGATTTTGTGGTCAAAATTGAGGAGATTTCGTCGATGGAAAGTGGGGAAACTTGAGAAGATGCTAGATCCACTTGAAACCAAGCAAATCCATGGATCAAAATCAACAAAACATCATCATACCAACAAATCACAAAAAAATTGGGGCTATTTTTGGTGGGGATTTTTCAAATTAGGGAAGAACACAACAAAACAAGGCTAGAAAAAGAGGGCTAGGGGCTCCAAATTCGTGATCAACCTTGCTGTGATCGAAGATGATGTAGGGTGGAACCCTAGTGGCCAATCTTTCACGAAATGGAGGGGATCCTATGAAGAACATGAGGGGAGACGCGAGGGAAATCACGAGCGGAAACGAAAGGAAACACTCAAATAGACAAGAAACAATCACACGTGTGCTAGATCCATGAACACAAAGAGATACACGATCCATGATCAACAAAGGATGATAGAAACAGTAACTAGTTCATCTCCGTGAGGAGGTCTTGAGGGGTCATCCCATGAAGGGGTCTTGAATCCAAGGTGGATCTTCTCCGTAGAGGCTGTGGTCTCTCTTGATGAAGTAGATCCATATGGATGAGTAAAGCTCTATCTCAAATGAATTAAACCTATGCTAACCCTCAAATGGTGGAGGTGGAGTATATATAGTCTAGGGCCACGAAGGGGTAAGTGAGGGGCGAAGGGATACATGGGTCTCGAGCCCGTTACTCTACACACAGACAGGCGTCAGTTGTCCGGCAGGTACCAGACGTCCGGTGGCTCGCAAGGGTCTGGTCGTCTGGTACTTGTAGGACGTCCGACGTTATGGCTCTGGATAGATGGCACCAGATATCCGGTCGGTGTCGGTCGTCCGGTGGCTGATGAGTGTCGGGCGTCTAGCGTATGGCAGTCGTCCAGCCGCTGTAGACTTCAGTATCCGCGAGTGTTCTGGCGGGTGGAAACTCTAGGCGTCGGACATACGGTATGGACGGGTCGTCCGGTGGCTGTCGGATGTCCGAGAGTTGTAGCTTGCAAGCAGCTCCTTCTCTTGCTCCGACTCCTCACCGTCTTGTTCAATGCTCCTCGTTGTTCCATGGTCTTCCTCTTGGTTCCTGGGCATGCATAGCACATATGTTTGAGGTAGTAGCCATGTCTCATGTGTGGAAGTGATGGTTCGGAGAGGAGCGAGTTCACCTTGCATCCAATGGCGTATAGTCGAGGTCCCATCGTATGTCCTCTTGGGGCATGGGGAGTAGTCATAGTGTACATGGGGATGACCGTAGGATGCTCCCCATCACTATTGCTACTAGGTGGGTGGTGGGCGGGCCATAAAATTCCCTATAATTCACCTCAAGGGGCTTTTGAACACAAGCCGAGGGTGAGTCATCCCGAATAACCTGTTGGGGATCATAGTAATAATTCAAAATTTTCCTACATGTGACCAAGATCAATCTAGGAGATGCTAGAAATGAGAGAGAGAGAGGGAGTGCATCTTCATACCCTTGAAGATCGCTAAGCGGAAGAGTTACAAGAATGCGGTTGATGGAGTCGTACTCGCGACGATTCAAATTGTGGAAGATCTGATCTAGCGCCGAACGGACAACACCTCCATGTTCAACACACGTACAGCCGGGGGACGTCTCCTCCTTCTTGATCCATCAAGGGGAGAGGAGAAGTTGAGGGAGAACTCCAGCAGCATGAAAGTGTGGTGATGGAGGAGCTCGTGGTTCTCCGGCAGGGCTTCGCTATGCACTACGGAAGAGGAGGAGGAGTTGGAGAGGGGGATGGCTGCACCAGGGGAAGGTTATGGCTTCCCTCCCACCCCCTCACTATATATAGGGGGAAGGGTAGAGGGGGAGGTGCCCTAGGGTTTCCCCTAGGGGGCGGCGGCTAGGGCAGATTGGATCTCCCTAGGGAAACCATAGGGAGACTTGCCCCCCAAGCCAAGCAGGTGGAGGCTTGCCTCCCAAGCCAGGTGGAGGTGCCCCACCTCCCCAAGTAACATGGGAAAGGGTGTGGGGGTGCACAGCCCCTTAGTGGGCTGGTTTGCCCCCTCGCCTTGGCCCATGAGGACCTGCAACACTTGCCGGGGCTACTAAAACACCTTTCGGTCATGCTGGCCATAGCCTGGTACCCCCGGAACAGTTCCAGACTCCAATACCCTTCGTCCAATATACCAATCTTCACCTCTGGACCATTCCGGAACTCCTCGTGATGTCCAGGATCTCATCCGGGACTGCAAACTACCTTCGGTAACCACATACTATTCCCGTTACAACTCTAGCGTCACCGAACCTTAAGTGTGTAGACCCTACGGGTTCGGAAACCATGCAGACATGACCGAGACACCTCTCCGGCCAATAACCAATAGCAGGATCTCGATACCCATATTGGCTCCCACATGTTCCATGATGATCTCATCAGATGAACCACGATGTCGAGGATTCAATCAATCATGTATACAATTCCCTTTGTCTATCGGTATGTTACCTGCCCGAGATTCGATCATCGGTATCCCCATCCTTTGTTCAATCTCATTATGGAAAGTCTCTTTACTCGTTCTGCAATGCATGATCCCATGACTAACTCTTTAGTCAAACTGAGCTCATTATGATGATGCATTACCGAGTGGGCCTAGAGATACCTCTCCATCATATGGATTGACAAATCCCAGTCTCGATTCGTGCCAACCCAACAGACACTTTCGGAGATACCTGTAGTGCACCTTTATAGTCACCAAGTTATGTTGTGATGTTTGATACACCCAAAGCATTCCTACGGTATCCGGGAGTTGCACAATCTCATGGTCCAAGGAAACGATACTTGACATTAGAAAAGCTCTAGCGAACGAACTACACGATCTTGTGCTATGCTTAGGATTGGGTCTTGTCCATCACATCATTCTCCTAATGATGTGACCCCTTTATCAACAACATCCAATGTCCATGGTCAGCAAACCATAACCATCTATTGATCAACGAGCTAGTCAACTAGAGGCTTACTAGGGACATGTTGTGCTCTATGTATTCACACATATATTATGGTTTTCGATTAATACAATTATAGCATGAACAACAAACAATTATCATGAACAAGGAAATATAATAATAACCATTTTATTATTGCCTCTAGGGCATATTTCCAACATAACCATCATCTGGATTTGGTCCAGCGCCTCGTTTAATAAAGCGAGGGTCTCCGGGCTGGCACGCGGTGGCTGCCGAGGGCTGGTCTCCGATGGGGCTGGGCAAGGAATGATCTGGGTCTAGAATGGATCTCAGTTTTCAATGGCTGAGTCGAACTCAAGGCCTGGGGTAAGGTTTATGGCCGGATAGGCAGGACAGACTTAGGGTAAGACCTGGTCCTCGGATATTACTTCCGTATCAGGGCTCGGAGCCAACTGCGTGAGGGAGAGTTTGGTCGAGGATGATTTCTGATTTCTGAACATCGACCCATTACTGGGGCTCCAAGCCCAATCCGTGACGTGGGGAAAGGGTTCGGCCGAGAGTGACTCTTGGCGTCCAAACACCGCATCCGCGTTGAGTTCTGAAGCTGGGTCTTCACAGGCATCATCGGCGTGGTTGAAGGAGGTTCCTGGCCTCTGGACAGGGTGGGGTTGTCCAAGCTCGAGGCTGGCTGAGGGGTTGAGGCCGATCCATGGATCGGATCAGGAGAACGTTCCAGAGCGGGCACAGCGGGGCCCATAGGGGTACCGGGTGAGGCTGCGAATTCGGCAAATACCAAATCACCTCGGATGTCCGCGACGTACTCCAGATTACCGAATCTAATCTACTACTCAGGGTCGAAATTGTTGATTTGGTCCAGATGCCAGTTGGGTTGGCGTGCGGCATGATACTGCCGAATGCAAAGAGCTGACCGGGGACAAAGAGATCCCCGGAGCTGATGCCATCTCCGACGATCAGACGAGCCATCGATCCTTCGGTGAACCAACAACAAAAATCTCAATGAAAGCACTAATGTCGGTGTCTGATAGAGGCGAAGGTGTCCCAATGTTTCGATGAGATAGATATCGTTTTCTGTGGGAGTCAACTTTGACGATCTGACTACGAACGTGCGAGGATGTCGCGCCTTAGAAATCGCTAAACCAACTCCGAGAGGTTATTGACCACGCCGGAGCACGATCAACCTGACCACGAAGGTCTATTTCCTGCAGGCAAAGGAAGAATAAGCAAGAAACTAAGATTGCAATCTGGATATTGCGAATATAAGATTAAAGCTTTATTGATCAAGCTAGGGTTCTGTGACGGCTTTATTTGGTCGTTGAACACAAATGAAGTACCCGAAGTCGCAGCTACGGTGAACTTTAATCTAAACAAAACCCCGAAGTCTAAGTGACGCCCTAAGGGCTGTATATATGGGGGAAGAGGGGGTGGGGGAAATTCATGGCCCTTTGCGGAGGGGTCTGAAACCAACCCTAACTCTTGTTTCCCCACACGCACGGACTCTAAAAACAAGCTATACTTAAGTATTTCGAAAATACATGGGCCTGGCCCAATAATAAGGTAACGCAGCACCTAGAATAGCCTCTGGACGAAATTTATGAAGTGGCATCTTGTATATTTCATCCAAGGCTTCATGCACTCTTTATGGTGGTTCAAAGTCCTGAAATCATCACTTGTAACTCCATTGTTGAGCCCCTTGCGCATGCCATCATCTCCATGCTTGAACTTGCTCCAAGGTTCATCTTTCTTGTCCAAACTAGGCCCTTCATTTGTAAGCAAAACAAATGTATCCAATTTAGGCAACATCATATTATCATGAACATAGAATCGTTACCAAGAAACGAAAGTACCTGATATTCAATTGGCGTGCGCGAGCTCTAGTAATTGGTCCAGTGTGTATAACAGCGGGGGCTGTGGGTGTAACAATGGTATTGATGTTCTCATCATCCTTCCCTTCTTGAAATTAAGTCATCCTCGACGAAAGCTCATCGTCCTCACCCAAATAAGGCTTCAAATCTACAATGTTAATAGTGGGACTAACCCCAAAATCTACAGGCAACTCAAGTTTATATGCATTATCATTTATTTTCTCTAACACCTTAAAAGGACCAGCTGCACGTGGCATTAGCTTTGATTTGCACAAATTAGGAAATCTATCCTTACGCAAATGTAACCAAACAAGATCTCCATGTGCAAACACAACATGTTTTCTACCCTTATCTCGAACAAGTTTATATTTAGCATTCATACGCTCAATGTTTTCCTTAGTTAACTCATGCATTTTTAAAATCAATTCAGCATGTTCTTTAGCATCAAAATTAACCTTCTCCGAAGATGGAAGAGGCAACATATCAATAGGTGCACAAGGTAGGAAACCATACACAATTTCAAAAGGGCACATCTTAGTAGTAGAATGCAACGATCGATTATAAGCAAATTCAATATAAGGCCCACATTTTCTTATTCTTCTTCAAAACAGCCCTAAGCATAGTAGACAATGTTCTATTGACTACTTCAGTTTGTCCAGCAGTTTGGGGGTGACAAGTAGTACTAAAAAGTAGTTTAGTCCCCAACTTAGCCAATAAACATCCCCAAAAGTGGATAAGAAATTTAGTATCACGATCTGAAACAATAGTATTTGGCACACCATGCAAGCGAATAATTTCACAAAAGAACAAATCAGCAACATTAACAGCATCATCGCTTTTATGACATGGTATAACGTGTGCCATTTTCAAGAACCTATCCACGACAACAAATATGCTATCCCTCCCCTTCTTTGTTCGAGGTAAACCTAAAACAAAGTCCATAGATATATCCTCGCAAGGAACACCAGGTACAGGCAAAGGCATATATAAACCAGCAACAAAATGCTCAACATCCCGTCTCATCTTTGTCCAAAAGAAATGTGTAGCAAGTATATCCTCTGTCTTCTTGACGCCAAAGTGTCCCATTAATCCTCCTCCATGCGCCTCATGTAACAACAAAAGACGAACGGAGCTAGCTGGAATGCATAGCTTGTTAGCACGGAACACAAATCCATAATTAATGACGAACTTGTTCCACGTTCTTCCTTCTTTAAAATCAGCATCATGCACATATTGATCTTTGATGGTCTCCAAACCAAATATTTTGAAGTCAGGTTGTGAAAGCATAGTATAGCGATGAGAAAATGCATCAGCAATAACATTTTCTTTACCCTTCTTGTGCTTAATAACATAAGGGAAAGCCTCAATGAATTCAACCCATTTAGCATGTCTACTATTCAGTTTAGCTTGACTTTTAATATGTTTCAAAGATTCATGATCAGAATGTATAACAAATTCTTTGGGCCATAAATAATGTTGCCATGTCTCTAAAGTTCGAACAAGAGCATATAATTCTTTATCATAAGTAGAATAATTCAGACTAGGCCCACTCAATTTTTCAGAAAAGTATGCAACATGTTTGCCATCTTGTAATAACACACCTCCTAATCCAATTCCACTAGCATCACATTCAAGCTCAAAAGTCTTATTAAAATCAAGAAGTTGGAGTAAAGGAGCATGTGTCAACTTATCTTTCAATACCATGAAGGCTTCTTCCTGTGCGGTACCCCACACAAAAGGCACATCCTTCTTTGTAAGCTCGTTGAGAGGTGCATCAATGGTGCTGAAATCTCTCACAAAACGCCTATAGAAACCAATGTGGCCAAGGAAACTCCTCACTTGTGTGACCGTTTTGGGCTGCGGCCAACTCTCAATAGCTTCAATCTTGGCTTTATCAACTTCAATTCCCTGTGGAGTAACAACATAGCCAAGAAAAGATACTCGGTCGGTGCAAAAGGTGCACTTTCCAAGGTTACCAAAAAAACGTGCATCACGTAGAGCAATAAAAACAACACGTAAATGTTCCAAATGTTCCTCCAAAGATTTGCTATAAATCAATATGTCATCAAAGTAAACTAACACAAATCGTCTAACGAAAGCACGTAAAACTTCGTTCATTAATCTCATGAAAGTACTAGGTGCATTAGTTAACCCAAAAGGCATGACTAACCACTCATATAATCCAAACTTAGTTTTAAATGTTGTTTTCCATTCAATTTCATACGAATTCGATGGTATCCACTATGCAAATCAACTTTGGAGAATATTGTAGAGCCACTCAATTCATCAAGCATATCATCTAGCCTAGGAATAGGATGACGATAACAAATAGTAATATTATTAATGCCTCTACAATCAATGCACATACGCGACGCACCATCCTTTTTTGGCACTAAAATGATAGGAACAGCATAATGACCAAGGGATTCGCGTATATAACCTTTGTCGAGCAGTTCTTGTACTTGACGCATAATCTCCTTCGTCTCCTCTGGATTGGTACGGTATGGTGCACGGTTGGGTAATGATGCACCGGAATTAAGTCAATTTGATGCTCAATCCCTTGAATAGGTGGTATTCCCGGTGGCACGTCTTGTGGAAAGACGTCAGCGAACTCCTGCAAAATGTTAGTGACAGCAGGAGGCAAAGAGGAAGGCTTGTCCTCGAATGAAAATAATGCCTCTTTGCACACAAAAGCATAGCAAATAGTTTTGCTAAAATCTAGATCATCAATATCAGATTTGTGGCAAGTAAACATGCACTTTTCAATTTAATTTCAGAAACAACTCTAGATGGATTATTATTAGGTTTCATTTGTTTGTCAAATTCTTTTGCCACAATCTGATTTTCACTCTTATTTTTCTCCTATTTTGCTTTATTAGCTCTATTAATATCATCTTTCAAAATGGAATCATGAGTCATAGGAAGCAAAGTAATATTTTTATCCTTACGAACAAGAGTATAGTGATTATTTCTACCATGGTGTTCAAATTTTTTATCAAATTGCCATGGTGTACCAAGTAATAAGGAACATGCTTGCATGGGTACCACATCACAATCAACATAGTCAGCATATGTAGAGATACTAAAATGCACACGAACAGTACGTGTTACCTTAACCTTGCTGCTATTGTTGAACCATTGGATGTAGTAAGGATGTGGATGTGGTCTTGTGGTGAGAGATAGCTTCTCCATCATCTCCATGCTAGCCAAGTTATTGCAGCTCCCTCCATCTATGATGACGCGAACAGAACGTTCCTTCACAACTCCCTTTGTATGGAACAAATTATGCCTCTGATTTTTCTCAGCTTGTGTAACCTGCACACTCAAAACACGTTGATCAACTAAACATTCATACCTGTCAGCATCTTCAGCAGCCATGTATTGCGTCTCATGATCAGAATCATCTCCATTGTGTTCTTCATGTGTAATAAGAGCCAAAGTCTCCCCATCATAGTCACTAGCGGACTCATACCCACCATCCTCAGTAAAAATCATCACACGCTGAGATTTGCATTCTCTCGGAAAATGTCCTCTTCCCTTACAACGACGACAAATAATATCACTTGTGTGCCCTGATGATGCCATGGAAGAAGAAGAGCTCTGCGCACGCCCAACAGGTGTGCTCTTGGCAGATAGTGGTGGTTGTGCCTGCTTTCTTGTATCACGGCTGGAGGTGGCACCTGATGGAGGGGCTGGTCCAGTCGAAGTAGAGGATGCACGTGGTGTCCATGATGAAGATCGACCTCTAGAAAAGTTAGTTCGCACCAATGCCTCTCGATCCTGCACTTCATGTTTAGCTTTACAAGCAAGATGGAATAAACGAGTGATATTAGTATACTCCTTATACTCTAGAATGGTCTGAATCTCTCTATTTAATCCACCCATAAAACGTGCAAGCATAGCTTCATTCTCCTCAACAATACCACATATAATCATGCTAGTTTGTAATTCCTGATAATATTCTTCTACGGAATTTTTCCTTGTTTGAAACGCTGCAATATTTGAAGTAATTCACGTTGATAATAAGGTGGAACCCAACGAGTACGCATAGCAGCTTTCAAAGCAGCCCAAGTAGCTGGAATGGGATATAATCTACAATGTTCAGACCACCAAACACATGCAAAACTAGTGAAAGCACAAACAGCAGCAGGAACACGTCTCTCCTCAGGATATTGTAAACATGTAAAACGTTGTTCAGTTTCTAACTCCCAAGTAATATATATATATATATATCAGGAACATATCTACCCTCAAATGGTGGAATATTCAATTTCAGTTTAGGAAGATGGTCATGATCTCGTACCTCAGGTGGTGGTGCAGCCCTACTGTTGCGATGATATGCATAAGGACGATCTGGTGGTGGTGATGGTGGTTGCACGTAGTTCTAATTTTGATCAACCTCATCCTCGTAATGGTCCTCCACCTCTGTAGTAGTAGCAGTAGCTATAGAAGCACCAACAGTAGGTACAACAGCACCAGAAGTTTGACCAGGATCAATGGGAACGTGCTGTGCTCGTCCCACTTGATTTGGAAGACGATGTTGTTGTTGTTGTTATTGTTGTTGTTGTTGTTGTTGTAGAGGTGCGATAGGTGCAGCGGGCGGTGGAAGACGCGCGAGCAATTCATTAAACTTGTTATCGAGCTTTGTTTTGATCGCCTTCTCAATGCCATCTATCTTCTCCATGCCCTCCTCAAATCTATTGAGCACATCTTCCACCTGTCCACTCATCATTTGCTGAAACTTATCATGTAACTCTTTGTTTGTCATGTTCTTCCAGTCAGTCTCATCGTCTTGTGATCCTGCCATGGTTAGCAGCAATAGAAACACACAAGAATATGATCCTACAGACTACTAGGAAGTGGTGGTGATGGTGTGGTGGACAGTCACAAATCCGTCAAGCGTATCTCAAATTCTTACCAGTTCTTACCAAGCAGCAGGTGGTGATCAGCAACCCTTGTAGTCAAAACTCTCAAATCTTGGATAGAGCAATTACCAGGGAGAGTCAAACGCACGACGTAGATGTATGTGGAGATGGGAAGGCTTATAATATGGTAGAAAAAAGGGTCAACAATAATCAATTCAGAGATGCAAAGTTCAATAAACGCTCAACGATGGTACTGTGCTGGTCCTAGGCTAGACCGTGCTAGAGACACGAGCCTAGAACACTAACAAAATCACGGATGTGCACTTAAACAAGGGAAAAGCACACTCTGGAACTTTTTTTTCACTCTGTTTTTTTGGTGCTCTTCTTTTTTTGCGCTCCTCTTTTTTTGCGAAAAATCACTATAATTGCTAGTGTCTCAAAACTTTTCCCTCGTCAAACTGATAGGATGGGCATGAATTTTTTTTCCGACTTTTTTTGGAAATCAGGGCAGCAACGACGAAAAAGTGCGACAAAAAATCACTATGATGGCACGTGGCTCAAAAGACTCAGAAAAGCCTAAAAATAAGGTAGGGAAAAAATATTTTTGCCTGTGAAAATTTTGGCCTAAAAACTGCCCGGGGGTCTTCAGACTTTTTTTTCCAAAACCTACTCAGGCAAGGAAACACGAAACGGAAATTAGATGGATCTCGAAAACATGCCTAATATGAAAGGAACTCGGATTGGTGGTGGATATATGGTGGTAGGATATGGCAGGGGTGGTTGTATATGGATACGGATTGGTGATGGCATATGGATATGGAATGATGGTGGTATGTGGATACAGATTGGTGGTGGTATATGGATACAGATTGGTGATGGTATATGAAGAAGGATCGGTGGCGGATAAGCGGTGGTGGTAGATGGCAGGGGCGATGTGACAACCTATGAACAGAACTCGAAACTCTAAAAGACTAGACGCTAAGACCAGCAAATTCAACAAAGCAAATACAGAAAAGATTATGCAAAGGCTCAGATTGGTTCGGATAGGATGAACTAACCCTAATTTTTTTGGCTTTTTCGTGGACTATAGGTATGAAGAACAGACTCGATCTAAACTACGAAAAGCTATAAAATCTCACCGAGCAACCTGGAAATCTGATACCACTTGATAGAGATGAAGGTGTCCCGATGTTTCGATGAGATAGATATCATTTTCTATGGGAGTCAACTTTGATGATCCGACTATGAACGTGCGAGGACGTCGCGCCTTAGCAATCGCTAAACCAACTCCGAGAGGTTATTGACCACGCCGGAGCACGATCACCCTGACCACGAAGGTCTGTTTCCTGCAGGCAAACAAAGAACAAGCAAGAAACTAAGATTGCAATCTGGATATTGCAAATATAATATGAAAACTTTATTGATCAAGGTGGGGTTCTGTGATGCCTTTGTCTGGTCGTTGAACACAAACAAAGTACGCGAAGTTGCAGCTATGGCAAACTTTAATCTAAACAAAACCCCAAAGTCTAAACGATGCCCTAAGGGCTGTATATATGGAGGAAGAGGGGGGGGGGGGATTTTGTGGCCCTTTGAGGAGGGGTCCGAAACCAACCCTAACTCTTGTTTCCCCACACATACGGACTCTAAAAACAGCCTATACTTAAGTATTTCGAAAATACATGGGCCTGGCCCAATAATAAGGTGACACAGCACCTAGAATAGCCTCTAGACGAAATTCATGAAGTGGCATCTTGTATATTTCGTCCAAGGCTTCATGCACTCATTATGGTGGCTTCAAAGTCCGTAAATCATCACTTGTAATTCCGTTCTTGAGCCCCTTGCGCATGCCATCATCACCATGCTTGAACTTGCTCCAAGGTTCATCTTTCTTGTCCAAACTAGGCCCTTCATTTGTAAGCAAAACAAATATATCCAATTTAGGTAGCATCATATTATCATGAACATTAGAATTACCAAGAAACAAAAGTACCTCATAATTCAATTGGCGTGCGTGAGATCTAGTAATTGGTCCAGTATGTATAGCAGCAGGGGCTGTGGGTGTAACAATGGTATTGATGTCTCATCAGTGTCAAAACCGGCGGATATTGGGTAGGGAGTCCCGAGATGTGGATCTAGGATCAATGGGGAACAAAGGACGAAGGACACAGTGTTTACCCAGGTTCGGGCCCTCTCTAAGAGGTAAAACCCTACGTCCTGCTTGATTGTATTTGATTTGTATGATATGGTTACAGAGTCGATCTACCTCGAGATCATGCGAGCTAAACCCTACGTTGACGAGGGCCTGTGATGCGGAGCATCCTATGGACATCACCACGTCAATAGTTCGTTCGGCAAGTGACACGTGCCACATCTACTTCATACATACGAAGGTGAATCATCTCCTTTACACGTGTCCACTTGTACCTTTCGAGGATGGTATACTACTTGACCCCTCTCTCATGTGCATACATAGGTGTGAGCGGAGCAACACATTCATCAAGGAGGAGTCCAACAAGAAGAGAACATCTACACCATTGTGACGCCCCGAGACCGATGCTCCAGGTGTCTTCCAGTTATTCGCCGTCGTTGCCATGTCATTCGCTTGCGTGTTGCATCTTGTCATGTCATCATGTGCATTGCATCATCATGTTTTCGAAACTTGCATCCGTCCGGGTTCCCCAGTTTCGTCTGTTGTCCGTTCTGAGCCCAGACACACTTGCACGCGCCCGCGGCACGTCCGAAATATTATTCTGTAAGTGGCCGGAAAATGGTCTCGGAATGGGATGAAAGTTGTCTCGTGGTCTTATTATAGTGTAGATATACCGCCTTTCAAGTTGCATCGCATTTGGAGTCTGTTTGATGCCCCAACGGATAACTCTAACGACACTATAGCCGGCCTTTTCGTCAGACGTTTTCGGTCTCCGGAAATCGTGCCGGGCTGCATCTCTCCCCTCTTCTCTCAGACCAATCCGCTCTCCACAGTCCACCTAGGCCCATGCCTACCCCTCTTTGCACAGTGCATCAGACCCTCCTCACGCGCGCGTCCGAAAGCTGCCCCGGACCTGACCCGGGCAGCCGTCACCGTTGGGTCCGAATCATCCCCAAACATCTATAAACTATCTCCATTTTATTATTTGGACTCCCTACCTATTTTTTTCTCGACCCTCAGATTTCGATCGGAGGGACTAAATCGCCCCTAATCTCTGACCCACATGCTATATATGTATCAGTCCAACCCTAGATCCTAGGAGGGCCGTCCCATCCAATCCTTCTCCCCGCCGCCACTCCTCTCCCACCTTGGGATCCTCCCGATCCAGATCCAACCAAAGCCAACCGTCGCCCTCCTCGTGTTCAGCCACCTTCCTTCCTTGTTTTCAGATCCAGCCAATCCACCGCAGCCTCGCTCCCAGGCTCCCGCAAGCAGAGCCCCGCTCCTCCCGTGCGCCTCCCCTGCTCGCACCTCGTTGGAGCTACGAGCACCGCCGCAGTAAGCCAGCAACAACTCCAGGCCGGCGAACCTCGACGACGAGCACCGGCAAGAACTGCTCGTCGCGCCCCCTCGTTTTCCTTTCTCTCCCTTCCCCTGGTTCTTCTCCTCTCTGAGCGTGATGCCTCCCTCTTCTCTCGTTCACAAGAACACCATGGCCTTGGAGCTTCACCACCGTCCCGTCTCCTAGATCCGTTGCGCCTCGGTCGTCCAAGGCCTTCCTCGCCCGGATACGCCCAACTCCGGCCTCCCTCGCCTTTCCATGTAACCGGAGCCCCGCGTCCAAGTCCCCCAAACCCAGCCTTCCCGAACGCGCGTCGCCGTTCCTCCTTCGCATCCCCGAGCGCTCCTCATGAGCCCCTGCTTCCTCGCGCTCCATCACCGTCCAGCTCGTCCAAGCCTCCTTTGTTCGCCGCTATGGATGCCGCCATCCCAGCTCCTCAAGCCGACGCTGTTCAGGGTCCCAACGACCTCGCCATCCTGGCCTCCTCCGCCGTGCGGGCGAGCGCGACGCTGGAGCCCCGCAGGTTGCGCGCCCGTCACCCTCGCCTTTTCTTCCCCTTTCCGTTCTGCTCCTTCCTCTCTGAATATCTTTCTCTGTTCAAGTGCAGAGGAAGTGCTTCGTCGCCCGCTGCCTGTAGCCGCGCTGCTCCCCTTCCCCGAGCACCTCGTCCCCGCCACCGCTAGTCGCAGGAACCAGCAGGCCATCCTTGTCCGCACCCCTGCCTCACCGACACCCAGCTCGTCGGAGCCCTGTTGCCGCGCCGCCCGTCTTCTGCACCACCATGGCCTGCTGCTGCCTGCTGTTGCCTCTGTTGGTAACGAGCAGCAACGGCTCGCTCGTCCCGAGCATTTACCGCGCCTCCAGTGCATTGGCAGTAGGGTCCAGCCAGCGCCAGGAGGGCTAAGCCTCCTCCACGGCCTGCCCACGCCGCCCCCGGCCTGCCTTGGCCTCTCCACCGACCTGGGCTTGGCCCATGGTGCGAAATCCCCCCATCTCCCATGCTCTGTTTCGGCCCAGTGCATGGATTCGGCCCTGTTATGTTTTTTTCTTGCCAGGACGTTTTTTCTATTTGATCAGAGAACTGCAGTTTTCAGAAAACCCCTTAATGTTCATACATATAATAAATTAATAACCGTGCATCATATTAAAATGATTTATATATGAAACTTGCTTAAAATTTTGTGTAGATTAATAATTTGCAACTTTCATCCTTGTTAAAAAAGTTTAAAATGCTTATATTTTGCCTATTGCCATGTTAAAATGCTTTATTTGATAACTAATTAACCGTAACTCGGTTTGTTACAAACTTTATATGTAATTGGGGTAGAAAATGCCTAGTTTAACATGGTGGCTTCACCTTGCATGTTTAACAACCCTACAATTGTGTTTAGGGCAGAACATTATCAAACCTAAAATATGCACATGAGGAGTTTCTGGACTTGTTGCTTGTTGTTCCAGCCTCATTTAAACTTGCCTAGATAGGTAGTTTTACTTTGCTTCACCTCTTGCCATGCTAACCAACATTTAATATTGTTGGGTACATAACCGAGAGAGAACTAAATAAGTCATGTGGTGTTTCGTCAATATGCAACTCGTTGCATATTGAGCTTCACTTAATTTGTAGTATTGCTTGTGCACTTTGCCATGCCATGCCTCATTAAACTAGACATGCATCATACTTGGTTGTGCATCATGCCATGTTTATGTGATGGTTCTTTACTATGTTGTTTGCCTCTTTCCGGTGTTGCTTCTTTGAGTTAGTCTGATAACGTCGCGTTTGCGAGGATTCGTTCGACTATGTCTATTTGTCTTCTTCATGGACTCGTTCTTCTTCCTTGCGGGATCTCAGGCAAGATGACCATACCCATGAAATCACTTCTATCTTTGCTTGTTAGTTGCTCACTCTTTTACAATGCCGCGATACCTACCACTTGCTATATCATGCCTCCCATATTGCCATGTCAAGCATCTCACCCACCTTTCCTTGCAAACCATTGTTTGGCTATGTTACTGCTTTGCTCAGCCCCTCTTATAGCGGTGCTAGTTGCAGGTGAAGATGGAGTTTGTTCCTTGCTGGAACATGTTTATTGTTGGGATATCATCACTATTATATCTTGTTTACTTTAATGCATCTATATACTTGGTAAAGGGTGGAAGGCTCGGCCTTATGCCTGGTGTTTTGTTCCACTCTTGCCGCCCTAGTTTTTGTGATACCGATGTTATGTTCCTTGATTTTGCGTTCCTTACGCGGTTGGGTTATAATGAGAACCCCTTAACAGTTCACTTTGAATAAAACTCCTCCAGCAAGGCCCAACCTTGGTTTTACCATTTGCCACCTAAGCCTTTTTCCCTTGGGTTTTGCAGACTCAAGGATCATCTTTATTTTAAACCCCCGGGTCAGTGCTCCTCAGATTGTTGGTCCAAACTAGAGCACCATGCAGGGTCGTCCCTTGGCAACTTGGGTTACGTTGGCTCCTGTATGCTTAGCTTATCCAGTGTGCCCTGAGAACAAGATATGTGCAGCTCCTATCGGGATTTTTCGGCCAGCGGGTGGTCTTAATGGACTTGTTTTACCATTGTCGAGATGTCTTGTAACTGGGATTCCGAGTCTGATCGGGTCATCCTGGGAGAAGGAATATCCTTCGTTGACTGTGAGAGCTTGTGATGGGCTAAGTTGGGACACCCCTACAGGGTTTTGAACTTTCGAAAGCCATGCCCGCGGTTATGGGTAGATGGGAATTTGTTAATATCTAGTTGTAGAAAACCAGAGACTTAACTTAATTAAAATTCATCAACCGCGTGTGTAGCCGTGATGGTCTCTTCTCGGCGGGGTCCGGGAAGTGAACACGACTCTTGTGTTATGCTTGAACGTAAGTAGTTTCAGGAACACTTCTTGATCACTTCTATTTCACGATCGTTGCATTGCTTCTCTTCTCGCTCTCATTTGCATAATTTAGCCACCATATATGCTAGTGCTTGCTGCAGCTCCACCTCACTACCTTTTCCTACCCATAAGCTTAAATAGTCTTGATCGCGAGGGTGTGAAATTGCTGAGTCCCGTGACTCACAGATTACTTCAAATAGTTGCAGGTGCCGATGATAACCATGCAGGTGTCGCAACCGAGCTCAAGGAGGAGCTCAATGAAGATCATGTTCGTTGTGTTGAATCGTTTCCTTTCGATCAGTAGATGAGTTGTCTTTCTTTATTTGGTTCCGTAGTCGGACCTTGATTGTATTCTGGATGATGTAATGCTATATTTATGTATTGTGTGAAGTGGCGATTGTAAGCCAACTCTTTATCTCTCTTATTCAGTAAATGGGATGTGTAAAGATTACTCCTCTTGCGACATGCCTACTATGTGGTCATGCCTCTAAGTCGTGCTCCGACACGTGGGAGATATAGCCGCATCGTGGGGGTCACAAGTTAGTATTAGAGCCTTCCCCGACTTAGGAGCTCCCTGCTTGATCGAATCGCTGGCGTTGTTGAGTCTAGAAAAATGTTTTGAGTCTTATAGGATTATATATATCGGATAGTAGGATTCTTTTTACTCCCCAGTCCCTTCGTCGCTCTGGTGAGGCCTCCTGGCATAGAGTTTTGACTCTTCTCTTCTCAAATTTCACGAATTTGTTTTAGGATCACGCGGGTATCTTAGAATTGTTCCAATGGTTTTGTGACGAGAACATTGTTCTTGGTGCCTCCTGACATTTAGGGGTTGTGGCAGTGTCCCGGGGAGTTGAGCTCCGAGGTGTTGTCGTCACAATTTTGTAGTTGCAGTTTTGGAATACCCGAGTTTCGCCGACAACGAAAATCTCTTTTATGCAGTTGTTGGTGTGATAACCTCAACGCCACCCAGTACTGGGGCGGGAGTTCGGGAGTATTGCCATAACTCGTATAATGGATGCTTTTTGAAGGATGAGGTAAATGATTTCCGAAGGTTTCTTGGTTATGTGTTGAAGGATGGATAGAGCTGGATGTTGGGTTTGCTAGTTTTGGGTGAGATATTATGCTTCCCATGTATCCCCAACACCTTGTCGGATTTTGGGTTCCGGCAGACCCTTGAGGTTCGAACACTGGGGTGCACGCGGAGATTTCGCCTTCTACCTACCTGCACCCCTTCGCCTCGCTAAGATCTAAGCTATGGAAAGAACAACACAAGAGACACAGGGTTTATACTGGTTCGGGCCACCGTTGTGGTGTAATACCCTACTCCAGTGTGTGGTGTGGTGGATTTCCTCTTGGGCTAATGATGATGAGCAATACATGGAAGAACAGCCTCGCGAGGGTCTGTTCTTGGCTGGGGCGACGAACTGCTAGGAGGAGTTCAGTCACCCTTCTCTCTCTCTCTCTCTCTCTTCTCGATTGCGATTCGATCTCCTCTACCCTGTGGGTGGCTAGTCCTATTTATAGGCAAAGGCCCTGGGCCTCTTCCCAAATATTGAGCGGGAAGGGCGCCAACAATTGGCCACTTTGAAGGGGAACATCTGGTACACTTATCCTGACTAAAGTTGGTCCTCGCCTGCCAAAGGCTCTGGTGGTGACGCTGGCTGGGGCTCCACAATGACTTCCTCCCTGCCATTGGACTGGTCTTGGTCTCGTTGCACCGAAATGGGTGCCCTTGCTTGATGCTCTCGCCTGCGCTTGCTCCCTTTGCACCAAAGAGGAAAGGGGTACACTGCGCGGCTGGCGCCCGCCTGGTGCCTTTGGTCGTCATGGCTTGCGTCACGGGCACCTCGTGAGGTACCCCGCCTTGATCTCTCCGCCTCCTCACGAGCCAGCCTGATGAGGCCGTGCCTGAGGAAGCTTCGTGTCGTCTGCCCCGCGAGGCTTGGCCCCTCGCGAGGGTCTTGGGTCTGTGTTGATGAAGACGGGCCGTGCTGGGCCCCCCTTTGAGCCATGTCGCAGGCCGCAGGCAGGCAAGTCTGGGGACCCCCGTTCCCAGAATGCCAACAGTAGCCCCCGGGACCAAGGCGCGCCCGAACTTGGCCGTGTAGGGAGGCGAAAGGGCAAGAGCGAAGCGCCGCGGGCCCTAACAGCCTGTGGCCTTAGGCGCCACGTGGCGGTTGATTGGACGTGGGCGTCTCCACTTCCCCACGGCGCCTCGGCAACTGCACGGATTGGACAAGTCCCTGCATGCATAGCGGATCATGATTACCTGCGATCGTGGAGGTCGGTGGTTGGCCTTCGCCGGCCATAAGTACAGAACGGCGTGCGCCCTTCCAGTCCATCCCTTCTTGCTTCTCCTTCTTCCCGGTCCTTGCTCAGTCTTGCTGCGATGGCTCCGATCCGCCGGTTCTCGACGGCAGAGAAGGGAAAGGCTCCCCGAGAGGAACCAGACCCGGTCCCGCCGAGGAAACGGCTCGCCCTCCGCGGCCGGGACGAGGGGGCCCATCAGGTGGTGTCGAGGCCCTGGTGCGAGCGGCCACCGCCGGGGTTCCCGCTTCCCTTGTACGCCCACATCGAGGGCTCTGAAGGAGTCGATGCCGATCGCCATGGGCGGCGCCGCCGTCGGTGCCGACGGGTCACGAAGGTGTGGGTCGTCCCCCTTGGGGTCCACACCGAGGGATCCTCCCGAGAGTTCGTGCTCCACGCCGCCATGCCTCCTCAGTCTTGGATTCGCCTTCCTCCCTTCTTCGCCTCCATCATCCCGCAGGGAGAACTCCTGGAGCTTTGGCTGCAGCACGCCGGCTGCAGCACCCTCGCGACCGAGGCAGAGGTCGCGGTCGTTGCCCCGGGCAAGGTCTTCATGACTCAAGGCTAGAGCGAAATCGCCCGGGTCTGCAGGACAAGAGGCGCCTTCGCGATCCACTTGGAGTACGACGGTGCTTCGGTGATGTTCTTCAAGGTCTTCGATGCGAACGGGCGCCGGCTGGAGTGCTGCCCCGGGAGAGGTGGTCGGGACCCTACTACGGCGAGGACTGGGCCCTTCGACCGCTCCCTTGGCGGCTCCTCAGGCGGCGGAGGCTGTTGGGGAACGTAGCAGAAATTCAAAATTTTCCTACGTGTCACCAAGATCTATCTATGGAGAGACCAGCAACGAGTAGAAAGAGAGTGCATCTACATACCCTTGTAGATCGCTAAGCGGAAGCGTTCAAGTGAACGGGGTTGAAGGAGTCGTTCTCGTCGTGATTCAAATCACCGATGATCAAGTGCCGAACGCACGGCACCTCCGCGTTCAACACACGTACAGCCCGGTGACGTCTCCCACGCCTTGATCCAGCAAGGAGAGAGGGAGAGGTTGAGGAAGACTCCATCCAACAGCAGCACAACGGCGTGGTGGTGGTGGAGGAGCGTGGCAATCCTGCAGCGTGGTGGTGGTGGAGGAGCGTGGCAATCCTGCAGGGCTTCGCCAAGCACCGCGGGAGAGGAGGAAGACTTGGGAGAGGGGAAGGGCTGCGCCAGGGGCAAGGGTGAAGCTCCCATGCGCCTCCCCACTATATATAGGGGTGGAGGGGCTGGTTTCTTGCCCTCCAAGTCCATTGGGGCGTTGGCAAAGGTGGGAGGAAAGAAATCCCATCATTTCCTTCCCCACCGATTGCTATCCCCCCTTTTTAGGGATCTTGATCTTATCCCTTTGGGATATGATCTTATTCCTTCTAAGGGGGGATCTTGGTGCGCCTTGACCAGGGGTGTGGGGCCTTTCCCCCACTACCCACGTTCATGTGGGTCCCCCCATGCAGGTGGGCCCCACTCCGGAACCTTCTAGAACCTTCCCGGTACAATACCGAAAAATCCCGAACATTTTCCAGTGGCCAAAATAGGACTTCCCATATATAAATCTTTACCTCCGGACCATTCCGGAACTCCTCGTGACGTCCGGGATCTCATCCGAGACTCCGAACAACATTCGGTAACCACATACAAACTTCCTTTATAACCCTAGCGTCATCGAACCTTAAGTGTGTAGACCCTACGGGTTCGGGAGACATGCAGACATGACCGAGACGTTCTCCGGTCAATAACCAACAGCGGGATCTGGATACCCATGATGGCTCCCACATGTTCCACGATGATCTCAGCGGATGAACCACGATGTCAAGGCTTAATCAATCCCGTATACAATTCCCTTTGTCTAGCGGTATTGTACTTGCCCGAGATTCGATCGTCGGTATCCTTATACCTTGTTCAATCTCGTTACCGGCAAGTCTCTTTACTCGTTCCGTAACACATCATCCCGTGATAAACTCCTTGGTCACATTGCGCATATGATGATGTCCTACCGAGTGGGCCCAGAGATACCTCTCCGCTTACACGGAGTGACAAATCCCAGTCTCGATCCGCATAAAACAATAGATACTTTCGGAGATACCTGTAGTGCACCTTTATAGTCACCCAGTTACGTTGTGACGTTTGATACACCCAAAGCAGTCCTACGGTATCCAGGAGTTACACGCTCTCATGGTCAAAGGAAGAGATACTTGACATTGGCAAAGCTCTAGCAAACGAACTACACGATCTTTGTGCTAGGCTTAGGATTGGGTCTTGTCCATCACATCATTCTCCTAATGATGTGATCCCGTTATCAACGACATCCAATGTCCATAGCCAGGAAACCATGACTATCTGTTGATCACAACGAGCTAGTCAACTAGAGGCTCACTAGGGACATATTGTGGTCTATGTATTCACACGTGTATTACGATTTCCGGATAATACAGTTATAGCATGAATAAAAGACAATTATCATGAACAAGGAAATATAATAATAATACTTTTATTATTGCCTCTAGGGCATATTTCCAACAGAGGCGTCGGAGGTTCCAGCGACTCCGGCGAGCTCTTCGCGACTCCGGAGACGAGCGACGACAGCTACGAGCCCCTGAGCCGGCGCCACTCCTGGAGCGGGGCGGGCTCGTCAGGCCATCGCCGACTCTGATCTGGATGGGGTTGGCGCCGGTGCTTGACGGCCCACTGTTGACGATGGCGTCTTTTGCAGGGCGCGTGTAGTTAGCGTCCTTTTAGGATCTGTTCCCTGCGAGGAATCAAAGACGCGTCCCGTGGGGGCTTGTAAGGTGCCTGTGATCCTGTTTTGTTAATATAACCCTTGTCGTAGAATTGTGCGAGTTACTCATTCCGTCTTAGCTCAGTTCTCCCTTTCGAACCTCACGAGGGCTTGGTGCTCTGCGCCGATAGGTCCCAGTCCCAAGGCGGCTTCAGCCGTCGCTGGTATGCCAGGTCGCGATGCCGTGGTCAAGGCCAGGAGGTGAGCGACCCGGGGTCCGGTAAGAGCCCCTGAGTCGCGATGCTCAGGAGGTCCCCTTTGGCGCTCAAGTAGCCGTCGTTCAGTGAGAAAGGAGAGCGGCGTCGCTAACACGGGATTGCATTAGGTGCGGGGATGGTGCCACGGTAGCTGGTGCTTCCGGGTGGTGAATTATCTCGAGAATCAGGGGCCGCTCTCTGGTGTGTCGCCGGGTCCGTGCGTCGGCAGGCGTGAGGTTGCTCGGCGAGGTCCTCGCGTGTCCCTCCCCTCTCGCCTTTGCTCCCCTTTCTGCTCTACGTCCTCGGGTCCCGGCCCTCGAGTGAGTCTCAGCCGTCGCTGGTATGCCAGGTCGCGATGCCGTGCACAAGGCCAGAGGGTGAGGGTTGGAGAGCCAGTAGGAGCCTTGAGTCGCGATGCTCAGGCACCCCCCCTTTAACGTGCAAGCGGTTCGCGCGAATGAGAGTGAAGGAGACACCACAAGGGCCTCACCTGACGCAGCTCCTTTAGGAGATCCTGTAGACCCATCATAGAAAGAACGAGGGGTTGCCATGACAATTGACAGTCAGCCGTTGGTTGCTTCCGAGGGGCGATGAGGCACTGAAGGCTTGACGAGGTGGCGCCATGAAGGGCTGCCGCGGCCAGAGCTCAGCCATTCAGGTTTGTCGGCGTTGCAGGGACGGACCCACGCGCAAGTGTCATGCCGTTTGGGAGCAGCTCCGTAAGTTGGCGTCAGTTGAGCGGGCAACTGGGTCAAAGACATTAGCCGCGAAGGAGTGGATTCATTCAAATAGATGCCAGGAAGGCGGACATCACTGGGTCAGGCCCGAGTGACTTGGGGATGATGCAGCCCGTGGGGCGCCCCCAACAAAGTAAGCTAACAACATGAAATAAAAGGGATACATGCCGCAGGGACGGACCCACGCGGCCTGGGAATAATGCAGCCCTGGGGGGGGGGTGCTCCCAGCTAGAATGAAACTTGAAAGATGTCACCTGATGATGTCGATGACGAAGGAGTGTTGGTGTAGCAGACTCGGTGGGCTGCAGAAGCCGATCCTCACGAGCCCCCAGGCCCAGGGGCCTCTAGAGGCTCCGGAGGCGCTGGTGGCTCCCCGCAGACCATCTCCATCTCCGCCAGGGATACGGAACGCCTGGCCTCTTGAGCCTCCATGATACCCCTCATGAGCCACTGGTACGCGACAGCCGCGTTCGGCAAGCCGTAAGGCATGCGAACGTAGCTGTGGGGTGGACCTTCGCAGTGTCCCACTCGCGAGGGCCAGAGGCGCTCCCGAGAGGCGACTCGATTAAGCCCTAGTATGTCGATGCAGACGCACAGCCCACCATCCTCGCCTGGATGGGGAGCCACAGCTGGTAGGCGGTGGCCGCCTTTTATGACTCTTGACTCCTGTAGCTCCTGAATGGCCTTGCTGACGAACTCCTGAGGGTCTGGCTCTCCTTTCCTTACTCCTTCTTGAGGGAAACGTTCTTCGAAACACGCCTCCATGTGGTGCCCAAGCGCCTACCTCGTGACCTTAGCCAGGTCGGTGGCCCTCCAGGGGAGAGCCCCCGAGCCCTGCCTGAGGAGGGCGGGGGCGCGCTTTCCTATGCGATGGAAGGAGGTTCCCCCTGGGCAGGCGTGGGCCCTGAGGGGCCTGCCTCCTGAGGGGCCGGGACAGATGATGTCTTCTTCTTCTTGGAGGCGGTCTCGGGAAGCCTCCTGCTTCTGCGACCCGGGTCTTCCAGTGATGCGGCCTGAAAGGCTCGTTCCAGGGAACACACCGCGCCCTTCTCTTCACAGGGCACCATGTTGACTCTGCCACTTCCTGGCATCTTGAGGACGTTGTAGCCGTGGTGAGTTACGACCATGAACTTGGCCAGCACTGGGTACCCAAGGATGGCGTTGTACGGCAGGCGAATGTGGGCGACGTCGAAGTCGATGAGCTCGGTGCGGTAGTTGTCGCGTGCCCCGAAGGTGACAGGGAGGCGGACCTGCCCAGTCGGGACCGTGGAGCCGTTGGTGACTCCGGAGAAAGGCTTGGTTGGCTGAAGCTGGTTGTAGGGCACTTGGAGATTGTTGAATGTTTCCACGGACAGGACGTTGAGCCCTGCCCCGCCATCGATGAGGGTCCTGGTGACCACCACATTGCTGATGATTGGGGAACAAAGCATCGGGAGGACTCCGGCTGTGGCCGCACACTTGAGCTGATCTGCTGAGCTGAACGTGATGGCGCACGCCGACCACCTGAGAGGGCGCGTGGCTTCGAGCTTGGGGAGGACTGCATTCACTTCGCGGGCGAACTGCTTGAAGATGCGTTGAGAGGCTGGGGCTTGAGCCCCGCCCAGGATGCAGGCGATTGCACGCGGCTCCTGGAAGCCCCCAGCCCCCTCATCCTGATGGCGGTCCTCGTTTCTCCTTGGCTGCGGCGACAGCGGAGGGAGGCCTGCGTTGCCTTGCGGGCGATCCTCGCGAGGCTGATCCCTCCAGTCTCCCTTGCGAGGCGGGTCTTGCCAGCAATCCTCGCGAGGTCGATCGCGCCACCCTTGGCGCGGGCAGCAATCTTCCCAGCGTCCTGCGTTCCTTCCTCCTCCTCGACCGTAGCCCCGGTCACCGCGGTCGGGGCGACGGCCGATCCTTCCTTCTCGCACGGCTCAGAGCTCTTGACATTCGTTGGTGTTGTGGGTGTGGAGGTCGTGGTACACACAGTACCGACTGCCCTTGGAAGATTCGGGCTGATCTTTGCCCCGCTTGGTGTCTGGTTCTGCCGCGAGCACGGCAGCCCCCTTGCGCTTCACATCCTTGGCCTTGGGCTTCTTCTCTTCTGGGTCTGCGGCAGGCAGCTCGAGGAGGGAGAGACGCCCTTCTTCAGCCCTGGCACACTTGGTTGCCAAGTTGAACAACTCCAAGGAAGTGCACAGGTCTTCATGCATCGCTAGCTCCTCCTTCATCTTGACATCGCGCACACCGTCAGAGAAGGCTGAGATGATGGCCTCCTCGGTCAGCTTGGGAATCTTGAGGCGTGCGCTGTTGAAGCGCTGGATGTACTTCTGCAGGGTCTCTCCGGGTTGTTGCTTGATGCGGCGCATTTCGCTCATGGCGGGTGGCCAGTCGCGAGTACCTTGGAAGTTGGCGATGAAGCGGGTGCGCATCTTGTCCCAGGAGGAGATCGTGCCTGGAGCCAGGTTCAGGAGCCAGGTGCGGGCCGCGTCCTTGAGCGCCATGGGAAACCAGTTCGCCATGACCTTCTCATCTCTGTTGGCAGCTTCGATGCCCAGCTCATAGAGCTGGAGGAACTCCGTAGGGTCGGCCGTGCCGTCGTAACGAGGAGGCAGGTCTGGCTTGAACTTGTCGGGCCACGCGACGCTGCGTAGCTCGGTGATGAAGGCACGGCAGACTGCTGTGGCCACAGGAGGCCTTGGGTGACGGAGAGCTTGGTCTTGCACGTCCACATGCGATGCAGCTGGGAGCAACGCGAGGTCTTGACATGCGGGAGCAGGAGCATGGTCGCGGCGTGCTGGAGCAGGGAGCGCCCGGGCAGCTTCTTGCGGGCGAGGGACTTCTTGGCAGCTCTGCTCTTGCCGCGCTGGCACCTGACGGAGCGGGTTCCGCCCAGGGGCCACGCGCCTTGGAGCCATGGTGCCTTCTTCAGGAGGAGGCGGCTGGGGCGCCCCCGGAGCTTCGTCACCCGCGCGGGGCGGGGTGCGGTGCAGCGGAACGGACGGCGCAGGAGAGCCCCCTACGGCGCGGACGAGCTCGGTGACACGGTCGAGCCATTCTTCGTAGACGTCGTCGACGGGATGGTAGCGCAGGAGCTCGTTTGCCGCGATGAGTGCAGCTCGAGCCTCCATGGGTGCGCGGAGCGCGCGGGACGAAAAACCAGCTGGGGTGAGCGAGGGAGTAGCGGTGCGGCCGTCTTGTCGCACGGACGGATGCTGAGACGACACTTGCTGCTCGTCCCCCACCGGGCCGGTGGCGGCATTGACGGCAGGTGACGGGGAACGGCGAGGACGCCCGCCGACAGGAGCCGTCTGGGCGACGCGGGAGGCGAGAGCGGCCCGGCGCTCGGCGCGGGCCCGACGAGCGTCAGACATGGACACGATGGTCGGAGGAGAACGGGGTGGTGGAAGACGAATTCCGGCGCACCCCTACCTGGCGCGCGAAATGTCGGATTTCGGGTTCCGGCAGACCCTTGAGGTTCGAACACTGGGGTGCACGCGGAGATTTCGCCTTCTACCTACCTGCACCCCTCCGCCTCGCTAAGATCTAAGCTATGGAAAGAACAGCAGAAGAGACACAGGGTTTATACTAGTTCGGGCCACCGTTGTGGTGTAATACCCTACTCCAGTGTGTGGTGTGGTGGATTGCCTCTTGGGCTGATGATGATGAGCAATACAAGGAAGAACAGCCTCGCGAGGGTCTGTTCTTGGCTGGGGCAACGAACTGCTAGGAGGTGTTCAGTCACCCTTCTCTCTCTCTCTCTCTCTCTCTTCTCGATTGCGATCCGATCTCCTCTACCCTGTGGGTGGCTAGTCCTATTTATAGGCAAAGGCCCTGGGCCTCTTCCCAAATATTGAGCGGGAAGGGCGCCAACAATTGGCCACTTTGAAGGGGAACATCTGGTACACTTATCCTGACTAAAGTTGGTCCTCGCCTGCCAAAGGCTCTGGTGGTGACTCTTGCTGGGGCTCCACAATGACTTCCTCCCTGCCGTTGGACTGGTCTTGGTCTCGTTGCACCGAAACGAGTGCCCTTGCTTGATGCTCTCGCCTGCGCTTGCTCCCTTTGCACCAAAGAGGAAAGGAGGACACTGCGCGGCTGGCGCCCGCCTGGCGCCTTTGGTCATCATGGCTTGCGTCACGGGCACCTCGTGAGGTACCCCGCCTTGATCTCTCCGCCTCCTCGCAAGCCAGCCTGCTGAGGCCGTGCCTGAGGAAGCTCCGTGTCGTCCGCCCCGCGAGGCTTGGCCCCTCGCGAGGGTCTTGGTTCTGTGTTGATGAAGATGGGCCGTGCTGGGCCCCCCTTTGAGCCACGCCGCAGGCCACAGGCAGGAAAGTCTGGGGACCCCCGTTCCCAGAACGCCGACACACCTGATTGCATAACCAGAAAGTTTCGGGAGTTTATAAGTGGGAATTCAAGTAGCTCCTAGGATATCTTTTCGACAGATGCATGATATGAGATTGGGGTTCGACGTCTAGTGGTCCGCCTATCCACGGTTGGTTTTACAGTGGTCTCGTTGTGTCTTAAAGAGTCCTTGGCTATGCTGACACGGGGATGCTTCGTATGTCATGTGCACTGCCTTGTACATGATGGTGTTGTACGATCGAGCCCGTGTGGGCCCCACCACGAAAACTTCAGACAAAATCTCTATCATATGTTTGTTCCGACTTATTCTGCAAGCCAATCCTTTGTTTTGTTTTGAGTTGTGGTATTCGAGTTGCTTCGAAGTCAAATGTTGATTCCATACCTTTCCTAAACGGTGTTCTATATCTCTATGGGAGTACTAACCCTTTCGTTCATCGAGATGGTCATGCCAATTCTTTTTCAACCGGCGTGTTTCTCTTCAAGTGGATCCGATCATTTCAACATCCGCAAGATCAACTCAAAGTCTTCTCAACGTTGTTCATTTCATTTGTTCCCAAGTTGCCTTTGTTTTCCCGCCCACCCACCCTTTTTCTTTAAGGACTCAGAATTCTTAATCAAATATCTGTTTTACTCATGTGAAGTCTCTTCATTCTTTTCTTTCAGTGTTCTTATTCGTTGATTCTCAGGAAGATACCATGGAAGTTTCAAGTTCATCATTCTTCAATCTTTTTTCTTCTCTGGTGGATTCAATTCAAGCTTTGGTATTGAGTATAGTCCTTTCATTTTTCCCAATGCTTTTATCATGCCGGTGCACCTCATAATCATTCCCCCGTTTGTTATTCAATTGTTTCGGAGTGCTGAAGATATCTCAGAAGATTCGTGTTTTCACTACTAATCCATTCAAGCTCTTTCGAGGATGTTATCTCATACAAGCTATTTAACTCAACCGGTGCAATCTCCTTTTCAAGCAATCTCTTCAATGGTGTTTCTTTTGAGTGGGCCCTAACCCACAGGTCTTTTCCTAGATTCTTACCTGACTCCTCTATTTCCCGGAGTTACTCTCAAATTCTTCTCCAAGTTTGACGTAACAATGAATTATCATCAGTCATTTGTATTTCCCCAAGTATCTTTGTTCGTTTTCAAATTCTTACCGGTGATTCATCCCTTTACTTCTTTCATTTTCAATTCTTACGGTGGTTCTTCCAACATTCTTCTTCCTTCGTTTATCACGTCAATGCATTCGTGCTTTCCAAATTCTACCGGTGGATCATTGAAGACCTTCTCAAGTTGGGCTATATCTATCTTCATCCTTGCTACGAGAATAAGTAGTGTGCCAAATCCGTTGCTTGTCATCAATTTAAATTGGTGAAGGATAAGCATAATGTAATTCTTATTCTTGTTTCATCGAGTAAATTCAATTCCTGCTTTCCCGAGTGGTTCATCATATCACATTCTCGGTTCGAGATGCTTTATCTTTTCTTTTCCAAGAGTTCCAAGCTCTCGCAATTATATCACCACGAAGATTCATCTAAATCATTGCAAGGATTCACCTTGTGTTTTCAACTTCTATTTCCTTTCGTTTGATCATTCTTTTATTACCGGAGTTCTTCATGGAGGCTCTACATGATGGTTCATCAAGGATTTTATTCCTTCTCGAAGTGTTCATTGAGATTCTTTTCAGAGGAGCTCAAGTATTCTTCAGCTTGCATTCCGAAGTGAAATTCTTTCTATCTTATCTTTTCAGGTGGTGTTATGTCTTCTTGACAATTTTCCATTCATGTTCCATGATTTAAAAGTTGTCAAGAATGAGATTTTTAAACCCATCACTTTCTTCCTTGGAGTTATCTTGGTATAGTTTTCACCTAAAGGCTTCCATTGGGAATGTTGCTCCTTGTGGTGTTTACCTATGATCCAAGTTTTATCCTTATCACCTTGGTGAAAGAAGATTTCTATCCTTTTCTAGCTCTCAATCCAATCCATTGTTTTTTTTGATAGTGGCAGAATTTCATCTAAAGTTTTTCAAGATGTTTTCCATAAGCCCACTACAAGCTTATTTGTTTCGTTGTTGGTTTTCCCAACAACTCCATTCTAGCATTTCCTATAAGCGTGCTCTTTTAAGATCTTGTTTTCCTCCGTTCAATAAATTCCATTCTTTCATTTGTTCCGGAGGCATTGTGTTGTGGCTCTCTCCTCTCATCATCTCGAATGGTGAGGATCGTGTTCTTTTCGTGCTTATTCATTTAACCGGAGTGTTGTGCCCTTTGCTCCAGTTCTTTCATCATATCAGGTCTTGCATCTCTTTTTAGTCGGAGTGATGTCCCAATTATATCATTCTTATTCCTTCTCTATCTTGTTACCCAGAGTGTTGTGGCTATCATTCCTCTTCTAACCGGACTCCCATCCAAGTGCTTTTTTTGCCAAGCTCATATTATTTACCTTCCATCTCCAACCGGAGTGTTGTCGTAATTGATCCTTATCGTTCCTTGTACATCTCATTTCTACCGGAGTGTTGTTCGAATTTGTTCTTCCTTGTTCCTCTTTTATAATGGGGTGTTTTTCAACTTTGTTCATCTTCGTTGTATTCTTTCTTTCAATTTGTTCAACCTCTCTAGGTTCATTGGTTTCACTCCTTTGTCAAAGTAGCAACTTACTTTTATGTCCTCTCTTCCTCTTCCATTTCCCTCCGGTGCCATCCTAGATCTCGGGACGAGATCCTCTCGTAGTGGTGGAGTGTTGTGACGCCCCGAGACCGATGCGCCAGGTGTCTTCTAGTTATTCTCCGTCGTTGCCATGTCATTCACTTGCGTGTTGCATCTTGTCATGTCATCATGTGCATTGCATCATCATGTTTTCGAAACTTGCATCCGTCCAAGTTTCCCAGTTTCGTCCGTTGTCCGTTCTGAGCCCAGACACACTTGCACACGCCCGCGGCACGTCCGAAATATTATTTTATAAATGGCCGGAAAATGTTCTCGGAATGGGATGAAAGTCGGCGCGTGGTCTTATTATAGTGTAGATAGACTGCCTGTCAAGTTTCATCGCATTTGGAGTCTGTTTGATGCCCCGACGGATAACTATAACGGCAGTATAGCCGGTCTTTTCGTCGGACGTTTTCGGTCTTTGGAAATTGTGTCGGGCTGCATCTCTCCCCTCTTCTCTCAGACCAACCCGCTTTCCACAGTCCCCTAGGCCCATCCCTACCCCTCTTTGCACAGTGCATCGGACCCTCCTTGCGCGCGCGTCATAAAGTTGCCCCGGACCTGACCCGGGCAGCCGTCACCGTTGGTCCGAATCATCCCCAAACATCTATAAACTATCTCCGTTTTATTATTTGGACTCCCTACCTTTTTTTTCTCGACCCTCAGATTTCGATCGAAGGGACTAGGTCGCCCCTAATCTCTAACCCACATGCTATATATGTATCAGTCCAACCCTAGATCCTAGGAGGGCTGTCCCATCCAATCCTTCTCCCCGCCGCCACTCCTCTTCCACCTTGGGATCCCCCTGATCCAGATCCAACCGCAGCCAACCGTCGCCCTCCTCGTGTTCAGCCACCTTCTTTCCTCATTTTCAGATCCATCCAATCCACCGCAGCATTGCTCCCAGCCTCCCGCAAGCAGAGCCCCGCTCCTCCCGTGCGCCTCCCCTGCTCGCACCTCGTCGGAGCTACGAGCACCGCCGCAGCAAGCCAGCAACAACTCCAGGCCGGCGAACCTCGATGATGAGCACCAGCAGGAACTGCTTGTCGCGCCCCCTCGTTTTCCTTTCTCTCCCTTCCCCTGGTTCTTCTCCTCTCTGAGTGTGATGCCTCCCTCTTCTCTGGTTCACAGGAACACCATGGCCTTGGAGCTTCACCACCGCCCCGTCTCCTGGATCCGTTGCGCCTCGGTCGTCCAAGGCCTTCCTCGCCCGGATACGCCCAACTCCGGCCTCCCTCGCCTTTTCGTGTAACCGGAGCCCCGCGTCCAAGCGCCCGAACCCAGCCTTCCCGAACACCGCGTCGCCGTTCCTCCTTCGCATCCCCGAGCGCTCCTGACGAGCCCCTGCTTCCTCGCGTTCCATCGTCGTCCAGCTCGTCCAAGCCTCCTCTGTTCGCCGCTATGGATGCCGCCATCCGAGCTCCTCAAGCCGACGCCGTCTAGGGTCCCGATGACCTCGCTGTCCTGGCCTCCTCCACGGTGCCGGCGAGCGCGACGCCGGAGCCCCGCAGGTCACGCACGTCACCCTCACCTTCTCTTTTCTTCCCCTTTCCGTTCTGCTCCATCCTCTCTGAATATCTCTCTCTGTTCAAGTGCATAGGAAGTGCTTCGTCGCCCGCTACCTGTAGCCGCGCTGCTCCCCTTCCCCGAGCACCTCGTCCCCGCCATCGCTAGTCGCGGGAACCAGCAGGCCATCCTCGTCCGCGCCCCTGCCTCGCCGACACCCAGCTCGTCGGAGCCCCGTTGCCGCGCCGCCCGTCTTCTGCACCACCATGGCCTACTGCTGCCTGCTATTGCCTCTGTTGGTAATGAGCAGCAGTGGCTCGCTCGTCCCAAGCATTGACCGTGCCTCCAGCGCATCGGCAGCAAGGCCGAGCCAGCGCCAGGAGGGCCCAGCCTCCTTTGCCGCCTGCCCGCGCCGCCCCCGGCCTGCCTTGGCCTCTCCACCGACCTGGGCTTGGCCCATGGTGCGAAATCCCCCCATCTCCCATGCTCTATTTCGGCCCAGTGCATGGATTCAGCACTGTTATGTTTTTTTTCTTGCCAGGACGTTTTTTCCATTTAATCAGAGAACTGTAGTTTTCAAAAAACCCCTTAATGATCATACATATAATAACTTAATAACTGTGCATCATATTAAAATGATTTATATATGAAACTTGCTTAGAATTTTGTGTATATTAATAATTTGCAACTTTCATTCTTGTTAAAAATGTTTAAAATGATGTTTGCTTATATTTTTCCTATTGCCATGTTAAAATGCTTTATTTCATAACTAATTAACCGTAACTCGGTTTGTAACAAACTTTATATGTAATTGAGGTAGAAAAATGCCTAGTTTAACATGGTGGCTTCACCTTGCATGTTTAACAACCCTAAAATTGTGTTTAGGGCAGAACAGTATCAAACCTAAAATATGCACATGAGGAGTTTCTGGACTTGTTGCTTGTTGTTCCGGCCTCATTTAAACTTGCCTAGATAGGTAGTTTTACTTTTCTTCACGTCTTGCCATGCTAACCAACATTTAATATTGTTGGGTACATAACCGAGAGAGAACTAAATAAGTCATGTGGTGTTTCGTCAATATGCAACTCGTTCCATGTTGAGCTCCACTTAATTTGTAGGATTGCTTGTGCACTTTGCCATGCCATGCCTCATTAAACCGGACATGCATCATACTTGGTTGTGCATCATGCCATGTTTATGTGATGGTTGTTTACTATTTTGTTTGCCTCTTTCCGGTGTTGCTTCTTCGGGTTAGTCCGATAACGTCGCGTTTGTGAGGATTCGTTTGATGTCCGTTTGTCTTCTTCATGGACTCGTTCTTCTTCCTTGCGGGATCTCAGGCAAGATGACCATACCCTCGAAATCACTTCTATCTTTGCTTGCTAGTTGCTCGCTCTTTTGCTATGCCGCGATACCTACCACTTGCTATATCATGCCTCCCATATTGCCATTTCAAGCCTCTAACCCACCTTTCCTAGCAAACCGTTGTTTCGCTATGTTACCGCTTTGCTCAGCCCCTCTTATACCGTTGCTAGTTGCAGGTGAAGATGGAGTTTGTTCCTCGTTGGAACATGATTATTGTTGGGATATCATCACTATTATATCTTGTTTACTTTAATGAATCTATATACTTGGTAAAGGGTGGAAGGCTCGGCTTATGCCTGGTGTTTTGTTCCACTCTTGCCGCCCTAGTTTCCATCATACCGGTGTTATGTTCCTTGATTTTGTGTTCCTTACGCGGTTGGGTTATAATGGGAACCCCTTGACAGTTCACTTTGAATAAAACTCCTCCAGCAAGGCCCAACCTTGGTTTTGCCATTTGCCACCTAAGCCTTTTTCCCTTGGGTTCTACAGACTCAAGGATCATCTTTATTTTAAACCCCCGGACCAGTGCTCCTCTGAGTGTTGGTCCAAACTAGAGCACCGTGCAAGGCCGTCCCTTGGCAACTTGGGTTACGTTGGCTCCTGTACGCTTAGCTTATCCGGTGCACCCTGAGAACAAGATATGTGCAGCTCCTATCAGGATTTGTCGGCATAGCGGGTGGTTGCTGGACTTGTTTTACCATTGTCGAGATGTCTTGTAACCGGGATTCCAAGTCTGATCGGGTCGTCCAGGGAGAAGGAATATCCTTCATTGACTGTGAAAGCTTGTGACGGGCTAAGTTGGGACACCCCTACAGGGTTTTGAACTTTTGAAAGTCGTGCCCGCGGTTATGGGCAGATGGGAATTTGTTAATATCCGGTTGTAGAAAACCTGACACTTAACTTAATTAAAATGCATCAACCGCGTGTGTAGCCATGATGGTCTCTTCTCGGCGGGGTCCGGGAAGTGAACACGGCTCTTGTGTTATGCTTGAACGTAAGTAGTTTCAGGATCACTTCTTGATCACTTCTAGTTCACGACCGTTGCATTGCTTCTCTTCTCGCTCTCATTTGCGTAAGTTAGCCACCATATATGCTAGTGCTTGCTGCAGCTGCACCTCACTACCTTTTCCTACCCATAAGCTTAAATAGTCTTGATCACGAGGGTGTGAGATTGCTGAGTCCCTGTGACTCACAGATTACTTCAAACAGTTGCAGGTGCCGATGATAACCCTGCAGGTGTCGCAACCGAGCTCAAGGAGGAGCTCGATGAAGATCGTGTTCGTTGTGTTGTTTCATTTCCTTCCGATCAGTAGAGGAGCCCAGTTGGGGCGATCGGGGACCTATGCACTATGGGTTGTCTTTCTTTATTTGGTTCCGTAGTCGGGCCTTGATTGTATTCTGGATGATGTAATGCTATATTTATGTATTGTGTGAAGTGGCGATTGTAAGCCAACTCTTTATCTCTATCTTATTCAGTACATGGGATGTGTAAAGATTACCCCTCTTGCGACATGCCTACTATGCGGTTATGCCTCTAAGTCGTGCTCTGACATGTGGGAGATATAGCCGCATCATGGGTGTTACAACCATCTAAGAGGGAAACCTGGAAGCGGAGAAGGAAGCACCAAGAAGAAGGCAGCAGCTCCCAGGCAACCCTGTGCCCACGGGCCTCCCAGGCTGGTGGTCTTGAAGCCCATGTGCACACGAGCGTATACCGTGCCCACGGGACCCCCATGTCCACGGGCCCAACGGACCCCGTGCGCACGGGCTCATGCATCATGTCTCTGGATACCCCGTGTGCACGGGCTCCACTTACCCCGTGCACACGGGGCCCCCTGAGTGTTGCTGCGGGCTTTGCCCATGTAATCCCCATTTTGCTCCTGCTTACCCCTTCATCCCTTGGACCTATATATACTCCTCTTCCTTCTCCATTTAGACGAAGCTAAGAATAGATCTAGATATTAGAGCTTAGCTCATGTACCTCCCCTTGTGGGATTCCTCTTGAGAGAGAAGACTCCATTGGAGTACAAGACCTCCATTGGAGAAGATCCCTAGTGGATAAAGCCCCCATCTAGGGAAGGATCTTGTAAGTGCATCTAGTGCCACCCCTAGTTGGTTTTGGAGTATTGACGACAAACCTGGTAGAGGGACTAATGTGTTTGTGAGAATTGCAGGATAACACAGGTGGAAGTCCCTCATTGATTTGGTTTTCCTACCGGAGATGACCCCTAAAAATGTATAAAGACATTGAAGTCAAAGGTGGTATGTGAAGATATTCACATTAAAGACTATGAGACGAGAAGACATCGCGTGAAGACTATGGAGCACAAAGACTTAGTTATTTCGTCGTTCTTTTTCTTCTTTGTTGAGTCATAGGAACCACCGTACTGCTAAGTGGGGTCCAAGTGAACCAGTCCGAATGACTGAAGTGATGCTTAACAAAAATCCTATGTCTTCGAGCGAAGATAATGAGAGCAAATCTTATCCAGAGCTGGATAAGTCAGCTTTGCTTGTAGCTCAAGTAAAGTTGCCGTGTGTGTTTGAAATCTGACTGTTGGAACACGTGTCAGTTCCTTAGTGACCCAGGGTCATTTCGGATAGATCAGGTCGGGTTGCCTAGTGTCTATAAATAGCCCACCCCTACACCATAAATTGGTTGGCTGCTCAGAGTTAGTGGAGGGCTTTTGTCATTTGAGAGCAACCCACATCGAAGCCTTTGAGAGAGAAATCCTTGCGAGGACAAAGCCCTAAACACCCAGAGCTAAGAGTGTTGGGCATCACTGAAGTCTTCCTGTCTGTGTGATCTGAAGACTTATTACACTTGAGGACTGTGAATCCACCAGCCGGTTAGGTGTCGCGTTCTGAGCATCCAAGAGTCATTGTGGATCACTGGTGAACGAAGTTTGTGAAGGTTTGGAAGTCTACCTTGAAGACTTACCAGAGTAATTGGGCGAGGATTGGGTGTCCTTAGCTCAAGGGGAATAAGGTGAAGACGCGGTCTTCTGAGTTGAATCTCAGCATCCCTAACCAGATGTACAGTTGTCACAGCAACTGGAACTGGTCTAACAAATCATTGTCTTCAATGAGCCACTGGTTCTATCCTTCCCATCTCTTTATTTGCAGATTGGTCCTTGTGAAGTCATTGCTTGTTTGCATTATCTATTTATCTTCATTGTGTGACTGCTTGTTCTGATTGGCTTCATACTATCTTCCATCCTGATCTATACTGCCTAGCTGCTATTAGTCCTTGTGCTTTCATTTCAATGAACACTTAACTATGGCTTACTTAGTGTAGTCTACCTTCCGCTGCATGGTAATAGGTTTATTTCTATCGTTTGTCTTTGAAACTTCCATGTTTTGAAGACTTTCATAAAAATCGCCTATTCACCCCCTCTAGTCGATCACTAGCACTTTCAATTGGTATCAGAGCAAGGTACTCCCTTGTTCTGTGTGATTCGGTTTAACCACCTGGAGTTTTTGCTATGTCGACTGCAGGGATAATCAAAGTCTCTGCCGCGTGCCCAGTCTTCGATGGAACTGAATATCCCTACTGGATGAATAAGATGTGCATGCATCTGGAAGCCATTGATGTCGACCTCTGGTATGTCGTCAATAATGGCGTCCCCAAGGCTGGTGAAGGTGTCACCGCTGCTGATGTCAAGAAGTTCGTTCAACTGGATTCCACTGCCAAGAACATCATCTGTGGTCATCTGACCAAAGGACAGTATGGCCGTGTGAGTGCTCTGGAAACATCCAAGCTAGTCTGGTACTGGCTATCCAAGGTCAACGAAGGCGTCTCAACCCAGAGAGATCAACGAATCAGTGTCCTTCGCAACCTCTTCAACCGCTTCAAGAGAAACGACAATGAGAATGTTCAGCTCACGTTTGATCGACTCACTAACATCACAAATGAGCTTCAAGCTCTCGGCGCTACTGAGATCACCAAGCATGAAGTCGTCAAGACACTCTTGAGATCACTTGACAGCTCGTTTGACACCCGAGCCCTGATGATTCAAGAACGCCCTGACTTCAAGACACTCGATCTATCTGACATACTTGAAAGGCTCAACACACATGAGTTTCAGCTTTCTGAGAAAAGAGACATCTACGGTCCCAACTATGGGCTAACTCATGCTTTGAAGGCAAAAGCTGTTTCCTCATCTAAATAAGAATCTAATTGCAGTTCTGATGATCCTGAAGACATTGGAAAGGAGCTTGCTATGCTTGTGAAGAAGTTCTAGAAATTCACCAAGAAGAAAGGCTTCAGAAAGTCCTCACGATCTAGCTCAAGGAATGATGAAGCTTCTGCTCATGACTATAAGAAGAAAACATGCCACAAGTGCAAGAAACCTGGTCACTACATCTCTGAGTGTCCACGATGGGACAATGAGAACAACAACAAGAAGAAGAGCAAGGAATATGATTCTGACGACAAGAAGAAGAAGAAATACTCAAAGTCTTCTTCCAAGTCTTCATCAAAGTTTTCATCACACCAGAAGAGCTCATCTGGCAAGGCTCGTGCGTTTGTTGGCAAGGAAATGGATTCTGAGGAGGAGTCTGCTTCTGAGGAGGCGGAGGTGGAGTCTGAGGATGAGTCTGACTCTAGCATTGCAAGTCTGGCTACAGCCTACGTTGCCAAGTCCATCTTCAACACTGAAGACAATGACCTCATCACTGACACCGATGCTAATGACAAGGACAACTCCGCTCCCACCTACTGCATCATGGCACGCGGTGCCAAGGTAAACTCACGCACTACTCACTATCAAACATCCAGTGAAGATGACTCTGATTGTGGTTCCAAACCCAGCTACAAAACACTTGCTAAAATTGCAACTGAACAACAGAAAGCTATGGAACATATTCAAAAATTGTTAGACAAAAGCAATGACCCGTTAGACGTTATGACTCGATCTCAGTCCTTAATTGAAGACATAAAAAATCTTCATGTTAAGTATGAGGAACTTGAAAGTCGTCATGAAATGCTCTCAACAACTCATGAAAAGCTTTCCTATGATTATCCTCAAAGGAAGCAAGATCTTGAGAAATTGAGAGCGGCTCATGAAGATCTTCAAAAGAAAAACGAGTCACTTCGCGCCAAACAGATCAGTTCCGCTCTGGAAGGATTTGAACCACCATGTCTTAAATGCATTGAGCGTGATAATGCTACTTTTGTTGCTAGATGTTCTACTGCTGCTACAGTTGCAATATCTTCAACTGTTGATGTGGTAACTAAACCCTCTGCTGAGGATGCCACTACTATTGCTGATGAAAATGCTAGGTTGAAGACATTGCTTGAAACAGGGATGTACAAAGTCTCAAAGGGTATCAGACACTATGTGATGTCCTCAAAAGGCAGATCCTGAACCGAAACCCTAGGAAAGAGGCTATTGGGTTCAAAAGGAAAATGAATGCTGATGGCTCATACTGGAAACCTGAGCAGTACCCCAAAACCACATGGGTTGCTGCAAAGGAACCTTCAGTGGATCCCTCCACCCTATCTGTCTTCACTTGTGCTAATCCCATTGTTATTGATGAATCTTTTGATACAAACTATAAACTGTTTAAGAATCAGAATGGTGAAGTGTTTGCCAGGTATATTGGTACTACTGCAGGAATGGGCCACCTATGAAGAAAGTCTGGGTGCCGAAAAAGTGTCTGGAAAATCTTCCTGTGTATGTCGTCATGACACCGCAAGTGAAGAAGAAAAACCCCAGACCACGGGCTTCATATGGTCCAAAGGCTTCATACAGACAGAAGACTCACCTGAGTCACACTAACGCAAATGTTTTGTAGGGAAACCATACTCAGGCCTATGAATATGAGCACGTTTCATCAAACCGCCATGTTCATAAGACCAAGAACTACTCTTCTTATTCTTATGAGTACTATTGTTCACCTGCAAGACTATTTGCTAGGGCTCCAAAGCCAAAGTTCTCAGATGCTGCACTTAGACTCATTGCTTCGAAGCCACCCTTGAAGATGTGGGCGGCTAAGAAAGCTTAACTCTCTTTTGCAGGGAATGGTCTCCAGCCGAAAATCAAATGTGTCTGAAGCTATTGCTGGGGACCTTAAACATCTAGTAGGGCGCAAGATCAAATGCCCAAATGGTCTTATTATGTATTTTGTTCCTGAGTCACTTACTACTTGCCCTATCAGTCCTAACCTCAATCTAAGTTTTCATAATCCACTTGCTCGTCAAATGTTTATGCTTCACAATTCTCTTCATGAAGCCTATCCCCCTAACTACACTGTTGGGTATGACACCAGCTGCTTTAGAATGGATTATTGATAGTGGATGTACTAATCACATGACTGGCAAGCGAAGTCTTCTCATGGACTCAACATTACGTCCATTTGACAAGAGTCACATCACATTTGCTGATACTGGTAAAAGCAAGGTATTGGGTCTAGGTAGAGTTGCAATCTCAAGGGATCAGCACATGGATAAAGTGATGCTTGTTGAATCCCTTGGTTTCAACTTAATGTCTGTCTCAATGCCTTGTGATTTGAATATGATTGTGATGTTTGGAAAATATCGTTGCCTTGTTCTAATGGAATCTGACAAGTCTCTAGTCTTTGAAGGGCATCAGAAAGATGATTTGTACATGGTAGATTTCTCAGCAGGGCCACAACTTGCCGTATGTCTTCCTACAAAAGCTTCAGAATGCTGGCTCTGGCATCGGAGGCTAGGGCATGCTGGCATGAAGAAATTACATACTCTTGCAAAGAAGAAGCACGTCATAGGCATCGAGGGCGTCAAGTTCAAGAAGGATCACTTATGCGGTGCCTGCGAAGCTGTAAAGATGACGAGGGCCAAGCATCCCTCGAAGACAATCATGACAACGACTCAACCCTTCAAACTGCTACACATGGACCTCTTCGGTCCCACTCACTACTCAACTCTTACTACTACTGCTTGTCTATATGGCTTCGTCATTGTCGATGATTATTCAAGATATACATGGGTGCATATAATCCTCTACAAGACTGAAGTGCAGGATGTCTTCAAACGCTTCGCCAATCGAGCCATGAACAACTATGGCGTCAAGATCAAGCACATCAGAAGTGACAATGGCACTGAATTCAAGAACACCAGCCTCGACACTTATCTTGATACTTTGGGCATCACTCTTGAGTTCTCAGCTCCGTACACGCCGCAGCAGAATGACATCGTGGAACGCAAGAACAGAACACTCATTGAGATGGCCCGGACGATGCTCGATGAATACAAGACTCCAAGAAAGTTCTAGCCCGAAGCCATTGATACTGCATGCCATGTGATTAACTGTGTTTATCTTCACAAGCTTCTGAACAAAACATCCTATGAGCTCCTCACTGGTAAGAAGCCAAATGTCAGTTACTTCAGAGTATTTGGTGCCAGGTGCTGGATCCAGGATCCACATCATACTTCAAAATTTGCACCGAAAGCACATGAAGGTTTTATGCTTGGATACGGAAAGGATTCACACTCCTACAGAGTCTTCAACCTCTTTCACTATAAAGTGGTTGAAACTGTGGATGTGTGGTTCGATGAGACTAACGGCTCGCAAAGAGGGCACCTACCAAATGTGCTAGATGAAGTTCCATCCAGTGAATCCATCAAGCTTATGAGAACTAGAGAAATCATACCGTCTGAAGCACAACCCGAAGAGGAACTCATCATCTGTGCACCTGATCAACCTGAAGACAATACTCAGCCTAAAGACAATGCTTCTAACAATGACAATGATCAGCAAGAGCAAAATCTTTGTCCTGTTCATCCTCGTGTTGCAAATGAAGTACAAATTGAGAAAATAATTGATAACATCAATGCACCTGGTCCACTCACTCGTTCAAGGGCAACACAACTAGCAAATTTCTGTGGACACTTCGCATTCGTCTCAATATCTGAACCTAAGAAAGTTGATGAAGCCTTTCATGGAACCTGAATGGATTCAAGCTATGCAAGAATAACTTCAACAGTTTGAGCTAAATAACGTATGGGAACTGGTCAAGCATCCTGATCCTCGTAAGCACAATATCATAGGCACTAAATGGATATATCGCAACAAGCAAGATGAGCATGGTCAAGTTGTCAGAAACAAGGCTCGTCTCGTTGCTCAAGGATACACTCAAGTTGAAGGAATCGACTTCGATGAAACATTTGCTCCTGTGGCTAGGCTTGAAGCTATACGCATACAACTAGCCTATGCAGATCATCGTAACATGCTTCTGTATCAAATAGATGAGAAGAGTGCCTTTCTCAATGGCAAGATTGAAGAAGAAGTGTATGTTGCATAACTGCCTGGCTTTGAAGATCCAAAACATCCTGACATGGTTTACAAGCTCAACAAGGCACTGTATGGCCTCAAACAAGCCCCTCGTGCTTGGTATGACACACTCAAGGACTTCCTGAAGAGCAAAGGCTTCAAACCTGGTTCCCTGGATCCCACACTCTTTACGAAGACATATGATGGTGAACTGTTTGTGTGCCAAATATATGTGGATGACATTATCTTCGGCTGCACTAATCAGAAATACAGTGATGAGTTTGGATACATGATGCAAGAGCAATATCAGATGTCCATGATGGGTTTGCTGAAGTTCTTCCTTGGTCTTCAAATACGGCAGCAACGCAAAGACATCTTCATATATCAAGAGAAATACCTCAAAGATTGCCTGAAGAAGTTTGCAATGCAAGACTGCAAAGGTTATACAACGCCAATGCCTACCAAGAGTCATCTAGATTCTAACGCCAATGGTAAAGAGTTCGATCAAAAGGTATACTGCTCCATGATTGGTTCTTTGCTTTACTTATGTGCATCTAGGCCAGATATCATGCTTAGTGTTTGCATGTGTGCCAGATTCCAAGCGGCACCAAAGGAATCGCATCACTAAGCTGTGAAGCGAATTCTTCGATATTTGGCTCACACCCCAACACTAGGATTATGGTATCCAAAGGGCTCAAAGTTTGATCTAGTTGGATTCTCGGATGCTGATTATGCTGGTGGCAAGGTGGATCGCAAGTCTACATCAGGCACATGTCACTTTTTGGGACGATCACTTATGTGTTGGTCTTCAAAGAAGCAAAACTATGTATCTCTCTCCACTGCTGAATCTGAATACACTTCTGCTAGATCTTGCTGCGCTCAGCTTCTATGGATGAAGCAAACACTCAGAGACTATGGCATTCATCTGAAGCAAGTGCCACTCTACTGCGATAATGAAAGCACCATCAAGATCACCAACAACCCAGTTCAGCACTCGAAGACAAAGCACATTCAGATCCATCATCACTTTCTCAGAGATCATGTCATGAAGGAAGATATTGATATGATTCATGTCAGCACTGAAGAGCAATTGGCAGACATCTTCACAAAGCCCTTGGATGAGAAAAGGTTTTGCAAGTTGCGGTGTGAGCTAAATATCTTGGAATCCTCAAATGTCCTATGATCATGCACACATCCTAACACTTATGCATGTTGATGACTTAGATGTGCAAACACGCGAAGCAACGTATATCTTCAACAAATGAAGACTTACACTCTAAGTGTGAATACATTAACGCAGAATTTGACTTCGGAGCGCCACGATAATTATGCACCATGTCTGGGTCTAATATTTCCTATACGGTGGGTAATGCCACCACCAAATTTTTGTTCGGAATACCTTCTGTTGGCGTTACATTTGCAAAGTATTTGCATTTTGTTTGTCTTCATTATTAACATGGCTTCATGTTTATCTTCAATGTACTGATTTGGTTTCTGTCCTCTACAACATTCACTTATAGCTATGTCTTGCAGTTGAATCTTTTGAACTAAGTGAATGTGATCGGACCCTGACCTTTATATGCTCCCGTCTTAAGTCTATCTATCCAAATCATATGCATTCTATTGAAACTGTCGAATGTCTTCGCTGCATCCTTGTCAGCAGAAGACACAGAGACAAACATTAATCTATTTTCAATGCTCAATCCTTTTTACCTAAAACCCGGCGAAGTGGGAACGACCACCCGACAATCCAGGCATGCGTGGGAACGTGGAACAACCTCCAAGGTGTTGCATGATCGTTACGTGTCCTTCAGATGTGAACCGCTAGGGGCACCTGTGTAATAATAATGTGCCATCCCTATCCCTATAAATACACGCCTCACCCTAGTCATTATCTCTTCTTCCACTCTCGTAGAAACCCTAGCGCCACCGCTAGCCCTCGACGATGCCGGCGACAAAGCGCTTAGCTGCCGCGACCTCACCGACGCCGTCCTCACGCCAGCCGTGGACATCGTCTTCTCCGCCGTCACCGTAGGTGTCCTCCGTCGCCAAGTTAGGGCGCGGAAGATCGAACTGCTCAGCCTCCTCTCCCACTCCGTCTAGCAGTTCCTCGTGTGGTAAATAAAACCTCTTTTACAGTCTTTTTGATCTGATAGATTCATCCTTTTCAACCACAAGTGGTTTCTGTTCCTACAAGTTGGATCTATCTCATTCTGCATCTCATAGCATACCTAGTATGTTCACTTATGCTTCACAAAGTAGTTAGATTCCTCACTTGTACTTATTCGTGGATTCGTACAAATATGGAACCAACTCTCTACATATGAGTGAATGTCTTCGCACTATGAGGTCAATGTCTTCTAAACTGATTTATCTTCAAAATCTTCTGAGAATGCATATGACCTCTTCCCCTTCCCTCGCATCTCTAATGCTGTCACAGATACATGTCCATGGGAGAATCCCTTGGTTCTCATAGTCTGGATTCATTTGCAGAGTTCTTACAGCGTCACATAAATTCTCCTGAAGCGAGTTCCTATCTGACCAGTAGACGAAAGACTTCGCCAGTGTTGAAGCCTTTCAGTCTAAACTTCATGACAACTCAAAAATTAGTCAGAAAGGGCGGCTGACAACGCTGTGGAAACACTGCTAAGGACCTGCCACCAGATCTCTATGAGTTATACAAGTCAGATCCAGAAGAAACCTATGGAGAACACCAGAACCAAATCCAATGGATTCGAAGACATTGGGAAGAGGAATGGTTCAAGTACAGATTCGTCACCAAGGAGTATGCTGAGAAGAATGCCTTAAAGGGTCCCTGGGGAGATAAAATATACAAAGGTCTTCAGCCCAAGTCGAAGTCTGAAGCTATTGCTCAAGGCTTCTACCCCTGCATGATTCGTGGACCTCAGCCTGCTAGTGCCGACCCATCCTCTCTGTTATGTTGTCGCGAAGATAATCTGTTCAAAAGCAACTATCAGGCTGCAAGGAACTCAGCCAAGGAAAACAAGAAGTCTTTTGGATTAGACTTCAACCCAGGCCCCTCTGCGCCATGAGCTGATGGCACACGCGAAGCTGACCCCAATCTTATTGGGCCCTTCTACAACTTAGAAGGTCTCAACACTCACATTCAGGTTCAAGGGGCAGCCTTGGACCACTTTGCTGATGACTCTGATTTGATGAAGTGCCTGCACCTCCAAAGCCTGTGAAGCAACAGAAACCAAAGGCTTCGAAGCCCCCCTCTGCACCAAAGGTCTCACGGGCGAAGCCTCTGGCCACTGCACCTCCTGAAGCCAGTGTGTAGTCTAAAGATCTCTCACGCATCTCCAAGTCTGCCAAGTTGAAAAAGCCCATGCAACCCACTGGTCAAGCACTGACCCCTGCTACTTTTTTGAGAAACGAGAATGACGCCATTGATCTGTCCAGCGATGACGATCCTGGTGATGATGCTCTTGAGCAGTTGATAAAGAGCAAGAAAGAGGCAGAAATCTTCAGTGATCTTCCCCTCTTTGATGTGGAAATCTTATACAAGTTTATTGATGAATGGTTTGATAGCCCAGATGTCAGTTTTGATGAACTTCAGCTTCCAATTGGCCTCAGGGTCTCCTTCCATGGAGCCATTGCTCCTGAGCTGGCTCTTGCTCAGAAAATTGTTGAGCTGAAGCATAAGATCAATTATGAAAAGGCTCAGTTCAAGAAGCACATGGCCGAGCTCAATGTTGAAGACATTCAAAACTTCAAGGTCATGATCCATGAGCTCAAGGAGGCATTCCACAAGAAACGAGAAGAAGCAAAAGGTTCTCGTGAGCGCATGAAGAATCTTGCTGCCAAATGTGTTCAAGGCTACAATGAAGCTGAAAAGCACAAGGCTTTGGGGCGACCAGGTATCGGCCCCAGAATGGCTGCCAAGAAGAAGAAGAAGCCAGCTGTGGACGAACCAGAAGCATCAAGGCAGGAAGAACCTCGCATTGTCTTCCCAGCTAGTATGACAGGCTCGAAGCCTAAGGTCCCCAAAGTGGCTTCAGAATTCAAGAAAACTAGAGCAGCTGAAGCCGAAGCCAGAAAGCGCAAGACCAAAGCCACCACTGATGATGCTCCCCCAACTAAGAAAAGGAAAACAAAGAAGAGAGACCGGGCTGCTTCCAAAGAGCCCCTTCTTGGCGAGCCAATTTCTGTTGCTTGTGCTGCGTTTGAACATCGTGAATGTCGTCTGGTAGTTCATGAGCCTGCTTCTACAGAGGCTCCTGAATCTGAAGAGAATCCAGCTATTGACCCCACCACAGCTGAAGACATTGGTCCTCACGACAATGTTGAAGATGATGAAGTCCTTCCTCAGATCGAGCACAATTTGGTATCATTGCCTGTTCTCACGAACAGCGAACTCATCAGCATTGGTCGTCCATTGACGCCAATTGCTCAGGATGACTCATGGGCTGATCACCCTCAAGAATCCCCTCATGTTCAAGAAACACCAGTCACTCCCCCACCACAGGTCACCACTCCGGTGATTGACAGTGAAGACTTTGAGGCCCAACCAACTCCATCTCAACAGGCGTCGCCAGCATTTCGCAGGCTTCGCAAAGGACCTAGGCCACATGTCACATTGTCAAGTGTTCCCGAAGGAGAAGAGCGCCAATCCGTCTCACGTGAAGTCTTTCCTTAGGCCTCTCCTACTGTGAACATCCCTGAATCTGAAGCCAAAGCGACTGAAGATATTCCGGCTGCATCAGCCGATGAAGAAGAAGAAGAACCACGTGATGAAGAAAGAGTTGCTACACCCCCATCCAACCCTGAAGTTGTTCTCGAGGAGAACGTGTCCGACTCTCCAGCTCCTGAAGTGGAGGTTACTAATACTGAGGCAGCCAACCACATCAACACTGAAGCCAATGATGTTGTCATGGCTGAAGCTAATGTGACGCCTGAAGCTAATGTGGTGCCAGAAGTGAATGCACCTGAAGCCAATGCAACACCCGAAGCAAATCCGCTGCCTGAAGCCAATGCCTCTGCTCCTGTACCTCCTCCAAGGCCACACACCATCGAGCAAGCATATGATCGTGGACATCTTATTACTGTCCGCTGGCCAATCCTGGTTCCTCCGCCTGCTCCCGGACCTCGGTTTTCCTATCATGTGGAGCACATGCCTCAGGTCCAGAAGCCAAAGCCAAGGCTACCATGGTTTCCAGGTACTGCAACTTCACCAGTATCCTTTAATCTGAATGGATTCAAGGCACACAACACATTCTTCAACAGTGCCAAAAACCCCTACACAAGGCCAAGAATCTCTTCGGACCGATTCTGGAGTTATCAGCAGCGAAGCTATTATTCATGCATCTTGTATAATCAGGGACGCATCTTCCCTCACATGCATCTTGATTGTGAAGCCATTGCTGGACTGCCATGCCTTGAAGAAGCCCTTGACTGCTTCGGTGATGCGGGTCTGCTTAATTTTGTGACTGACAAGGAACACTGGAATGAAGAACTTCTGCTTCAATTCTATGCTACCCTCCACATTCGTGGATACAACAGGGATCCGAAGACTTGGATCCTTGAGTGCATGACAGGAGATGTTCATCATGAAGCTAAAGCTCAAGACATCATTGAGCTCACAGCCTTGCCCACTCCCGGTGGATACTATGAATCAGGTTGCCAACAACACCAGAATGCTTTGGAGAGCATTTTTCAGAAGCCAGAACCCAACATGAGCCAAATGCTAAGCATGATGAAGCCTCTGCCACGCGACGCTGAATACCCAACGGAATTCTTTGTTGAAGACCTTGAGTATCTGCCCCGCACCATTTACCATATCATCAGAAAAACTCTATGGCCTGTCAAAGGACATTCATCTGCAGTGAAGCTTAAAGGAGCAATGAAGACTTTGGTTTTCTATATCTTCAATGGCATAAGCTTCAATGCTCAAGACTTCTTCATCAGGCAGTTGGCTCCATCTGTCTTCGACATTTTTGGTCTGAAGTTCTATGCTCCATGGGCAATGCGTCTTATCAAGCTTCACTCTACCTTCAACTATCAGCCGTCTGCACGCAATCATCTTGTATTCTTGCCAGAGGTTGATCTGTCTATTGAAGCTATTTACCCAGAGCCTGCTAAGGATCCAATTTATCTTCACAATGTTGATCGTCAAAGCTTCACCTAGCCCATTGAAGGAGTTCAGGCAGTCTCTCGTGTTTATCCCTTGGCTGGTAACACACGTGCTCCTCGCGCCCAAACTGACGCCACTGGGAGCACCATTGCCCAAAGGCCTCGGAAGCGATCTCGTGTTCTCAATGACCGAGAGCTTCTCGTTGCGCTACATCAGAAACATGATAAGAATCATGACTGTCTTAAGCGTCAGATGCAAAGCCTCTTGGTGGACGTCAATTGCATTCGCCATCTTGCCACCAAGAATGCCTTTGTCACACATGAAACCTGTCGGAGGTCTTGGAAGAGTTTGACCTTGCTCACTGCTGAAGAAGATCTTCAAGATGATGGCTTCACAGAAAGATTCAAGTTTGACTCCACTCCTCCAAGGAATGCTCCCTTGCGTCGGAATCCCTCCCTTGAAGACTCTAACTATTCTTCCTCAGCTGCCACGGTGAATGCCAGAGTTATCGATGATCAAGATGATGCCACTTCACCACCTCCACCTTCAGCGCGTCTCGACACTGCACCAAGTTCTTCTGCACCACCGGACCTCAACGACGACCCTGCTGCTTCGCCTGCACCTCATGGGAACGAGTAGAAGCTCCATGTCTTCAAACCTTTTTGGTCATTACTGACAAAAGGGGGAGAAGCATATGAGTTGATAGTCTTCAAGTGGGTCCATATGGGTGGTTGCTTTACTTTTTGCTACTTTTGCCAAGTGCTTACAACTCTCGCTTTTGAAACATTTGGTTCCTTTTGAGTTGTAGCACTTAAACTTGATGGTCGTCTGCTACCTTTTTCGACACTATGTGATGCGATGATAAATTCCGCATGTGCGACGATAAATTCCACCCGAAGTCATTTTGTGGACGTCCATTTTTCATTATGCATGTCATTATCTTCATTATATCATTTCATGCATGATGAACTGTCTTCATAAGAAGAAGAGGAGCTCTGCAAGTACAACCTGCCATGTGCATTTGCATTCAAAAGCAAAATACTTATATGCACATCTTCAGGGGGAGCCTTTCTGCTACTTACGAAGACAATACTTAAATCCTTTACTATTTCACATATTTCTATCCCCGTTGAAAACTTCAACCAGTTTGTCATCAATCACCAAAAAGGGGGAGATTGTAAGTGCATCTAGTGCCACCCCTAGTTAGTTTTGGAGTATTGTCGACAAACCTGGTTGAGGGACTAATGTCTTTGTGAGAATTGCGGGATAACACAGGTAGAAGTCGCTCATTGATTCAGTTTTCCTACCGGAGATGACCCCTAAAAATGTATGAAGACATTGAAGTCAAAGGTGGTATGTGAAGATATTCACATTGAAGACTATGACACGAGAAGACATCGCGCAAGACTATGGAGCGCGAAGACTTAGTTGTTTCGTCGTTCTTTTTCTTCTTTGTTGAGTCATAGGAACCACCGTACTGGTAAGTGGGGTCCAAGTGAACCAGTCCGAATGACTAAAGTGATGCTTAACAAAAATCCTATGTCTTTGAGCGAAGACAATGAGAGCAAATCTTATCTAGAGCTGGATAAGTCAGCTTTGCTTGTAGCTCAAGTAAAGTTGTCGTGTGTGTTTGAAATCTGACCCTTGGAACACATGTCAGTTCCTTAGTGACCCAGGGTCATTTCGGACAAATCAGGTCGGGTTGCCTAGTAGCTATAAATAGCCCACCCCCTACACCATAAATTGGTTGGCTGCTCAGAGTTAGTGCACGGCTTTTGTCGTTTGAGAGCAACCCACCTCGAAGCCTTTGAGAGAGAAATCCTTGCGAGGACAAAGCCCTAAACACCCAGAGCTAAGAGTGTTCGTCATCACTGAAGTCTTCCTGTCTATGTGATCTGAAGACTTATTACACTTGAGGACTTTGAATCCTCCAGCCGGTTAGGCGTCGCATTCTGAGCATCCAAGAGTCATTGTGGATCGCCGGTGAACGAAGTCTGTGAAGGTTTGCTAGTCTTGCTTGAAGACTTACCAGAGTAATTAGGCGAGGACTGGTTGTCCTTAGCTCAAGGAGAATAAGGTGAAGATGCGGTCTTCTGAGTTGAATCTCAGCCTCCCTAACCAGACGTAAAGTTGTCACAGCAACTGGAAATGGTCTAACAAGTCATTGTCTTCAACGAGCCAATTGTTCTATCCTTCCCATCTCTTTATTTGTAGATTGGTCCTTGTGAAGTCATTGCCTGTTTGCATTATCTATTTGTCTTCACTGTGTGACTGCTTGTTCTGATTAGCTTCATACTATCTTCCATCCTGATCTATACTGCCTAGCTGCAATTAGTCCTTGTGCTTTCATTTCAATGAACACTTAACTATGGCTTGCTTAGTGTAGTCTACCTTCCGCGGCATGGTAATAGGTTTATTTCTATCGTTTGTCTTTGAAACTTCCATGTTTTGAAGACTTTCATAAAAATCACCTATTCACCCCCCCTCTAGTCGATCACTAGCACTTTCAGATCTATCTATATCATCAAGCCCTCATCTCCTTCATAGGATTTGGGATGAACTCTACCATGTATCTTGTTTCCCTTTGATTGTTCATGTCCCTTGTGGATATTGTGTGTTTTTTGGTCTAGTGGATGTGTGATTGGACTTGTTCTTGAGTGTTCCTCTTGTTTTCCCTCTTGTGTTCATCTTGTTCTTGGGGATTCCCCCTCCAATTCGTGAAAGATCTCCACTTAGGGTTCCACCCTACAACAACTTGGTAGCAGAGCCATGGTTTCTCACGAAATTGGAGCTCCCCTTCTTAGTTTTCTAGCCTAATCTTGCTTGTTCTTGCCCAATTTTGAAAATCCCCACAAAAAGAGCCATACAATTTTTTTTGTGATTTGAAGTTTCTTGTGAGTTTTTGTTGATTTTGATCCGTAGATCTGCTGTATAGCAAGTAGATCTACCCCCTCTTGCGTCCCGATAGCAAAATTTTTATTTCCCCCATCGAAATTGACAAGAAAATCATGAAATTTCCGCCTACCCCGTGCCCACGGGCCCCCACGTAGTCCCAGGTGACCCCGTGCCCTCGGTACATGTACCATGCGCACGGGACCCCGTGTCCACGGGCCTTGGACCCATGCGCACGACCCTCCCAGAATGAGCCGCGTCCAGTTACATTTTCGGTCATAACTTCCACTTTCAAACTCTGATTTGGGTGTTCTTTGGCTCGTTGAAAAGCTAGCGACGTGCCCGAGCTGCGCATCTTGGTTTTACCACCATTTGACTTCATAAAATTTCCTCCATTTTTGCATCTTTTGCATAAGCCATCCGAAATAACTTCCGCACCACCACATATAACTTCGCAAACTAACCCGTCTTGGTTCCTTTGGTATTTGTGGTTGGTTGAGTTGTGATTTGAGTCTCCTAAGGTGTTTCGGCTACTTAGGGACGGTTACATCTTCATCCACCACCAGTGACTTGTATCGGTCCATCGACTACATCCACCACGAGCTTCCACATCGACGACGACCATCCATCCTTTGAGACCATCTTCAACCGGAAGCAAGGCCGGTTACCCCCGACTTCGTGAAAGGTTAAGTGTGACAAAGGTATCCACTCCATCATAAACTTTTCCTTCCTTGCCATTACATCTTGATATCCCCACCATCTTTGCGAATACCTTCATACCTATTGAGACTAGCTATCCGAGTATTGCCGGGCTTCGCAAATACTTGTGCACCATAGTGATACGATATCATACCGTTGTGTCATTGGACATATCATATAGTGTAATTGCTTGATCCAGTGCATATCTTGTGATACTTATCTCATGTTTGTGGTTGAGGCTCAATACGCATAGTGGAAAGGAAGAGGAAAGTCCAAAAAAAGCTTTTAAGCAAGAAAAGGATGATCATAAGCTTGTAAGCAAAGAGTTGAGCATGAAAAGAGATACTTGTGCATGAGGATACATGGAGTAGGAAACATTTAGCTTGCATGCATATAGGTTGGTGCCAAGTGGTGAACCATGCCCAAGTGTGCAATCAAGCTAGTACTCTCCTAGTGTTTGTGCAACACGAACTTAGTCTTCATTAGGAAATTTTGCATTTCTCATCCCTATAGTTGCACAAGCCCCATTATCCCATCGTGTGTGTTTCTTTATTGCCATCCTCTATATTTGTGATCACTTGCTTTCGATTTTGAGTCCTTTGGATTTATTTCAACATTTACAATATCTTGGACTTCAATTTGCATGAAATTTGTGCCTCTTGTCCTAACCAAGCCACTCCATAAGATTTTACTTGTAGGTGTGAGTGAACAAGTCTGGTACCAATTCCACTATTCTTTCATATCAAATTGAGTGATACGAGATACATCCTCAACTTTGGTAAAAGGTAGCTTGGTATTGTTTATCTCATTTCCTACTCACCTTTGCTCGAGTCTTGTTATGGATAGGCAAAGCACATCATCTCTGGTCTACAACCACGATGACGAGTTCGATGCTATGAAGAACTTCATCGATGCCAAGATGGACAAGCAAATGGAGGAGCTCAAGGCCCTCATCAAGAACCGCAAGTGGTCTTCCTCATCTTCGAGAAGAAGCTCAAGTGCAAAGACTTCCGTGCTACCATCTCCGACAAGTACACACAAGCATCGACATGGACAGGACCATGAAGAGCGACCTACTGGACAAGAGTTGTCTTCTCTGCCACCCCCATGCACACGGGACCCCGTGCACACGGCCTCCTGCACCCCCGTTCACACGGACTCTACAGAACCGAGACATCAACTACAAGGTTGCGGCTTCTTTAACACCTTTGGCATCTTCGCCAAGTGACTTCAAGGCATCTTCACCTTCGGACGTACGGAATCTTCGCCTACTCCACGAGCTCAAGTCCACTACTCCCTCTAGCTACTACGACTTTGACATCGCTGATGACATTCCATTCTTTGGGACTAATGACCTCAACGAATACCTCGAGTGGGAGTGCAAGATGGACGACTACCTCAAGCTACATCAAGTACCCTCAGACGATCAAGTGAAGTGCGCCACAAGTACCTTCCACGACTATGCATCGACATGGTGCCTTCATAGACCTTCAACAAGCTTCACCATGACGTGGCCCACGATGAAGAAAGCGATGAGGCGAGAATTTGTGCCTTCCACCTACACGGAACATCTTCAACGCCAATTGGAGAACACCATACAAGGATCCATGTCCCTCGACGAGTACTTCAAGAACATGAAGGAAGCCTTGCGATGTGTTGGCATGGACGACCCCATTTGGATGAAGTTCTACTTCATGATGGGATTGAACAATGACATCTCCAAGACTATCTTCCTCGAGAACTACAAGTCCCTCGACGACAACTACATTGGTGCTCTCAAGGCGGAGCAAGAACTCATGAAGGCCAACTCTACTCGACCCCGAGCTCACTTCGCACCGACCACGCTACAAGATGGCGAGAGTGATGATGTGCCATCTTCGGCCTTCATCCACGGCGACGACAACGAGATGGTTGAGCATGGGATTTTCCCTTCGACCACGGCGACGTATGATGACTTGAATGACTTTTGGCACCACATTGAGAGTGAGAGTGACTTCACCACTAGCCCCATATATGACGAGTTGCCCCAATTCCCACGTGAGGAGAGCCACCACCACCACCACTTGAGTGATTTGAGTGACTCCACCATATGTGACATTGAGTGCACCTACCTTGATGGAGTGAGTGAGCCACCGCCACATAGAGAGAGTGAGGTAGTTGATGAGGCATATGAGGCCATTTCTCTTTCTAACAACTTAACCTTTACCTCTATTGTATCTTCTCATTTGGTGCTAGGTCCCATCTATGATGAAGCGCCAATCCTCGACGACTCCGTCCTTCCTTTGGACATGACGATGGCCATGGTGGACTATGATGCACCCCCCACATGGTTCCATCAAGATGAAGATGATGACTACCATTTGGTCTTTGCCACCTTACCTACACCACTTGAGTGGAATGAAGAAGGTACCATAGGTGAAGGTGATGCTCTAGTCCCACTAGTGGACTATCATGACATCGATTTCTTGCATGATGTTGATCCCCCTATTGCCATGATTCATGCTAGTATGATTTCCCCATGCGATGATTTACCCATTTATGATGAGTTTGATGATTGGCATGTGGAGTCTATTAGTTGTGATGCCATGTTGCATAGGATCAGTTATGATAATTCTCTTGGTCACATCATGTTTGCCAATCCGCTTGACTTGTGATATGCTATGCATGAGATCAATCATATGTCTTATTCGCTATCTCATCATAGTGACTATGCATATGCCATTAAAATAAACCTGATTTGCACATATGGCATAGATGACAAGCCCATGGTTATTGGCATTTGTTTCTCTTGTGATGATATTGATATGCTTCCTTTGCATCATTTATCTCATATGCCATGCCATGACCACCTAGCTTCGGATATGCATTGTTTTGGATGTTGTCCATTTTCTCCATATTATGCTTCCGCTATTGCTCATGAGGAGACCCCCATAGTTTCCTCATACCCATTAGGAGATTTTGCTACATCCTATACTTGGCATGATTCCCATGATTGTGTGCACCATATGATCCCCATGAATAACCATGCTATTGATGTGACATATACTTGTTTGCTCAATTTGTGTCCCCATCGTCTTATACATAACAACTATTCTTTCATGATGGATGGCATGTTTATATACCATGCATCATATTTCTTCGAGCAATGCTTATCTTGTGCTAACTCTCACATGCACATACACATCATGATGGATGATGTGTACATTTACCACACAGACAATTTCTTTCGTTTGTGTCTCTTTTGTGTAGGTACCCATGAACACTCGTCAACCTCACAAGCCCATGAGTTGACGAAACGATCTCTAAAGAGCAATGATGACTTGGGATTCCATGGATTGTCCTTACCACCACTCCCTTCGTGCAAAGACTTCGCACATCTCTTCTACATGGCCATCACATGGTTATGGGTTATTTACCACTTCTCACTTTATGCCCATATTGCCATGCTCACTTTGCATGATATGCTCATTCCTATGCCTTTGCCATGCATTCGTGACCCATGCTTTGCATTACACATGATGATTGATTCTAGTACATGTATGTGTATTTGCAAGCTTGGTGGAGATATCACTTGTTATTACAATGTTTGCTTTGTGCCCCATGCCTATGATGATACTATGATCTTGCTTTGTGTTCGTGCTTGCGATATGTCATGTGCATTGTCTATGCCTATTATTTTCTCACATGACATGATTGCCATGATATCGTCTAGTGTGTTGCATCTTCACTCCACTAGTTTGCACGACATAATTGATATGCTTGCTTATGTTGCATCACCGATGACTCATACTTGCTCGTTTCTTGCGGTTGATGGCATCCATTTCCGTGCTTTGCACATGATTGACTTGATTGCCACACACATATTGAACAATTGCTCCTTCTTTTGTGTTGAGTGCCATGATATCTTCACTACACCATATGCACATTATGCTTGGATTGTCTTGCACTTGCCCCATGTGTTTCGACATCTCATTATATTTGGTGTTGTGAATGATTCCTATGCATACCATATACCGTTTGTTGAGTGCTTTATGCATGCTTGCTATGACCGTGAGGTAGATGCTTGTTCACTTGTCACACATATTAGCATCTTCACCTCCCATTTGCATGCTTGTTTCCAAGATGTCCTTGATTGTGCTCAACTTATATTCTTCAATGCCATGCCACACTTCTTTGTCAAACCATATGCTATGCTTGATGACAACACTTGTGGGGTGAATCACCTCTTGAATTCTTGGTTTTGCTCTTATGACAACCATATTTGTTTTTCCAAGTGCTTGTTATCTTTGCTCCTTTTGAAGGAATTACAAGACGGTAAGACATTGGAGAGTGCCCATTTGAAACTACAAGATGATGAATGCTTGGTGATCATCAACTTCTACACGACAACATCATCTCTTTCCCATGGTTATTTGGATTTCGATCCGAGGTCGGATCTTTCCCAAGGGGGAGGGGATGATGCATAGCATCCTATGGACATCACCACGTCAAGAGTTCGTTCGGCAAGTCACACGTGCCACATCTACTTCATACATACAAAGGTGAATCATCTCCTTTACCCGTGTCCGCTTGTACCTTTTGAGGATGGTATACTACTTGACCCCTCTCTCTCGTGTGCATACATAGGTGTGAGGGGAGGTACACATTCATCGAGGAGGAGTCCAAGAATAAGAGAACATCTACACCATCCAAGAGGGAAGCCTAGAAGCAGAGAAGGAAGCGCCAAGAAGAAGGCAGCAGCTCCCAGGCAACCCTGTGCGCACGGGCCCCTCCGACCCCGTGCCCACGGGCCTCCCAGGCTGGCGGTCCTGAAGCCCCCGTGCGCACGAGCGTGTACCATGCCCACGGGACCCCCGTGCCCATGTGCCCAATGGACCCCGTGCGCACGGGCTCATGCGTCATGTCTCTGGATACCCCGTGCGCACGGGCTCCACTTACCCCGTGCCCACGGGGCCCCCTGAGTGTTGCTGCGGGCTTTGCCCATGTAATCCCCATTTCGCCCCTGCTTACCCCTTCATCCCTTGGACCTATATATACTCCTCTTCCTCCTCCATTTAGACGAAGCTAAGAATAGATCTAGATATTAGAGCTTAGCTCATGTACCTCCCCTTGTGGGATTCCTCTTGAGAGAGAAGACTCCCTTGTAGTACAAGACCTCCATTGGAGAAGATCCCTAGTGGATAAAGCCCCCATCTAGGGAAGGATCTATCTAGATCATCAAGCCCTCATCTCCTTCATAGGATTTGGGATGAACTCTATCATGTATCTTGTTTCCCTTTGATTGTTCATGTACCTTGTGGATCTTGTGTGTTTGCTGGTCTAGTGGATGTGTGATTGGACTTGTTCTTGAGTGTTCCTCTTGTTTTCCCTCTTGTGTTCATCTTGTTCTTGGGGATTCCCCCTCCAATTCGTGAAAGATCTCCACTTAGGGTTCCTCCCTACAACAGACTGGATGTTGCTCTAGCCCAAAAGACTAAAACCCTTCGGGTTATATAGACACCAGTAGGGTTAGGGTTACATACGATCAGTTACAATAAAGGAAATATCATGCCTAATCTTAACTTGGAGGGCACAACACAGCTCCGAAGATCTTCTATCCGATTATAGGTCCATGCTCTGGCTTGGCTCCATAGTGGCTCTTCAGTATGACCCACGAAGACTCTGGAGTGCTAAAGATATCTCAAAAGACTCTTGTTTTCGTTCAAGACCCATTCGTTCTATTTTATGGTTGTTACCTTCTCAAGTCTTTCAAAATTTCCCAGTGCATCATATCTTTCTAAGGAATCATTTGAACAGTGTTGCTTTTTAGTGGGCCCTAACCCACAGGTTTTCCCCCAACATCTTACCGGACTCTTCTAATTTTTCCAGAGTTACTCTCAAATTCTTTTCAAAGTTTGATTGTGATAATTCTTCATTTTGATTGTACTAAGGCCATCCTTTTCAGAAGAATTATTCATTCTCAGCTTTCATCTCTTGTTGTAGGGTGAAACCCTAAGATGGATCTTTTCACACTTGGAGGGGGGAAAGAGATGAACACCAGGAACACAAAGAGGAAATCACTCCAACAATAACCAATTACGCATCCACTAGAGTAGCATCACAAGATCCACAAGTCACAAACGCAATCAAAGGAAAGATACAATGGCAAAGTTCTTCCCACTCATAGGACATGAGGTCTTGAAGATAGTATTATCCTTGTGGAGATCTTGAAATCCACAAGGATTCTTCCCTAAGGGGTCTTGATCAACAAGAGGAAAGGTAGAAGAGAAAATCTCACAAATATCTCATCTAATACTTTGCTAACCCTAAACATAACCATAGGTACGGAATATATAGGCTTGGGGTCGAAGTGGATGAAGAGGAGCTCAAACAGGTGATCACAACCGTCCATCCTGGAGAGCCCGTGCGCACGGGGTTAGTTGGGCCTGTGCATGGGGGTGAGGGAGTCCTGGACTAAGGGTCTTCGAGCGTCCGACCTGTTAGCCATGGGCCGGACTGATGGGCTGTGAGGATGCAAAGACCGAAGACTGCACCCGTGTCCGGATGTGACTCTCCTTGGAGTGGAAGGCAAGCTGGGTGACCGAATATGTAGATTCCTTTCCTTTGTAACCAACCTTGTGTAACCCTAGATCCTCCCGGTGCTTATATAAACTAGAGGACTTAGTCCAGAAAGGACAGATACTCATTACCATAGTCATACATGCTAGACTTCTAGGGTTTAGCCATTACGATCTCGTGGTATATCAACTCTTGTAATACTCATATCCATCAAGATCAATCAAGCAGGAAGTAGGGTATTACCTCCATAGAGAGGGACCGAACCTGGGTAATCATCGTGTCCCATGTCTCCTATTACCATCGACCTTAGACACACACTTCGGGACCCCCTACCCAAGATCCACCGGTTTTGACACCGACATTGGTGCTTTCATTGAGAGTTCCGCTGTGTAGTCGACGAATGGTTAGATGGCCCCTTCAATCGTCGATAGTGACGCTGTCCAAGGAGAAACCTTCCTCCCCGGACAAATCTTCGTGTTCGGCGGCTTCGCACTGCGGGCCATCTCGTTTGGCTACCTGGAGCAGATCGATAGCTACGCCCCTGGCCATCAGGTTAGATTTGGGAGTATGAACTACGTCGCGGACATCCATGGAGATTTGATCTTCCCCAGATTCGAGACCGCGGCGACCGCTCCAGGTCACCTTGACGAACATGACCTAAATCTGTCGTTAGACTGCATCCAGGAGATAGCTCCTGTGACCACTCTGGCCTTAGATCCAGAGTGCACCGCGGCATCCAAGGATTGGAGGTTCAACCCCACCACAGAGGCCATAGATTCCCCGGTGTTGGAGCCGCACATGGACTTAACCTCACACAATATCCGTGTCACTGGAATTCTAGACTCGTCTCTGGTTATAAGTTCGGAACCATGTGAGCCCGCGGACGCCGAGCTTGATCGTTCATCGATCTTCCAATTCAGCGCCACAGACATTTTCCAGCACTCGCCTTGGGCCGATGTGCTAAACTCATTAAAAAGCCTATCCTTGGCGGGGGACTCGCAGTCGAACTATGTCCGGTTCAAACTAGGGGCTGATGATTGAGAATTTTGCTTCCCACCCACCACCCACTTCATAGCCACTATCGAGGACTTAACCGACACGCTTGATTATGACTCCGAAGACATCGATAGTATGGACGATGATGCCGATGAGGAGCAAGACCAGAATGCGCCATATACTGGACGCTAGACGGCCACTTCCTCGTACGATGTGTACATGGTGGATACAACCAAAACAACCAATGACGATGAAAAAGAAAATCCAGTTAAGAATGAACCTCCTGAGACACAGCAAAAACGCCAGCGTCCTCGGCGCCACTCTAAGTCACGTCATTCAAAAGACAACAATACTGGCACCGGTGAAAATAATACTCCGGACAATGCGGAAAACAATAAAGACCTTGTTGAGGCAACATCCGAACAGGAGGAGCAAGAAAACGGGCAAGCTAGCCCTGACGAACAGGCCAGGCCCAACGACTCAGAGGATGGTAGTTACCATCCGCTCTCCGAGGATGAGGAACGCCTCGGCAACGAAGATTTCATCATGCCTGAGGAACCTCTCAAGCAGGAGTGCTTCAAGCGCCAGCTAATTGCAACGGCAAGGAGCCTGAAAAATAAACAGCAGCAACTTCAAGTTGACCAAGATCTGCTCTTCGACAGATGGACTAATGTCCTGGCAGCCGAAGAATACGGCCTCAGACGCACAGCCAAGAGTTACCCGAAGTGAAGGCTGCTACCCCAGTTTGATGAAGAGGCACCGAAGCCCATACCTCCCTCACGTAATGCGGTCGAGAGAGTGCGGCGGACCGACCACCACGTGGTTGGGATAGAGCGGCAACTCAGGACGAACAACAGCCTGCCCCACCGCCTCGTAAAAATAGAGACAAAACAACTCAGGGCCACACATACGACCTCCAGCAGACCCTGGATAGTAGAGCATGACATACCCGATCGATTTATTGATCGCGAGGACGTCCCGCGACACGCGATGATGGCTACCTATGTGGGCGTGACAAACCTGGTCACACCCGAGCCGATAACCGCAGACGAACTCCATCGGAGCTATGGCGCAATGCAGCCAGATATAGAGGCGCCGCACACCCTCTCTGCTTCACTGATGAAGTAATGGACCATGAATTCCCCGAAGGGTTCAAACCCGTGAATATCGAATCATACGATGGGACAACTGATCCCGTGGTATGGATCAAGGATTTTATCCTCCACATCCACATGGCCCGGGGAGATGACCTCCACGCTATCAAGTACCTCCTGCTCAAGCTTAAAGGACCAGCTCGGCACTGGTTAAACAACCTGCCTGAAAATTCTATTAGCTGCTGGGAGGACTTGGAAGAGGCCTTCCTCGACAACTTCCAAGGTACATATGTCTGGCCACCAGACGCCGATGACTTAAGCCACATAGTTCAATAGCCCGGGGAGTCAGCCAGGAAATTCTGGACTAGGTTCCTAACTAAAAAGAACCAGATCGTTGACTGTCCGGATGCCGAAGCCCTAGCGGCCTTTAAACATAGCATCCGTGACGAATGGCTCGCCCGCCATCTCGACCAAGAAAAGCCCAAATCTATGGCAGCCCTCACGGCACTCATGACCCACTTTTGCGCGGGTGAGGACAGTTGGCTGGCTCGTAGCAAAAACACAGCCAGTGAGGTGGGCCCCTCCGAGGTCAAAAACAGCAACAACAAGCTCCGACGTAACAGACACAAGCGCCAAAGCACAGGTGATAACACCGATGACACTATAGTTAATGCCGGATTCAGTGGCTCCAAGTCCGGTCAGCGGAAGAAGCCGTATAAAAGGAACAGTTATGGAGCATCCATCTTGGACCGCATACTCGATCATCCGTGCCAGATACATGGCACCCTAGACAAACCAGCCAACCACATCAACAGGGATTGTTGGGTCTTCAAACAGGCCGGCAAGTTAAACACCGAGAACAAGGAAAAGGGATTGCAAAGTGAGGACGATGACGAAGAGCCCCGGGAACTGAACTCAGGGGGGCAGAAGAAGTCCCCCCCTCAAGTCAAAATGGTGAACATGATATATGCTACACACATCCCAAAAAGGGAGCACAAGCGCGCACTAAGGGATGTTTATGCGAGAGAGCCAGTCGCCCCAAAATTCAACCCATGGTCATCATTCCCGATCACTTTTGATCATCGGGATTATCCGACCAGCATCCGGCATGGCAGATCAGCCGCACTAGTCCTGGACCCAATCATTGATGGATTCCACCTAACGCGGGTCCTCATGGACGGTGGTACCAGCCTCAATCTACTCTATCAAGACACAATGCGCAAAATGGACATTAATCCATCAAGGATCAAGCCAACGAAGAGTACCTTCAAAGGAGTCATACTAGGCGTAGAGGCCCGCTGTACGGGCTCAATCACACTAGAGGTTGTCTTTGGATCCCCCGACAACTTCCGAAGCGAGGAGTTAATCTTCGACATCGTCCCATTCCGAAGTGGTTATTACACACTGCTTGGACGGACTGCATTCGCTCGGTTCAACGCGGTCCCACACTATGCTTATCTTAAGCTTAAGATGCCCAGTCAACGCGGCGTCATAACGGTCAACAGAAACACGGAATGCTCCCTCCGCACAGAGGAGCACATAGCCGCCCTAGCAGCAGAAGTACAGAGCGGCCTTCTCAAGCAGAACCGTAATCCAGCTGCGGAGCCCTGGACATCATAAAGAGGATCCGGACAACGCTGCAACAGGACAACTCGGCTCATTAAGAGCTCGATTAGCAATTTGGCCTCCGTCCAAGCCCCGATCAGATAGTGGCATTCATACCACGCGTGCATAATTACGCACTAGAAATCCCATGGGCATCGACGGAGGCACAACTAGGTTGTGATCCACAGTTCGGCTCGACTGATCCCAGACACACATATACTCTCACTATTTCCTTTTTCCTTTTCCAGGTTTCTTTTACATAGGCCTTCTTTGATGGCCCGACTACCGGTCCTGTCAAAGGACAAAAATACTAGGATGGCAAGAAGCATAGACGTATAGGGGAAGCTCTAGAGGTCAATTCAACGACCACTCTACCTGTTGTCAGGACCCACACGCAGCTCGCCTTTGGTCATGGCATGTTAAATAGTCGGTCGCTTATCGCACTATTTGTATAAATGCGCTTTAACGCATTAACCCAATTATAATGGAAGTAGTTCGTGGCCCAAGTTTAAGGGCCTCCGATATTACCTCTGCTCTCTTTCTGTTTTCCTTTTCCCATTGATAACTTATGTTCTAGCACCCGTACACTTTGGTACGTTTCATATTTGCCAGGGGCTCCCCAGCCCCCGCAATATGGCAACAAAGTCCGAACACTTTTTATAGTATAGTTCGGCACCCCGAATTTAGCACTATATGCATTGGCTCTGAATCATGTCTTTGGTCAATAGTTGGGTTGATCGGCTCATGTGCTTGCTACCTTACGTTTCTCTATATCGGCTAAGGTAGGAAAGGGAGAACTACTGCGATTGTGCCTTGGTTTATCCAAACAAGCACCTCAGTAGAGAAAGGCGAAAACAGACTGTCATGATGTAGCGAGAGCCGGTCAGCTGTACGGAGGTTGCAAATCGTTGGATATTTCTTCTGCATTACATGAAGGATTGGTACTTCCCTATCAGATGCTTATAAGCACTCTAGTTCGGATACTAGGGGCTGCGCCCATGTTTTTATTGTCGAATTCCTATGGCTAAGTGAGGGCGTTACAGCCGCATAGTCCGGTTGCCTAGTTCGTTGCGCTAAACAACTCCTTCAAGGACCATCTAATTGGATCAAGATTGTTTAGATTCCACCCCGAACACCCCCGTACTACCTACGTGGGGGCAGAAGCCGACGACTGGTTAACCCTCAGATTTCATACAACACGGCCGCACAGGAAGTAAAAATTTAAAAACATAACAAGCATTATATTGCACAATCACTTTGTTTTATCATACAAGGTAGAGGGAGCTCGAATACATTCATTCAAAGATAGTGTCTTTCGCACAATGATCCGCAACAATGCGGGACCCCTCCAAGACATCGCTAAAGTATCGCTCGGGTGTGTGGTGCTCCTTGCCCTCCGGCGGCCCCTCGATCGCTAACTTGACAGCGTCCAGCTTCGCCCACCAGACCTTGCAATAGGAGAAGGCCAGACGCGCGCCCTCGATGCATACGGACCGCTTGATGACGTCCAGCCGAGGACAGGCATCCACTAGCTTCTTCACGAGGCCGAAATAGCTGTTGGGTATACCTTCAGCCGGCCACAACCGGATTATCATATCCTTCATGGCTAGTTTGGCCACCCTGTGCAGTTCGACCATCTGTTTCAGCTGATCGCCAAAGGGCACCGGATGTTCTGGCGCGAGATATTGCGACTAGAACAGCTTCTCCGTGGAACTCCCTTGTTCGGCTCGGAAGAACTCCGCGGCGTCGGTGACACTGCATGGCAGATCAGCAAAAGCCCCTAGAAAACTCTGAATCCGGGTTAGTAAAAGATATTTTCTCTTCACATTCTTGCTTTGCATACTGAATGTCTTACCCGCTGCGATTTTCTTGGCCTCTTGGATCTCCTGGAGGGCGCCCTGGGCGTCAATCCGGGTTGTCTCTGAACTCTGACGAGCCTTGGCGAGTTCGGTCTCTTAAACCGACGCATCACGGTCCAAGGTCTCGTACTTCTTCACCGCGTCCTGGAGCTCCTGTTGGACCTCGTTGACCCGGGCCTTGAGCTTCTTCCGGGCGGCCTACTCCTTGACAGCCTTCCCCTCAGCTTCGGCCAGGGCCTTTGTAGCGACCCGACCTCAGATGGTCAAGTCTCTGTGTTTCAGTGTCATCCCTGGATCGGTAATGCTGACACACACAGTACTCGAAGGATTTATAATAGAGTAGCAATCACACGCTATTACATCGAATGTCTCCAAAGAGAACTTATTACAATAATATGGCTTAAGGCCATCTAATGCGATAACAGTGGAAGGCTTGGAAGATAAGGCGAATCCATCAACTCCAACGGCATAACTGAGCTGCACGGCAACGACCTAACGAACCTTACTCCTCGTCTGAAAAGTCTGCAACATAATACGTTGCAGTCCGAAAACGGGTTAGCACATGGAATATGCTGGCAATATAACAAAGTAGAGCAGAAACAGAATAATGCTATCACTACATGCATATATGGCTGGTGGAAAGCTGTATGGTTGTAGTTTTGCGAAAAGCCAATTTTTCCCTACAACAACGAAATATATTTTAATTTACTATCATGGTGGTTGAAACATCATTGAGAAGGTAACCCCAACTCAATCCCAATTAAAGTGATTAACATCCCAACAGTTTTAATTAAGCATGGTGAGATATATGTGATAACCCAAGTACTAGATACTCAAGAATTGTCCATAACCGGGGTCACGGCTAACCATGATTAGATTGTACACTCTGCAGAGGTTTGCGCACTTTTCCCCACAAGACTCGATCACCTCCGTTGGATTTCTCGCACTACATGGTGTTTGAGAAATGGATGACCGAGACACAGTCTTTCAGAAACGTTAACTCTCTACTCCGGATAGACCATACCAAACCTACAAAACCCACTACCTACTGATCTACCTCTTCAAGAGCTTCACGTAACTTACTCAACTATGCTAGAGCCCATAATAGCTTGTGGCTGCACACGGAAGTTTCTAGCATGAATCATCTCAGTTCCCTTTGAGCCTGGGTGGCGGTCCATAGGAAGATCACACGGGTACCCCGGATTTCCAAAAAAACAGACAACACTGGGTTCCCCAGGTGCCTCAATCCACCCAGTTGTTTGATTAAGTTGCCACCTTAAGTTGAACCATTAATTAACAATCTCACATCTAACATGAATTTCACTCAAACCCAAACCACGTCTACGAGCATAGCATAGCAATATAAGCAGTACGTAGAAGTAACTCCCAAGGGTTTGAATATAACAAGGCAATAGGTTCTACCTCAGCAACTACTTCCCAACCCACAAGTTAATGACATCCTAATCATGCAATGTTTGAGGATTGGAACTAATGTATAAAAACTGGGTAATAATGGGATATGATCAAAGTGTTACTTGCCTTGCTGATGATCCGCGAATCCTAGAGACTCGTAGTAACACACTTCGCACTCCGGGAATTCTATCGCAAGCAAACAATAACATACATAAGTAACAAGCAACGATGCACAAGCAAAACTCAAATAAGAGACGTTGACCAGAAAGTTCAAATTAAGAACTCCGGTTCGCAAAAGGAATCAAAAGAAACGGAGCAACGAAACTCAAACAGCGAAAGAAAGAAGCTTCATTTACTAATCTGAAACTAGGTCAAATTTTACACTAGCAAAACTTGTTTGAGTTGGTTAAACGGAAAGAGGGTTTCAAGATGAAACTCGAGGCGCTTGAATCGCCTGATTCAGTTAAACGAGCGAAAAGATAAACAGAAACTAAGATCGGATCAGAAATCACGATCAGAAAAATCGCGGAATAAAACCGATAAAAGAAAACTCACGAACAGACTAATGAACGAGCGTTCGTTAGTTGTTTCTAATGGGCGAGGAACCATTCATTAAAACGAACGTACGGACGAACGTCGGCTAACTGGAAGAACCGAGAAAAACCGGCGAATAAAAAAAAGCGGATCTAGGGTTTCTAAAAAAACCGAACGGTTTTTATAAAAAAACCGGCGGCGGGGCGCGGCGGCTACCTCCGGCGAGAGTTCCAGCGGGCCGGCGGCTGCTGCGGTGGCGGTGCGGCAGGCGGCGGAGCGGCGGCGGCGGCTGCGATGGCGAGCGTGGGGCTACGGGGCTAGGCGGCGATGGTGGTGGTGTTGGGGCGGGGGTGGTGGCGTATATAAAGGGGCGGGGCCGGCGACTTGGAGGAGGGGGCAAGGAGCGGCGGAGGCGGAGTCCAACTCGGACTCCGGTCCGAGTGGCGGCGGCGGCGCGCACGCGCGTAGGAGGCGGCGACGGCCTGGCGCGGCTGGGCCTTAGGCCCAGTCGTTGCGGAACCTCTTTTTTTAAAAAAAAACTTCGCCGACCGAAATAAAATCCTAGAAAAAAATAAATAAAAACCTAAAAATGCCAAAACAATGTTTCACCATCTAAATAAAATATTTAGAACAAGATGAACATTTTCTTGGCCCTAAAATGCAATTTTGAAAAACATGCAGTTTTTCTAATGCAAATAAAATCCAATAAAATTAAATTTAATGATTTTAATATTTTTCCTCCAATATTTCATTTATTTTGGAGAAGTCATATTATCTCCTCTATTTAATTTTTAATGTGAAATATTTTTCGGAGAGAAATAATTAAAATCAAATCCTCTTTTCATTATTTGATAAAAGAATCAAATATGAAGACTGGGAAATCCCCAACTCTCTCCGAGGGTCCTTGAGCTGCTTAGGATTTCGAGGATTATGGAATGGAAAAGCAATAAAACATGATATGCGTGGATGATCTATGTATAACATTCCAAATTGAAAATTTGGGATGTTACAAACCTACCCCCTTAAGATGAATCTCGCCCTCGAGATTCGGGTTGGCTAGAAAATAGGTATGGGTGGTCCTTGCAGAGATCATCCTCTCGTTCCCAGGTAGCTTCATCCTCGGTATGGTGGCTCCACTGAACTTCACAAAACTTGATAACCTTACTGCGGGTGACTCTGCTGGCAAACTCAAGAATCTTAACTGGCTTCTCCTCATAAGTCAAATCACTGTCCAACTGAATCGCCTCCAAGGGTACTGTATCTCTTAATGGTATTTCCGCTATCTCAGCATGACACTTCTTCAGCTGTGAAACGTGCAACACATCATGGACTCCTGACAATCCCTCAGGTAACTCCAACTTGTAGGCGATTTCTCCCATCCGTTACAAAATGCGATACGGTCCTACAAATCTCGGGGCTAACTTTCCTTTAACTCTAAAATGTTTCACTCCTCGCAAGGGCAATACTCGCAGATATGCTCTGTCTCCAATTTCGTAGGTTACCTCCTTGCGTTTTGAGTCTGCGTAACTCTTCTGCCTGGACTGAGCAATCTTCAGTCGGTCTCGGATCAGTTTTACCTTCTCCTTAGATTCTTTAATCAAGTCTGGTCCAAACTACTGTCGGTCTCCTACCTCATCCCACATCAACGGTGTTCTGCACCTGCGTCCATACAGGGCTTCAAACGGTGCCATCTTCAAGCTGGCTTGGTAGCTATTATTGTATGAGAACTCTGCATACGGCAAATTGTCATCCCAACTGGATCCATAATCCAGCGCATAGGCTCTCAACATGTCCTCCAAAATTTGATTGACTCTCTCAGTCTGTCCATCTATCTGCGGGTGAAACGCTGTACTGAACTCCAATCTCGTTCCCAAAGTCTGGTGTAACCGATGCCAAAACTTTGAAGTAAACTGTGCTCCTCGATCCGATACGATGGTCCTCGGAACTCCATGCAGACATACGATCTTGGACATATAGATCTTGGCCAACTTTGCACTTGTATAGGTGGTTTTCACTAGGATGAAGTGAGCTACTTTGGTCAAACGATCAACTACTACCCATATGGAATCATATCCTGCTTTAGTCCTGGGTAATCCGGTGATAAAGTCCATGCCAAGTTTATCACACTTCCATTCGGGTATCGGCATAGGCTGTAACAGTCCTGCTGGCTTCTGATGTTCTGCCTTAACTCTCTGACATACATCACATACGGCTACATACTCGGCAATATCCTTCTTCATACCAGTCCACCAGAAATGTTCCTTCAAATCCAAATACATCTTGGTGTTTCCGGGGTGTATCGAGTATGGTGAGTCATGGGCCTCTTGAAGTATTAACTTCCTGATCTCCTGGTTGTTGGGCACATAAACTCGGTCCTCAAACCATAGGGTATCGTGCTCATCCTCACAAAAACCTTTGGCCTTTCCTTTGCCCATCTTCTCCTTTATCTCGGCAATCTCTTTATCATCTTTCTGAGCTTCCCGAATCTTGTCCACCAATGTCGACTGAACCTCCATTGTGGCAATGAACCTTCTAGGTACAATCTCTAACCGAAGTTCCATGATGTCCTTTGCTAATTCCTTCGGTAGTCCTTTACTTTCAAGGGTATTAGCATAACTCTTCCGACTCAATGCGTCTGCTACGACATTGGCCTTACCTGGATGATAGTGTAGCTTCAGGTCATAATCCTTTATAAGCTCCAACCATCTCCTCTGCCTAAGGTTCAGCTCCTTCTGGGTGAAGATGTACTTCAAACTCTTGTGATCCGTGTACAGATCACAACGGTTTCCAATAAGGTAATGTCTCCAAGTCTTCAACGTATGCACTACGGCTGCTAGCTCCAAATCATGCGTGGCATAATTCAACTCATGAGGTTTTAGTTGTCGTGAGGCATACGAAACAACTCTTCCGTCCTGCATAAGCACACATCCAAGTCCTAAGCGAGAGGCGTCGCAATACACTTGGAACTCCTTATGTATATCTGGCAGTACTAACACTAGGGCTGTAGTCAAACGTTTCTTCAACTCCTGGAAACTTGCTTCACAATCTTCTGTCCATTTAAACTTGGTATCCTTCTTCAACAGTTCAGTCATTGGTTTTGCAATCTTGGAGAAATTCTCAATGAATCTCCGCTAGTATCTTGTGAGTCCAAGAAAACTGCGGATCTCGCTAACTGAGGTGGGTGCCAACCATTCAGTGACTGACTGAACCTTGCTGGGGTCTACTGCTATACCTTCTCCTGATATAACATGTCCAAGGAATCCGACTTCCTTCAGCCAAAACTCGCATTTGCTAAACTTAGCATACAACTGGTGTTCCCTAAGCTTCTCAAGAACTAAACACAAATGCTCTTTGTGCTCCTCCTCATTCTTCAAGTATACCATGATATCATCAATAAACACCAGAACAAACTTGTCCAAATACTCCATGAACACCTTGTTCATCATGCTCATGAAATAGGCAAGGGCGTTAGTCAGTCCAAACGACATGACCGTGTACTCGTATAATCCATATCGCGTTGTGAACGCCGTCTTTGGTATGTCCTTCTCTCGTATATTCAACTGATGATACCTCGATCGCAAATCGATCTTCAAAAACACTTTAGCTCCTTGCAACTGATCAAACAGATCGTTGATCATCGGCAGTGGGTACTTGCTCTTAATCGTCACTTCATTCAATGCTCGATAATCAACAACCATCCTCAGGGATTTATCCTTCTTCTCAACCAAAAGTACTGGGGCTCCCCAAGGTGATGAACTTCTTCGGATATATCCTTTCTCCAATAACTCCTTGATCTGTTTCTTAATTTCTTCCAGATCATTTGCGGGCATCCGATAGGGTCTCTTGGATATTGGTCCTGTTCCTGGTAACAGCTCTATCAAAAACTCAATATCTCTGTCCGGTGGCATGCCTGGTAACTCCTCTGGGAAAACATCCAGGTAATCCTTCACTACAGGCATTTCCTCCTGAACAACTCCTGTAAGGTCATTCACTTGACTCCTCCTAGGCACATGCCTAGATACATACTTAATCCTTCTTCCTTCTGGGGTGGTGAGATAAAACGACTTACTAGCACAGTCAATGCTTCCTCCAAACTTTGACATCCAGTCCATACCCAATATCACATCCAATCCTTGTGATTCCAAGATAATTAGGTTGGACGGAAAAACATGTGTACCAATGGTTAAGGGTATCTGGTCACACCATCGGCTAGCCATATACTCTGCTCCGGGTGAACTCACTAAAAGAGGGGTCCTAAGGGTTTGGGTTGGTAGTTTAAACTTATCCACGAATCCCCTTGATATGTATGAATGTGATGCACCAGTATCAAAAAGAACAAGAGCGGTAAATGACTTAACCAAAAACTTACCTATTACCGCGTCCGGCTACTCTTCAACCTCCTCCACGTTAATGTGGTTCACTTGTCCTTTGTTGAATGGATTGGGCTTCTTCCCAGTGCTTCCATTTCCGTTTCCATTCCTTCCTTCGGGGCAATCATTGGCATAGTGCCCTGTCTTCCCGCACTTAAAACAGGTAACCTGACTTAAGTCTCTTTTGGTGGGAGTGGACGGGTTGGAGCGGTTCTGATTGTTGTTAGCTCCGTTCCTGTTCCCATTCCCATTCTTAGCACCACTGTGGTTATGTGATCCTCCTCAGTGTGGTTGTGACCTCCATGGTTGTGAACAAGTCCTCCCGTGTTCAGGGTTAGGCGAGGCTTCTGCTGAGCTCTTGTGTTATACTTCCCTTGTCCATACGTTCTCTTGCGGCTCTCAATCTGCTGCTGTTTCCCTTCAATCATAAGAGCCTTATCTGCCAACTCCCGGTAGTTGTTGAAGGTTGCTACCATCAACTGCATGCTCATCTCATCATTCAGCCCTTCCATAAACATCTCCTGCTTCGCGGCATCTGTGGCCACATCATCAGGGGCGTAGCGAGATAACTTGCTAAACTCATCCATGTACTGAGGCACAGTACGGTTCCCCTGGCGTAAGTTGTGGAACTCCCGCTTCTTCATCTGCATAGCTCCAGTGGAGACATGGGATGTGCGGAAAGCTTGCTGAAACTGGTCCCAAGTGACATTGGCTATAGGAAAAGTGGCCGTGTAATTCTCCCACCATGAGGCTGCTGGTCCATCCAATTGATGTGCGGCAAAGCGCACCTTCTCAGCATCTGTGCAACCTGTGGTGTTCAACTCCCTTCCAATTCGGCATAGTCGATCATCATCAACTATAGGCTCGGTGCTACTGGAAAACACCAGTGGCTGTAACCTTAGAAAACGGGCTAGGTTGTCCACTGGCGGTGGGTTGTTGTTGTTGTTGTTGCCCTGGTTCTGAACTAGCAATTGCATCAAGGCATTCTGCTGCTGGACCAACTGGGTGAGCTCCGGCGGGAAGGCAAAACCGGTGTCACATCTCGAAGGCATCTGAGGGTTTTAGATGGGAGAGATTTGGAATAGAAGAGGTCTAATGAGAGAACACTACCCATATGCACATGAGACAAACACAATCATTTCACTCAATCAATCAAGCAAGGGCATACAAACGGTCTAGAACTATCGCAAAAGTGCTCACTACTACTATATACATGGGGGAAATACTACTAATATATGGTAGTCATCTAGAAATTTTGATCGGTGGAAAACTCCATGATGTCTGCTTCAGCTTCGTCTTCAAAGTCATCATCACTTGGGTCGGAGTCGGTGTCGTCGATGATGATGTAGTCCTCGGGGCGTATTTCCTTGGGTTCTTCTTCTTCTTCTATTGGTGCTGGTCCTCCCATGAATACTCCAATCTTCTTGACTAAGTCGTCATTCTTCTCCAGTAGGGTCTTGATTTCCTCCTCATATCCATTGCGGGTAAACTTGAGTTCTTCCTCCAGCTCGATGATCCTAATCGTCGCCTTCTTCATGTCCATCATGTCCACACACATCTGGTTCTCCTGACGTCGAATGTGTTGGTTTAACTCCTGGATGAAATCTGCAATGGATCTATCCTTCTTAGTGCTGATTACTTCCCATTGCTCGTCTCGGCGCCCACATATTTGGTAAATAGTGTCCTTAAGCTCCCTGCTGTAAACTTCACCAATGCGTCCCATGGTGATGTGAGCTGCCATACTCTTTCCTAAACTCCAGGTTGGTGCGTCGAAGGAAAATTCTATGGGTTTAGAAGTTGGCGAGAACGTCCTTCCTGGAACTTGTACTTGAATCATCCAACGCTCCTCTTCAGGTAAAGTGGCGTTGTACGTCCCGGTGAAGCTTGGTATTCCAATGTTCAAGTACCTAGTGACTTCCTTCAAGTGGCGTCCAAAAGGTGTGTCTTCATCCAGTTGTGCAAACTTGTTCTTCATCTCCGTCATCCTAGAGAGTAGAAAATGGAGAGGAGTCAGAAATGAGAAGAGAAGTGTGACCTAGGGTTTATCTTAGTGGTCATGTCCTACACTCAGCGTGTGCTATGATACCATCTTGTAGCGACCCGACCTCAGATGGTCAAGTCTCTGTGCTTCAGTGTCAACCCTGGATCGGTAATGCTGACACACACAGTACTCAAAGGATTTATAACAGAGTAGCAATCACACACTATTACATCGAATGTCTCCAAAGAGAACTTATTACAATAATAAGGCTTAAGGCCATCTAATGCGATAACAGCGGAAGGCTTGGAAGATAAGGTGAATCCATCAACTCCAACGGCATAGCAGAGCTGCACGGCAACGACCTAACGAACCTTACTCCTCGTGTGAAAAGTCTGCAATATAATACGTTGCAGCCTGAAAACGGGTCAGCACATGGAATATGCTGGCAATATAACACAGTAGAGCAGAAACAGAATAATGCTATCACTACATGCATATATGGCTGGTGGAAAGCTATATGGTTGTAGTTTTGCGAAAAACCAATTTTTCCCTACAACAACGGAATAGATTTTAATTTACTATCATGGTGGTTGAAACATCATTGAGAAGGTAACCCCAACTCAATCCCAATTAAAGTGATTAACATCCCAACAGTTTTAATTAAGCATGGTGAGATACATGTGATAACCCAAGTACTAGATACTCAAGAATTGTCCATAACCAGGGACACGGCTAACCATGATTAGATTGTACACTCTGCAGGTTTACGCACTTCTCCCCACAAGACTCGATCACCTTCGTTGGATTTCTCGCACTACATGGTGTTTGAGAAACGGATGACCGAGACACAGTCTTTCAGAAACGTTAACTCTCTACTCCGGGTATACCATACCAAACCTACAAAACCCACTACCTGCTGATCTACCTCTTCAATAGCTTCACGTAACTTACTCAACTATGCTAGAGCCCATAATAGCTTGTGGCTATACACGGAAGTTTCTAGCATGAATCATCTCAGTTCCCTTTGAGCCTGGGTGGCGGTCCATAGGAAGATCACACGGGTACCCCGGGATTTCCAAAAAAACAGACAACACAGGGTTCCCCAGATGCCTCAATCCACCTAGTTGTTTGATTAAGTTGCCACCTTAAGTTGAACCATTAATTAACAATCTCACATCTAACATGAATTTCACTCAAACCCAAACCACGTCTACGAGCATAGCATATCAATATAAGCAATACGTAGAAGTAACTCCCAAGGGTTTGAATATAACAGGGCAATAGGTTCTACCTCAGCAACTACTTCCCAACCCACAAGTTAATGACATCCTAATCATGCAATGTTTGAGGATTGGAACTAATGCATAAAAACTAGGTAATAATGGGATATGATCAAAGTGTTACTTGCCTTGCTGACGATCCGCGAATCCTAGAGACTCGTAGTAACACGCTTCGTACTCTGGGAATTCTATCGCAAGCAAACAATAACATACATAAGTAGCAAGCAACGATGCACATGCAAAACTCAAATAAGAGAGGTTGACCAGAAAGTTCAAATTAAGAACTCCGGTTCGCAAAAAGAATCAAAACAAACTGAGCAACAAAACTCAAACGGCAAAAGAAAGAAGCTTCGTTTACTAATCTGAAACTAGGTCAAATTTTATAGTAGCAAAACTTGTTTGAGTTGGTTAAACGGAAAGAGGTTTTCGAGATGAAACTCCAGGCGCTTGAATCGCCTGATTCCGTTAAACGAGCAAAAAGATAAACAAAAACTAAGATCGGATCAGAAATCAGGATCGGAAAAGTCGCGGAATAAAACCGATAAAAGAAAACTCACGAACAGACTAATGAACGAGCGTTCGTTAGTTGTTTCTAACGGGCGGGGAACCGTTCGTTAAAACGAACATACGGACGAACATCCGCTAACTGGAAGAACTGAGAAAAACCGGCGAATCCAAAAAAACGGATCTAGGGTTTCTAAAAAAACCGAACGGTTTTTATAAAAAAACCGACGGCGGGGCGCGACAGCTACCTCCGGCGAGAGGTCCGGCGGGGCGGCGGCTTAGGGGGCGGTGGCTGCTGCGGCAGCGGCGCGGCGGCAGGCGACG
>NC_041386.1:294959965-294997789 GCF_002162155.2 Triticum dicoccoides | reverse complement strand
CGGAGGCGGAGTCCAACTCGGACTCCGGTCCGAGTGGCGGCGGCGGAGGCGCGCGCGCGCGCAGGAGGCGGCGGCGGCCTGGCGCGGCTGGGCCTTAGGCCCAGTCGGCGCGGAACCTCTTTTTTTTTTTAAAAACTTTGCCGACCGAAATGAAATCCTAGAAAAAAATAAAAACCTAAAAATGCCAAAACAATTTTTCACCGTCTAAATAAAATATTTAGAACGAGATGAACATTTTCTTGGCCCTAAAATGAAATTTTGAAAAACATGCAATTTTTCTAATGCAAATAAAATCCGAATAACATCCAATAAAAATCAATATAATGATTTTAATATTTTTCCTCCAATATTTCATTTATTTTGGAGAAGTCATATTGTCTCCTCTCTTTAATTTTTAATGTGAAATATTTTTCGGAGAGAAATAATTAAAATCAAATCCTCTTTTCATTATTTGATAAAAGAATCAAATATGAAGACCGGGAAATCCCCAACTCTCACCGAGGGTCCTTGAGCTGCTTAGGATTTCGAGGATTATAGAACGGAAAAGCAATAAAACATGATATGCATGGATGTGTAAGTGCATCTGGTGCCACCCCTAGTTGGTTTTGGAGTATTGACGACAAACCTAGTTGAGGGACTAATGTGTTTGTGAGAATTGCAGGATAACACAGGTAGAAGTCCCTCATTGATTCGGTTTTCCTACCAAAGATGACCTCTAAAAATGTATGAAGACATTGAAGTCAAAGATGCTATGTGAAGACATTCACATTGAAGACTATGATAAGAGAAGACATCGCGTGAAGACTATGGAGCGCGAAGACTTATCAGTTTCGTCGTTCTGTGGTTTTCTTTGTTGAGTCGTAGGAACCACCGTACTGTTAAGTGGGGTCCAAGAGAACCAGTCAGAATGACTGAAGTGATGCTGAACCAAAATCCTATATCTTCGAGTGAAGACTATGAGAGCAAATCTTGTCCAGAGTTGGACAAGAAAGCTTTGCTTGTAGCCCAAGTAAAGTTGTCGTGTGTGTTTGAAATCTGACCCTTAGAACACGTGTCAGTTCCTTAGTGACCCAGGGTCATTTCGGACAAATCAGGTCGGGTTGCCTAGTGGCTATAAATAGCCCACCCCCTACAACCATAAACGGTTGGCTGCTCAGAGTTAGAGTACGTCTTTTGTCGTTTGAAAGCAACCCACCTCGAAGCATTTGAGAGAGAATTCCTTGCGAGGATAAAGCCCTAAACACCAAGAGCCAAAGAGTGTTAGGCATCACTTAAGTCTTCTTGTCTGTGTGATCTGAAGACTTATTACACTTGAGGACTGTGAATCCTCCAACCGGTTAGGCGTCGCGTTCTGAGCATCCAAGAGTCATTATGGATCGCCGGTGAACGAAGTCTGTGAAGGTTTGGAAGTCTACCTTGAAGACTTACCAGAGTGATTGGGCGAGGTCTGTGTGACCTTAGCTCAAGGGGAATACGGTGAGGACTAAGTGTCCTGAGCTGCGTGTTCAGGACTAAGTGTCCGAGACTGAGTGTCCTCAGGTTTAAATACCTATCCTCCCTAACCAGACGTACAACTGTCACCGCAGTTGGAACTGGTATACCAAACCTTTGTCTTCATCATGCACACTGGTTCTTCCTTCCCATCTCTTTACTTACAGTTGGCTCTTCACTGTGTACCCGATCCTTACTGCCTAGCTGCTATTAGTCATTATGGTTTCACTTCATTGAATACTTGACTATGGTCTGCCTAGTGTAGTCTACCTTCCGCTACATGGTAATAGGTTCATTTCTATCATTTGTCTTCGAAACTTCCATGTATTGAAGACTTTCATAAAAATCACCTATTCACCCCCCTCTAGTCGATATAACACACTTTCAATTGGTATCAGAGCAAGCTACTCCCTTGTTCTGTGTGATTTTGGTTTAACCGCCTGGAGTTTTAGTTATGTCAACCACAGGTATGAAGACTGTGTCATGCCCCATCTTTGACGGTCACGAGTATCCCAAGTGGAAGGCCATGATGAAGAAGCACCTCATGGCGATAAACAGCGAGCTGTGGACCGTCACTGAGATTGGTCTGACCGATCTGTGCAAGATGGCGGAAGCTGATGACATTCGCAAGTACACTCTTCTCAACCTCATGGCGAAGGACGTCATCTGCTCCTGTCTATCTCAAAATCAGTTTAGGAATATCATGCATCTCGATCATGCGAAACTTATCTGGGACCGTCTCTCTGAGGTCTATGAAGGTCATCGAACTCGTCATGATCCTTGGTTCGAGGACTTTAAGGAGTCTCTCAAAGCGATGACAATCGAACCAGAATCATCATCTTCTGCATCATGCCTTATGGCAAATGATGCTAAGGTAATTGAATGCTATCTATCTGAATCCAGTGATGATGAATCTGGTGATGAATTTGGTCCCAGCTATGCAAAACTTGCTTCCCTTGTCACTAAACAACAGAAAGCTATGGAACATATTCAAAAACTGTTAGACAAAAGCGATGACCTGTTGGACACTGAAATGACTCGATCTCAGTCCTTAATTGAAGACATAAAAAATCTTCATGTTAAATATGAGGACTTGGAAGTCGTCATGAAACGCTCTCAACAACTCATGAAAAGCTTTCCTATGATTATCTTCAAAGGAAGCAAGAACTCGAGAAATTGAGAACGACTCATGAAGATCTTCAAACGGAAAACGAGTCACCTTGCGCTGAACAGATCAGTCCCACTCAGGAAGGATTTGAACCACCATGTCTTAAATGCCTTGAGCGTGATAACTCTACTTCTGTTGATAAATGTTCTAGTGCTGCTACTGTTGCAATATCTTCAACTATTGATGTGGTAACTAACCCCTCCGCTGAGGATACCACTGCTATTGCTGATGAGAATGCTAGGTTGAATACACTGCTTGAAACAGCGATGTACAAAAGTCTCAAAGGGCATCAGACACTATGTGATGTCCTCAAAAGGCAGATCCTGAACCGAAACCCTAGGAAAGAGGGCGTTGGGTTCGAAAGGAAAATGAATGCTGATGGCTCTTACTGGAAACCTGAGCAGTACCCCAAAACCACATGGGTTGCTGCAAAGGAACCTTCAGCGGATCCATCCACCCTATCTGGCTTCACTTGTGCTAATCCCTCTGTTATTGATGAATCCTTTGGTGCAAACTATAAACTGTTTAAGAATCAGAATGGTGAAGTGTTTGCCAGGTATATTGGTACTAACTGCAGGAATGGACCACCTATAAAGAAGATCTGGGTGCCGAAAAGGTGTTTGGAGAATCTTCCTGTGAATGTCATCATGACACCACAGGTGAAGAAGACAAACCCCAGACCACAGGCTTCATACGGTCCAAAGGCTTCATAGGACAGAGGACTCACCCGAGTCGCACTAACGCAAATGTTTTGCAGGGAAGCCATACTCAGGCCTATGAATATGAGCGCGATTCATCAAACCGCCATGTTCATAAGACCAAGAACTATTCTGCTTATTCTTATGAGTACTATTGTCCACCTGCAAGACTTTTTGCTAGGGCTCCAAAGCCAAAGTTCTCAGATGCCGCACTTAGACTCATTGCTTCGAAGCCACCCTTGAAGATGTGGGTGGCTAAGAAAGCTTAACTCTCTTTTGTAGGGAAAGGTCTCCAGCCAAAAACCAAAATCGTCTGACGCTATTGCTGGGGACCTTAAACATCTTGTAGGGCGCAAGATAAAATGCCCAAATGGTCTTATTATGTACTTTGTTCCTGAATCGCTTGCTACTTGCCCTATCAGTCCTAATCTCGATCTAAGCTTTAATAATCCACTGGTTCCTCAAATGTTTTTGCTTCACAATTCTCTTCGTGAAGCCTATCCCCCTAACTGCACTGTAGGGTACGACACCAGCAGCTTCAGAATGGATTATTGATAGTGGGTGTACCAATCACATGACTGGCAAGCGAAGGCTTCTCATGGACTCAACCTTACGTCCATCTGACAAAAGTCACATCACATTTGCTCGCACTGGTAAAAGCAAGGTATTGGGTCTAGGTAGAGTTGCAATCTCAAAGGATCAACACATGGATAAAATCATGCTTGTTGAATCCCTTGGTTTCAACTTAATGTCTGTCTCAATGCTTTGCGATTTAAACATGATTGTGATGTTTGGAAAATAGCGTTGCCTTGTACTAATGGAATCTGACAAGTCTCTAGTGTTTGAAGGGTATCGGAAAGATTATTTGTACGTGGTAGATTTCTCAGCAGGACCACAACTTGCAGTATGTCTTCTAGCAAAAGCTTCTGAATGCTGGCTCTGGCATCGAAGGCTAGGGCATGCTGGCATGAGGAACCTCCACACTCTTGCAAGGAATAAGCATATCATAGGCATCGAGGGCGTCAAGTTCAAGAAGGATCACTTATGCGGTGCCTGTGAAGCAGGAAAGATGACAAGGGCCAAGCATCCCTCGAAGACAATCATGACAACAACTCAACCCTTCGAACTGCTCCACATGGATCTTTTTGGTCCCACTCATTACTCAACTCTTACTACTACTGCTTGTCTCTATGCTTTGTCATTGTTGATGATTATTCAAGATATACTTGGGTGCATATAATCCTCTACAAGACTAAAGTGCAGGATGTCTTCAGACGCTTCGCCAATCGAGCAATGAACAACTATGGCGCCAAGATAAAGCACATCAGAAGTGACAATGGCACTGAATTCAAGAACACTGGCCTAGATACATATCTTGATACTTTGGTCATCACACATGAATTCTCAGCTCCATACACGCCACAGCAGAATGGTGTCGTCGAACGCAAGAACAGAACACATTGAGATGGCTCGGACGATGCTTGATGAATACAAGACTCCAAGAAAATTCTCGCCTGAAGCCATTGACACTGCACGCCATATCATCAACCGTGTTTATCTTCACAAGCTTCTGAACAAGACATCCTATGAGCTCCTTAATGGCAAAAAGCCAAATGTCAGTTACTTTAGAGTATTTGGCGCCACGTGCTGGATCAAGGATCCACATCACACTTCAAAATTTGCACCAAAAGCACATGAGGGTTTTATGCTTGGATATGGAAAGGATTCGCACTCCTACAGAGTATTCAACCTTTTTCACTATAACGTGGTTGAAACAGTGGATGTGCGGTTTGATGAGACGAACGGCTCACAAAGAGAGCACCTGCCAAATGTGCTAGATGAAGTTCCATCCAGTGAATCAATCAAACTTATGGGAACTAGAGAAATCATACCGTCTGAAGCTCAGCCTGAAGAGGAACTTATTATCTCCGCACCTGATCAGCCTGAAGACAATGCTCAGCCTGAAGACATATGATGGTGAACTATTTGTGTGCCAAATATATGTGGATCACATTATCTTCGGCTGCACCAATAAAAAATACACTGACGAGTTTGGATATATGATGCAAGAGCAATATCAGATGTCCATGATGGGTGAGCTGAAGTTCTTCCTTGGTCTTCAAATACGTTAGCAACGCAACGGCATCTTCATATCTCAAGAAAAGTACCTCAAAGATTGCCTGAAGAAATTTGGTATGCAAGACTGCAAAGGCTTCACGACGCCAATGCCAGCCAAACATCATCTGGGTCCCGACGACAATCGTAAAGAGTTCAATCAAAAGGTATACCACTCCATGATTGGTTCTTTACTTTATGTATGTGCATCTAGGCCAGATATTATGCTTAGTGTTTGCATGTGTGCTCGATTCCAAGCGGCACCAAAGGAATCGCATCACTTAGCTGTGAAGCGAATTCTTCGATATTTGGCTTACACCCCAACACTAGGATTATGGTATCCAAAGGGCTCAGAGTTTGATCTGGTTGGATTCTCGGATGCTGATTATGCTGGTGACATGGTGGATCGCAAGTCTACATCAGGCACATGTCATTTTCTGGGACGATCACTTGTATGTTGGTCTTCAAAGAAGCAGAACTGTGTATCTCTCTCCACTGCTGAATCTGAATACATTGCTGCTGGATCTTGCTGCGCTCAGCTTCTGTGGATGAAGCAAACGCTCAAAGACTATGGCATTCATCTGAAGCAAGTGCCACTCTACTGCGACAACGAAAGCGCCATCAAGATTGCCAACAACCCAGTTCAGCACTCGAACACAAAGCACATTGAAATTCGCCATCACTTTCTCAGAGATCATGTTGTGAAGGAAGATATTGATATCATACACGTCAACACTGAAGAGCAATTGGCAGATATCTTCACCAAGCCCTTGGATGAGAAGAGATTTTGAAAATTACGGTGTGAGCTAAATATCTTGGAATCCTTAAATGTCCTGTGATCAGGCACACATCCTAACACTTATGCATGTTGATGACTTAGATGTGCAACACACGAAGTAAAGTATATCTTCAATCAATGAAGATATACATTCTAAGTGTGAATACATTAATGTGGAATTTGACTTCGGAGTGCCACGATAATTGTGCGCCGTGTCTGGGTCTAATACTTCCTATACGGTGGGTAACGCCACCACCAAATTCTTCTGTTTGAAGTGTTTTACCCATGGCGTTACATTTGGTATGTCTTCACATTTTGTTTGTCTTCATCCCAACTTGTCTTCATGATTATCTTCACTATGTTGGTTTGATTGTCCTTCTCACATATATATATATATATACATATACTAGTGTTCTGTCCTCTACAGCATTCACTTATAGCTATGTCTTCTTGTTGAATCTTTTGAACTAAGTGAATGTGATCGGACCCTAACCTCTCTATGCTCAAACTCTGTCTCTCCAAATCATATGCATTCTCTTGAAACTGTCGAATATCTTCTCTGCATCCTTGTCAGCAGAAGATACAGAGACAAACATTAAGTCCGCTTTCAATGCTAATTCCTTCACCTGAAACCCGGAGAAGTGGGAACGACCACCCGACAATCCAGGCGTGCGTGGGAACGTGGAACAACCTCCGATATGTTGCATGATGGCCATGTGTCCTTCAGATGTGAATCGCCAGGGGCACCTGTGTAATAACACTGTGCCGTCCCTGTCCCTATAAATACACGCCTCACCACAGTCATTATCCTTTCTTCCACTCTCGCACGAACCCTAGCGCCACCGCTAGCCCTCGACGACGCCGGCGACGAAGCGCTTAGCTGCCGCGACCTCTCCGACGTCGTCTTCACGCCGCCTGCAGACATCATCTTCTCCGCCGTCGCCGTAGGTGTCCTCCGTCGCCAAGTTAGGGCACGGACGATCGAACTGCTCGGCCTCCTCTTCCACTCCGTCAAGCAGTTCTTCCTGTGGTAAATAAAACTTCCTTTTTACGGCCCCTTTGATCCTATAGATTCGTCACTTTCTACCACAAGCAGTTTCTGTTCACACAAGTTGGATCTATTTCATACTGCATCTCATAATATGCCTAGTATGTTCACGTATGCTTCACAAAGTAGTTAGATTCCTCACTTGTACTGATCCATGGATTCGTACAAATCTGGAACCAACTCCTTATCTATGAGTGAATGTCTTCGCACGATGAGGTCAATGTCTTCTAAACTGATTTATCTTCAAAATCATATGAGAATGCATATGACCTCTTCCCCTTCCCTCGCACCTTAATGCTGTCACAGGTACATGTCCGTGGGAGAATCCCTTGGTTCTCACAGTCTGCATTCATTTGTAGAATTCATACAGCATCATATAAATTCTCCCGAAGCCAGTTCCTGTTTGTCCAGCAAGCGAAAGCCTTTGAAGCCTTTGAACGTGTTGAGGCCATTCACTTTAAAGTTCATGGCTGCAGAGAAATCAGTAAGGAAGGGTGGCAGAAAGCGTCGAGGTGAAACATCAAGAGATCTGCCCGATGACCTCTCAGAGCTATACAAGACAGATCCAGAAGAGGATTACGATCAGCGCAAGACACGAATCCAATGGATTCGAGGATATTGGGCAGAATAGTGGTTCAAGTACCGGTTTGTGACCAAGGAATATGCTGAGAAGAATGCCATCAAGCGACCATGGGGAGACATCCTATACAGAAATCTTCAACCCAGGTCCAGAGATGAAGCCATTGAACAAGGCTTCTATCCCTGCATGGTCCATGGACCACAGCCTGCGGATGCTGACCCATCGTCATTGCTATGGTGTCGTGACGACAATCTGTTCAAGCGCAACTTCTAGTTTGCCCAGAATTCGGCGAAGTAGAACAAGAAGTCATTGGGACTATACTTCAACCCTGGTCCCTCTGCTCCCCGTGCCGATGGCACCCACGAAGCTGAACCCAATCTTGTTCGGCCCTTCTACAACCTGGACGGTCTCATCACTCATATCATGGTTCAAAGGACAGCCGTGGATGAGCCTGCGGATGACGCTGAATCTGATGAAGCACCTGCACAGCCGACGCCAAAGAAACTGAAGCAGCCTAAAGCTTCAAAGCCTGCCTCAGCACCAAAAATCTCACGGGCGAAGCCACTGGCTACTGCACCTCCTGAAGACAGTGTGCAGTCTGAAGATTTGTCACGCATCTCCAAGCCCTCGAAAGTAAAGTTGCCTTTGCAACACACCAGCCAAGAACTGACTGCTGCTGCTATTCTGCGCAACGATGCCATTGATCTGTCCAACGATGAAGATCTTGCAGATGACGCAGCAACTAATCAAGAGCAAAGAAGAAGCAGAAATCTTCAATGATTTGCCTCTCTTTGACGTGGCAATCATCCACAACTTCATTGATGAGTGGTTTGACACGCCCAACCTCAGCTTTGAAGATCTGCAACTTCCAATTGGCCTTAGTGTCGCCTTCCATGGCCCCATTGCTTCAGAGCTAGCTCTAGCTTAGCGCATCGTTGAACTGAAGCAAAAGATCGACTTTGAGAACGCTCAGTTCAAGAAGCACATGGCCAAGCTCAGCGTGCAAGAGGTCAAAAATTTCAAGATCATGCTGCACGAGCTCAAAGAAGCCTTTCTCAAGAAGCGTGAAGAAGCTCAAGGTTCTCGTGAGCACATGAAGAGCCTGGCTGACAAGTGTGTGCAAGCCTACAATGAGGCTGAGAAGCGCAAGGCCCTTGGTCGTCCTGGTATCGATCCCAGGATGGCTGCAAAGAAGAAGAAGAAGAAGAAGAAGCCAGCTGTGGCCGAACCCGAAGCACCAAGGCAGGAAGCACATCCCATTGTCTCTGCTGAGGCTGAAGCGAGAAAGAGGAAACATCCTAAAGCCTCTGCTGCTGCTCCCTCTAAGAAGAAGCGCAAGACCAAGAAGGATCGGGCTGCTCCCACAGAGCCCTTAGTTGTTGAACCTATCTCCATGGTTCGCCCTGCCGCTGAACATCAAGAGCGCCAACTGACTGTCCATGAGCCTGCTTCCACAGAGGCTCATGAAGCTGAAGACATTCCAGCAGCTGATCCCATCGCTGCTGAAGACATTGGTCCCTATGAAAAATTTGAAGATGATGTAGTTCTTCCTCTGATCGACCACCAACAGGTATCATCGCCTGCGCTTACGCACAGCGAACTCATCAGCATTGGTCGTCCTCTGACGCCAATTGCTCAGGTGTCACACCCCGATTTTCATGCCACAACACTTAAGCTAATAAATCATGATAAAATGTGGTTTGACAAAAACTTTTGAGTATTTTGGACCTTGCCTTGATTGGATTTTGTCTGTTGTTTGCAAGTGCTCTAAAAATCAAATAAATCCTCCAACTCCTATACTTCATCTCCTTGCTCCAAACCCTTGAACCAATGATCATGCCATGTGTATAGGACATAAAAATAATTTCTTACAAAAATAATTTGGCCAAATAGTATTTTCAAAAATTAGTTTTCCAAAAACCCCTGAATTGAGGTTTGTACTGCAAGTACTTAATTCAGGGCAGTAAAAATCTTTCCAAAAATATATTTGACTCCTATTAGATATAGGACATCCAGAAACCACAAAAATATAATTTTAAAAGTTATTTTCCTATTTTATTTAAAGGCTTTTTCTTTAGGCAAGAAATGGTGTTTAATAGGTTAAAATTATTTTAAAGCTTCAAAAATATGTGAGAAATATCAGGGAAGCTCAGTGGACATATATTGTCCATATATATGAGTTTCAACACATGGTCATGATCAAAATATTGGACAAAACCCTCCAGAACTATTTCAGCTCATTTCAAATATTTGAAATATTTCTATAAGAAATATTTTCAAATAAATCCAGGAAAATTCTAGCAAGTCACATATTCATAATGTGATGATCTTGCAAAGTTTCATATCAATCAAAATAACTTTGGTTCACAAAAGTGCCCCAAAACCCTCTCTGTCCAGATCCAAGTTTGAACAACTCTACATTGCCAAGTGTGTCCTTTTGATCGGAATTTTTGTGGACATGTTCAAATCCTCAAATGATGATACTACACCAAGTGGTGCATCAAGGAGAATTTATTTGCACAAGTAAATCTTGGAAAGTCCACTTCTGTTGATTTCTAGGGTTTACAAAAGTTGCATTGGCAACTTTGCACAAATGAACTCAATCTTGGTGGAACCTCTTATTTTCTCATGCCATTTGACCCTGTCAAGCCTCATGACAAGAGAAGTCCATTTGCTTGCCCAAACCTACATCAAACACCTTCTGGCAGAAACTTGAAATGCATGTTTTGTACATTTCCACAAATCTCCATGATCTCAACTTTTTCCCACAGCCTCATTTGGTCCTCCTCTAACCCCCTGCATCTTTCCCTGTCCGAGGAGCCATGATTAAGGGGGGGTAGAACCCCATTTTTCTTATCTGGACAACCACTTTTCCTTCCCTTTCTCATCTCTCTCCCACCCCTGGCAAGTTATAGAGCATCCAAAGCCTCCCTCCCTCTTGTTTACTCTTCCTGCAGACGCCAGACACAAGTGGACGCGCGGGTGCGCGCAAAAAGCCGCGGACGCCAGCCATTTGCATTTTCTGGAGCGCCTGGTAGGGCGTTCGACCATTGACGCCGCGTCCCCCGACCGCCTTGGGCCTCCCCCTCGCGCCAGTCGAGGTGCCTCAACGTCCGCAACACACCACCGTGCAGGCCCCCTCGTCTCTCCCTCTCTCTCACCTCCTGCGGCGCGTGCCCAGAGCCGCCCGGCTCGGCCAATGCATGGCCTCACACGCGCGAGCACCAGAGCCTTGCCCCGCTCCTCCTCTCTCTTCCTGGCAGCCCACTCAACTCCCACGGACGCCTTAGATAGCCCCTCGCCCTCTCTCCTGGCCTCCTGAGCAGTTGCCGTGGCCACCCATGCGCCGCGTCCACGGTGAGCCGCTGGTCAGCTACTTAAGGCCACCCCGAGCCCCCTCTCTACTCCTTTGGCCCTCTCACCCTCCCGTGCATCCCCTGTACCAACCCACTCCCCTCCTTGCGCCTTCCAACCCCGTCCATGGCCGGAGCCGAGCCGCCGGCCACCGCTTAAATTCATGGGCCTCGACCCCTCTCTCGTCCCCATGAACACACCCGCACCCTCTCATCACCACCGCCAACTCCCCCCGTGCTCCATCCCCTCCTCCTCGTGCCTTCCTCGCCTTGCCGAACCCGCCGTCAGCCCCGGTCTGCCGCACCCGAAGCCCTCCTCTTTCTGGGCTCCCCCGTGGGCGTGCAGCACATGGACGGGTGCGCCACGGCACACTGAGTCCTCCGGTGTGCCGGGCGCGGTTGGAGGTGGCCCGTGCCGCCCGGGAGAGCGCCAGCGCCGCTTGGCCTCGCCTCCCCTGCCTCTGCTCTGTTCGAGCGGGAGGTAGGAGACGGCCTGAGCACCGGGCCCCGCTCGTCAATGACCCGGTGGGCGGGCCCTGCCGGTTTAAGTGGTGACGGGCCGGGAGTAAACCCGTTTCCCCCTCGTGAAGGCGTACTTGCGGGAAGCCGCTTTTGACGTCCCTCGAGCACCGCGCGGCTGAGCCACTGGGCCGGCCCAGTGGTTATCCTGCGCCCTGTGCACGCTTTGGGTAAACCATAAACCTTTTTTCTTTTTTTCTTTTTTCAGTCAAATTCAAAAATCCAAAAATAATCCAACAGAGCTCCAAATTTGATGATTCAAATTTCTAGTGGTTTCTAAATTCATGCCCTACCTCATGGTGCTATTTGCACATTTTTACAAAAATATTTCTTTCACAAATAATTATCAAATACCATTTTTCCATTTCTGTCATAAACTTTATAAAATCACAGAGAGCTCAAAATTGATCCAAATGCCATGATTTAAATTCCTAGATGCTTCTAAGTTCATAACTTAGTTTATGAACATTTTTCTTAATACTTTCTGTACAACACAATATAATGATCCATTTCTTCATATTTGTCAACTTTGCAAATTCATAGGAAAATCATTTGAACTCCAAATCCAGTGAAACCAACTCCTAGATGCATCTAAAATCATGGTTTGTTAAATGGGTGCCTTTTTTTCTCATTTTTCAAACATATATTTCTGTACACTTCTTGCAAATCCATAAACCCCTTGATTCCATCATATTGAAATGTTCAGAAATATTCACTAATCGAATTCCAATGAAACCACCCTGTTTATTTTTCATATGACCAAGGAAGTCCTAGAAAAGTCAAATCCATATTTTTAGAGCACTTTATTTTCTGCCTTGTCGTGTTGCTTATTATGGTTGTTTTCGACGATAGTTGACGAAGTAGATGAAATGCTCAGAGTTGGACCAGAGATATTTGAAGACCTCGAAGACTTTGTTAAAACAGGCAAGCAACCCTTTGACCATGTCTATGAAACCCTTTTTATGCATGTCATATAGCACTTTATTAGTGTTGCATCAGGATCATGATGAGATGGTAACCACTTTGATGGGTTGCCTCTATTACTTCCTCATTGATACTTGCATTGTGCATGACCCTACCTCCTTATGAGGGTTATGCCAGTGGGAGTAGATAGGATGCTAAAGTAGTGCTACGCAAAATGGGACGGGAATATGCATGGTGATGGAGACAAAGTATTTTCAAAAGACTTTTCAAAAATCCCCATCAGGTGCCACTTATGCCCGGGGGAGATGATGAGTTGGGTAACCACTTGATGACGAAGTGGTGTACCGAGGGAAGTGTGTGTGTTGTTTTTCAAAACGGATTGGTTTAAGTTGCGACCGTTATTCCAACCTTACATGCGCAACCACTCTACCCTTGTATGGGAAAGGGCATTATTGATTACCTAGGCCGATACTAGCTTGGAGCCCGCATTACTAGTGACGGGAGAGTTGTTGGTGCGCTCTCTCGGGACGGGGTCGTGCCAGGTAGGGTGGCCATGACTGTTTTCACAGGGCACCGGATACACCGTTGTGTCCCCTCTCGGATGATACGATATCGAGTGAGTCTCGTATGATGTACATCGTGAGGATACGGAACAACGAGTGGAATCCATGTTAGTGTCGTCTAGGGAAAGATAGTCATCGGGTGCTTACCCCGGGTACTTGAGGTACCGCGGATCGTGGATGATACGAAAGTTCCCCGGATCTTGTGGGTAAAGTGTGCAACCTCTACGGAGTGTAAAACTATTCGAATAGCCGTGTCCACGGTCAAGGACAGTTGGGTAACCGCTCTTGGGCTACGTCCGCATGTTTTACAAACCAGTGTATGTGTTTGGATAAGTGGGAAGAAGTACTTGGGTCAAGTCAAAGGACTTGGCATGATTGAATTGGGTTGGTGCCCACTCTATTTATGTTGATATTTGTAACCTATCCTTATGGTTACTTGAATTCTCCTGATGCATGTCTTACAAGTTGTTGAACATGTCATTGCACTCAAAACTAGCTTTCTGCAAAAATTTACCTATATCATGCATTGTTGTATCTTGAACCAAAACATGGGTTGCTTGCGAGTACATTCAAAGTACTCATTGGCTTGCCACTGGTTATTTTATTGGCCAGGCATGAAAGAACATGATATATTGAAGAGTACCTTGGTGACGAACATGCGAGCTAGGACGCTTCCCAGTCAGAATGCCTGTAGGGTTAAGGCAGATGGCATGGGTCCAAGTTGTTATTGAAGATTTCCGCTGCGATGATACACTCAAGACTTGACCATAATGGTCCTACTTGTGTAAAACAGTATGTATGGATGTAAGACTCTTGTTATTCATCTTCTGTGTGTTCAGTGAGCATTGATCTCTGTGATCACTGTACACGTGCATTCGGTGATCTCGACTTATGAGTCGGGTTCCCCACAGAGCTGGTATCAGAGCCATCCTGACTGTAGGAAGCCTTAGTTAGGGTAAAACTATTTCCAAAACTATTATAAGTTTTCAAAACTATCTATACTTCTCTTCCCTTCTAAGTTTTCTGAAAAACTAAGGTATATTTTCCCTATCGATCTCTTCCCCTTCAAAACCATTGCAACGGACGCTAGCACCCTCAAGCCCTGACCCCGGGATTCCTTGTAACCCTCGAAGGAGTACACCTTGCCAAACACTCACCCACCTCTTCTAAACACAAGTTTGGCGACACCACGAGAAGACGGTACTAATAGAAGATACCTTCTCAAGGAATGTGGACATCAAGACCTCGAAGATGGTGACACCCTTGACACTACCCCAGGATGATGCAACCTTGTCCTATGATGATCAGGGCATATGATATGCAAGATCACGATATACATCGCTAATAGAGCAACCCTGTCCTTACCGTTGTTGTATCGGCAACCACCGGTGGATGAGAACCTCGCCATTAGGTCCGCCTCACTAGAGTGAGCAGGAAAACGGTTCTCTTCATCCCCTACCCTTGGTGTCAATGTTATCATCAATGAAGCCGACATGTTGGACCTCTACTATGCCTTGTTAATGTCATTGCATAAAGGATTACCTACTTGGTACCATCGACGCCTTAGAAGACAAAAAGGGATCGTCATGATTAAGAAGACAACAGAAGACCAAGTCAATGCCTGCTACGAGGAGCCACCTTCACCCCATCACTTCACATGTGAGAATTTGTTGAAGAATCTTCAGGCTCAACCCGGATTGTTTCATCGAACAACTACAAGAGATGTAGCAACACCTGAGGAAAACCTAGAAGACTGCACGAGGCACGGAGCAAAGCACGACTACTGAATCCGAGAACCCCTAGGGTAGGATGAGTCATGTACCACCTATGCGCAGTTGAGTCCATATGATGGTTCGAATAGAACCATGATTGTGTGTTGCTTGTTTTTATTTGTTTGTGTTTTGATATAAGTCGCACTCTTACCCTAGGCAACAAGTACACGACTATATCACCTGCCTTATTTTGTTGGTTGTGTTTGGCCCTTCCGGCACTTGTTTCTTTGCACTTAGAACCCCCTTTTTGGCATTCCCCTCCTCTATCCTATTTTCCCTCTCATCTCTCTCTCAACTGAAGACCGGCAAGATAAGGTACACCAAGGATTCTACTTCGACAACCAACTAGCACCGAAGAACTTTTCTACAGCCTCCTCGACCAAGTATAACCCCATAGAGTTATGCTTAACCCCCCAGACTAGAAACCCATTCCTAGACCCTTCGAGACTTCACGAGATACCCCAGCTCGAGTCCTTAACCATGTGCTTAACCCACAGAATTGCAAGAGAACTAGTTAAGCCTTCGCAACCTTGCACAACATTGGGTTCATTATGGAACTAGTGGACATAGTGGACGAGCACATTGTCATCTTATTATAGCACCAAAACTGGCAATGCCATTGGGAAGACCTATTTGAGGATATAGGAATAGAGGACAAATGACTTGATGAGTTTATATCAGTGACCTTGAGGAATTATCTGAGACTCTTTGGTGGATTATAAGGCTTTCATGTTGATAGATGAACTTGGTGGGATCAGGTCAATAGAGAAGCATAGCTTCATTTCCCCTGAGTAAATTGGATTTATAGGACGATTACGATCGCAAGCTGAAACTCCTGGAAGTATAAGGTTTTGACTTAGCCAAGGGGACATTCATAGAAGATAGTTGGCATTACGGTATTGACTTGGGGGAAACATATAGGAATTCTTGTTGGACATGAGATTGGGATTTAAGTAGGTGATCCTAGTTGAGTATAGATGCTGAGTAAGTCTGCATGGTTCGAAGTAAATTGGATTTAGATTAAAGGTCTCAATCATGATACCATGTTCACGGTGGATGGTAAACTAGGAGATTGGATAAATTGTTGGAGTTGATTTAGGGATCTATATACGCCTGACCTTGGAGTTTACTTGACCATGATAATGGAAATTGGTGGAGTGACTATAGTAGGGGTAGCCCTTTCCAGCATTTGGGGATTGTATGACATAAGAAGACCATGTGGAACACCATAGACATTGGATTGGTAGAATTAATGAATTATGTAGTTAATGGGCTTTTGGAGTTGATTCATAAGAAGGAAACAAGATCTTGGAGTGGCATACGACGTGTTTCCTTAGGGTAGAAATGCCTTAGACCTTGGAAGAGTAGGCTGAGCACTTGGATTGTCACGTTCAAGCTAGTAGCTTGTATGTTCTACCCATGGATTTTTAGGGGTAGACATACATATGAGTTTGGGGATTGTAGACATATATGATACTGTTAAACCTCCTCTCAGAAGTCCTGAGAATAATAATAGCATGAGTGATGATTGGAGCTGACCTACAAGAGTTGATGCTTTCGGTGGTATAAGGTTATTTGTTTAAAGGACTAGATAGAACAATTGGCATCTCTAGAACCGTGCTTAAGGATAAGGTGACAAACGTTCGCTCGCACACTAGAATCCCTGAAACCCTTAAGCCCTACCAAGCCACAACATGGTTGGGTCCTGACCTTGGGCCTTGAATCAGGGTCAAGAAGACCTTGGCCAATACTCAACTGTGACCACCACCAATGCCTCAGCCCACTCTACGTACCCCATATGCTTCATAGAGTACTTAGGCAAGTTAGTCATCATCTTTAATTGAGGACATGCGTGTCCACCTGAAGACAGAAGAAGAGTTGTTCAGCTAGTTAGGGAACATCTAAAGACCGCCATGTCAAGGAGGAAGAACTATACCAACCACCATCGTCAAGAAGTGAACTTCCCCATCGAAGACCATGTGTATCTGCAAACCACTCCTATTAAAGAAACCGAGAATTTCCATGTCAAAAGGAAGCTCACACCAAGATTTAACAACCCCCTCTGAGATCGCTACGAAACGAAGAGAAGACAGTTACCAGCTGGAGTTACCACCTGAGTTACCACATGAGTTACCCACTGTGCACAACATGTCTCCACATGACACAACTCCGGAAGTGCTTTCGACTTCCTAACTAGCCCGATCTCTATGAGGGCATCGATCACCGAGCCATCGACCCCCAACCCAATCTAACCTATCGCGGGCCACCCATTAGCAACCTAGATCAAGAAGAACGTCATACGCGAAGCCACACCCTCAAGCACTCCAAGGATACAATGGAGCACTACACGGAAGCAGAAGCAACATGAGGATTTGAACACTACCCCAGATCCAAGTTTCTGTACCCCTTTCCGCGCCTAGTCTGGGAATCTCGGGTACGAGATTCTTGTAACGGGGGTAGGTCTATCACACCCTGATTTTCATGCCACAACACTTAAGCTAATAAATCATGATAAAATGTGGTTTGACAAAAACTTTTGAGTATTTTGGACCTTGCCTTGATTGGATTTTGTCTGTTGTTTGCAAGTGCTCTAAAAATCAAATAAATCCTCCAACTCCTATACTTCATCTCCTTGCTCCAAACCCTCGAACCAATGATCATGCCATGTGTATAGGACATAAAAATAATTTCTTACAAAAATAATTTGGCCAAATAGTATTTTCAAAAATTAGTTTTCCATAAACCCCTGAATTGAGGTTTGTACTGCAAGTACTTAATTCAGGGCAGTGAAAATCTTTCCAAAAATATATTTGACTCCTATTAGATATAGGACACCCAGAAACCACAAAAATATAATTTTAAAAGTTATTTTCCTATTTTATTTAAAGGCTTTTTCTTTAGGCCAGAAATTGTCTTTAATAGGTTAAAATTATTTTAAAGCTTCACAAATATTTGAGAAAAATCAAGGAAGCTCAGTGGACATATATTGTCCATATATATGAGTTTCAACACATGGTCATGATCAAAATATTGGACAAAACCCTCCAGAACTATTTCATCTCATTTCAAATATTTGAAATATTTCTATAAGAAATATTTTCAAATAAATCCAGGAAAATTCTATCAAGTCACATATTCATAATGTGATGATCTTGCAAAGTTTCATATCAATCAAAATAACTTTGGTTCACAAAAGTGCCCCAAAACCCTCTCTGTCCAGATCCAAGTTTGAACAACTCTACATTGCCAAGTGTGTCCTTTTGATCTGAATTTTTGTGGACATGTTCAAATCCTCAAACGATGACACTACACCAAGTGGTGCACCAAGGAGAATTGATTTGCATAAGTAAATCTTGGAAAGTCTATTTCTTTTGATTTCTAGGGTTTACGATAGTTGCATTGGCAACTTTGCCCAAATGAACTCAATCTTGGTGGAACCTCTTATTTTCCAATGCCATTTGACCCTGTCAAGCCTCATGACAAGAGAAGTCCATTTTCTTGCCCAAAACTACATCAAACACCTTCTAGCAGAAACTTAAAATGCATGTTTTGTACATTTCCACAAATCTCCATGATCTCAACTTTTTCCCATAGCCTCATCTGGTCCTCCTCTAACCCCCTGCATCTTTCCCTGCCCGAGGAGCCATGATTAAGGGGGGGTAGAACCCCATTTTTCTTCTCTGGACAGCCACTTTTCCCACCCTTTCTCATCTCTCTCCCACTCCTGGCAAGTTACAGAGCATCCAAAGCCTCCCTCCCTCTTGTTTACTCTTCCTGCAGACGCCAGACACAAGTGGACGCGCGGTTGCGCGCAAAAAGCCGCGGACGCCAGCCATTTGCATGCTCTGGAGCGCCTGGCAGGGCGTTCGACCGTTGACGCCGCGTCCCCCGACCGCCTCTGGCCTCCCCCTCACGCCAGTTGAGGTGCCTCGACATCCGCAACACGCCACCATGCAGGCCCCCTCGTCTCTCCCTCTCTCTCACCTCCTGTGGCGCGAGCACAGAGCCGCCCGGCTCGGCCAATGCATGGTCTCGCACGCGCGAGCACCAGAGCCTTGCCCCGCTCCTCCTCTCTCTTCCTGGCGCCCCACTCAATTCCCACGGACGCCGTAGATAGCCCCTCACCCTCTCTCTTGGCCTCCCGAGCCGTTGTCGCGGCCACCCGTGCGCCGCGTCCACGGTGAGCCACTGGTCAGCAACTTAAGGCCACCCCGAGCCCCCTCTCTACTCCTTTGGCCCTCTCACCCTCCCGTGCATCCCCTGGACCAACCCACTCGCCTCCTCGTGCTTTCCAACCCCGTCCATGGCCGGAGCCGAGCCGCCGGCCTCCTCTTAAATTCATGGGCCTCGACCCTCTCTCGTCCCATGAACACACCCGCACCCTCTCATCACCACCGCCAGCTCCCCCCGTGCTCCATCCCCTCCTCCTCGTGCCTTCCTCGCCTTGCCGAACCCGCCGTCAGCCCCGGTCTGCCGCACCCGAAGCCCTCCTCATTCCGGGCTCCCCCATGGGCGTGCAGCACATGGACGGGTGCTCCACGGCGCGCTGAGTCCTCCAGTGTGCCGGGCGCGGCCGGAGGTGGCCCGTGCCTCCCGGGAGAGCGCCGGCACCGCTTGGCCTCGCCTCCCCTGCCTCTGCTCTGTTCGAGCGGGAGGTAGGAGATGGCCTAAGCACCGGGCCCCGCTCGTCAGCGACCCCATGGGTGGGCCCTGCCCGTTTAAGTGGAGACGGGCCGGGAGTAAACCCGTTTCCCCCTCGTGAAGGCGTACTTGCGGGAAGCCGCTTTTGACGCCGCCCAAGCGCCGCGCGGCTGAGCCACTGGGCCGGCCCAGTGGCTATCCTGTGCCCTGTGCACGCTTTGGGTAAACCCTAAACCTTTTTTTCCTTTTTTCTTTTTTCAGTCAAATTCAAAATCCATAAATAATCCAACAGAGCTCCAAATTTGATGATTCAAATTTCTAGTGGTTTCTAAATTCATGCCCTACCTCATGGTGCTATTTGCACATTTTTACAGAAATATTTCTTTCACAAATAATTATCAAATACCAATTTTCCATTTCTGTCATAAACTTCAGAAAATCACAGAGAGCTCAAAATTAATCCAAATGCCATGATTTAAATTCCTAGATGCTTCTAAGTTCATAACTTAGTTTATGAACATTTCTCTTAATACTTTCTGTACAACACAATATAATGAGCCATTTCTTCATATTTGTCAACTTTGCAAATTCATAAGAAAATCATTTGAACTCCAAATCCAGTGAAACCAACTCCTAGATGCATCTAAACTCATGGTTTGTTAAATGGGTGCCTTTTTCTCATTTTTCAAACATATATTTCTGTACACTTCATGCAAATCCATAAACCCCTTGATTCCATCATATTGAAATGTTCAGAAATATTCACTAATCCAATTCCAATGAAATCACCCTGGTTATTTTTCATATGACCAGGGAAGTCCTAGAAAAGTCAAATCCATATTTTTAGAGCACTTTATTTTTTACCTTGTCGTGTTGCTTATTATGGTTGTTTTCGACGATAGTTGACGAAGTAGACGAAATGCTCGGAGTTGGACCAGAGATATTTGAAGACCTCGAAGACTTTTTTAAAACAGGCAAGTAGCCCTTTGACCGTGTCTACGAAACCCTTTTTATGCATGTCATATAGCACTTTATTAGTGTTGCATCAGAATCATGATGAGATGGTAACCACTTTGATGGGTTGCCTCTATTACTTCCTCATTGATACTTGCATTGTGCATGACCCTACCTCCTTATGAGGGTTATGCCGATGGGAGTAGATATGATGCTAAAGTAGTGCTACGCAAAAAGGGACGGGAATATGCATGGTGATGGAGACAAAGTATTTTCAAAAGACTTTTCGAAAACCCCCATCGGGTGCCACTTATGCCCGGGGGAGATGATGAGTTGGGTAACCACTTGATGACGAAGTGGTGTACCGAGGCAAGTGTGTGTGTTGTTTTTCAAAATGGATTGGTTTAAGTTGCGACCGTTATTCCAACCTTACATGCGCAACCACTCTACCCTTGTATGGGAAAGGGCATTATTGATTACGTAGGCCGATACTAGCTTGGAGCCCGCATTACTAGTGACGGGAGAGTTGTTGGTGCGCTCTCTCGGGACGGGGTCGTGCCAGGTAGGGCGGCCATGACTGTTTTCACAGGGCATCGGATACACCGTTGTGTCCCCTCTCGGATGGTACGATATCGAGTGAGTCTCGTATGATGTACATCACGAGGATACGGAACAACGAGTGGACTCCATGTTAGTGTCGTCTAGGGAAAGATAGTGATCGGGTGCTTACCCCGGGTACTTGAGGTACCGCGGGTCGTGGATGACACGGAAGTTCCCTGGATCTTGTGGGTAAAGTGTGCAACCTCTACAGAGTGTAAAACTATTCGAATATCCATGTCCACGGTCAAGGATAGTTGGGTAACCGCTCTTGGGCTACGTCCACATGTTTTACAAACCAATGTATGTGTTTGGATAAGTGGGAAGAAGTACTTGGGTCAAGTCAAAGGACTTGACATGATTGAATTGGGTTGGTTCCCACTCTATTTATGTTGATATCTGTAACCTGTCCTTATGGTTACTTGAATTCTCCTGATGCATGTCTTACAAGTTGTTGAACATGTCATTGCACTCAAAACTAGCTTTCTGCAAAAATTTACCTATATCATGCATTGTTGTATCTTGAACCAAAACATGGGTTGCTTGTGAGTACATTCAAAGTACTCATTGGCTTGCCACTGGTTATTTTATTGGCCAGGCATGAAAGGACATGATATATTGAAGAGTACCTTGGTGACGAACATGCGAGCTAGGACGCTTCCCAGTCAGAATGCCTATAGGGTTAATGCAGATGGCATGGGTCCAAGTTGTTGTTGAAGATTTCCGCTGCGATGATACACTCAAGACTTGACCATAATGGTCCTACTTGTGTAAAACGGTATGTATGGATGTAAGACTCTTGTTATTCAGCTTCTCTGTGTTCAGTGAGCATTGATCACTGGGATCACTGTACACGTGCATTCGGTGATCTCGACTTATGAGTCGGGGTCCCCACATCAGGATGCATCATGGGCTGATCACCCACAACAACAAGTCACACCACCCCGACAAGAAGAAGAAGATGACCTTGAGGCCCAGCCAACTCCGTCTCCAGAAGCGTCGCCAGCGTTACGCATGACTCGCAAAGGACCAAGGTCTCAAGTCCCTCTTTCGAGCATTCCAGAAGGAGAAGTGCCTCACCAATCTGTTGCACGACAAGTGTTTCCAGATGCCACTCCTACTGTGAATGTCTCCGAGTCTGAGGCTAAAGCTACTGAAGACATTCCGGCTGCATCAGCCGATGAAACTCAAGAAGAAGAATGTGTCCCTACTCCCCCATTACTGAAGAAGCTGTTCTCGAGGAGAACGTGTCTGTGCCCGACCCTCCAGCTCATCAAGTGGAGGTTGAGAATCTTGAGGCTGCCACCACCAACACAAATGAAGCCAATGACGTTTTCATGGCTGAAGCAAATGTGGCGCCTGCACCGACCCATGTGCCAGAAGTCAGTGAAGCCAATGATGCTACTGCTCCTGTTCCTGCGCCTGCTGCTGGTCCTTAGTTTGACTATCACGTTGAGCACATGCCTCAGGTACAGAAGCCAATGCCAAGGTTGCCCAGGTTTCTAGGTCCTGCATCAGCACCCGGATCCTTTAATGTCAATAGCTTCAAAGCAGACAACACCTTCTTCAATAGCCCCAAGAACCCCTACTCAAGGGAAAGAATATCTTCTGATCGGTTCTGGAGCTATCCACAACGAAGTTATTACTCATGCATTCTGTACAATCAAGGTCGCATTCTCCCTCATATGCGTCTTGACACTGAAGCCAAAGCCTAGCTTGGAAGAAGCTCTGGATTGCTTCAAAGAGTCTAGACTGTTGCCTTTCGTCACCGACCAAGAGCACTGGAACGAAGAGTTGCTGCTCCAATTCTATGCCACTCTTCACATTCGTGGCTACAACAGAGATCTGAAGACTTGGCTCCTTGAGTGGATGACCGGCAATGTTCATCACGAAGCCAAAGCCTTTGATATCATTGAGCTCACTGGTCTGCCCACTCCTGGAGATCTATATGAACCCGGTTGTCAGCTTCACAGTCCAGCTATGGAGAGCATCTTTCAGAAGCCTGAACCGAACATGAGTCAGATGCTTAGCATGATGAAGCCTTTGCCTCCAGATGTTGCATATCCTAAGGAGTTCTTTGTTGAAGACCTTGAGTATCTGCCACGTACTATCTATCACATTATAAGGTGAACTCTCTGGCCCATCAAAGGACATTCTCCACATGCAAAGCTGGAAGGTTCAATGAAGACTTTGGTCTTTTATATTCTTCATGGCAAATGCTTCAATGCACAAGACTTCTTCATCCGCCAACTTGCTGCATCAAGATCTGATCTTTTTAGCTTGAAGTTTTACGCTCCATGGATAATGCGGCTGATCAAACTACACTCAGCTGTCTCATATCAGCCCTCTGCTCGCAATCATCGGATCTTTCTGCCTGACGTTGATATGTCCATTGAAGCCATCTATCCAGAGCCTGCCAAGGAGCCTCTTAGTCTTCAGAATGCTGAGCATCAAAGTTTCTCTCAAAACATTGAAGGAGTTGAAGCAGTCACTCGTGTTTATCCTCTGGCTGGTACTACACGTGCACCTCATCGTGCCCTCACTGAAGCCACTGAAAGCACTATTGCCCAATGGCCCAAGAAGCGATCTCGTGTTCTCAATGACCGAGAGCTTCTGGTTGCCCTTCATCAGAAACAGGATAGGCATCATGACTGGCTGAAGCGCCAAATGCAAAGCCTCTTGGTGGATGTCAACCGCATTCGCAATCTTGCCACCAAGAATGCCTTTGTTGCCCATGAAACCTGTCGGTGTACATGGAAAGGGCTGACGCTTATGTGCTCTGAAGATGATCTTCAAGAGGATGGCTTCTCTGAACGTTTCAAGTTTGACTCCACACCTCCAAGAAGGACTATGCTGCGACGAACTCCGTCTCTTGAAGACTCTGAGTTCTCTTCCTCCGCGGCAATTGTGAATGCCAGAGTGATCGAGGACGAAGACGATGCCACTTCACCGCCCCTACTTCTTCACGCATCGACACTGCTCTGAGTTCGTCCGCACTGCCAAACAACACTCACGACCTTGCTGCTTCACCTACTCCTCATGGGAATGAGTAGATGCTCTATGTCTTCAAACCTTTTTGGTCCTTACTGACAAAAGGGGGAGAAGCATATGAGTTTGATAGTCTTCAAGCGGGTCCATATGGGCGGTTACTTTATGTTTTGCCTAGTGTTTACAACTCTCGTTTTGATACATTTAGTTCTTTGAGTTGTAACCCTAAACCCCTAGTTGGTTTTGGAGTATTGACGACAAACCTAGTTGAGGGACTAATGTGTTTGTGAGAATTGCAGGATAACACAGGTAGAAGTCCCTCATTGATTCGGTTTTCCTACAAGGGATGACCCCTAAAAATGTATGAAGACATTGAAGTCAAAGGTGGTATGTGAAGACATTCACATTGAAGACTATGACAAGAGAAGACATCGCGTGAAGACTATGGAGCGCGAAGACTTATCAGTTTCGTCGTTCTGTGTTTTTCTTTGTTGAGTCATAGGAACCATCGTACTGTTAAGTGGGGTCCAAGAGAACCAGTCAGAATGACTGAAGTGATGCTTAACCAAAATCCTATATCTTCGAGTGAAGACTATGAGAGCAAATCTTGTCCAGAGTTGGACAAGTCAGCTTTGCTTGTAGCCCAAGTAAAGTTGCCATGTGTGTTTGAAATCAGACCGTTGGAACATGTGTCAGTTCGTTAGTGACCCAGGGTCATTTCGGACAAATCAGGTTGGGTTGCCTAGTGGCTATAAATAGCCCACCCCCTACAACCATAAACGGTTGGCTGCTTAGAGTTAGAGTATGGCTTTTGTTGTTTGAAACCAACCCACCTCGAAGCATTTGAGAGAGAATTCCTTGCGAGGATAAAGCCCTAAACACCCAGAGCCAAAGAGTGTTAGGCATCACTTAAGTCTTCTTGTCTGTGTGATCTAAAGACTTATTACACTTGAGGACTGTGAATCCTCCAGCCGGTTAGGCGTCGCGTTCTAAGCATCCAAGAGTCATTGTGGATCACCGGTGAACGAAGTCTGTGAAGGTTTGGAAGTCTACCTTGAAGACTTACCAAAGTGATTGGGCGAGGTCTGTGTGAACTTAGCTCAAGGGGAATACGGTGAGGACTAAGTGTCCTGAGCTGCGTGTTCAGGACTAAGTGTCCAGGACTGAGTGTCCTCAGGTTTAAATACCTATCCGCCCTAACCAGACGTACAACTGTCACCGCAGTTGGAACTGGTCTACCAAACCTTTGTCTTCATCACGCACACTGGTTCTATCCTTTCCATCTCTTTACTTATAGTTGGCTCTTGTGAAGTCAGTGCCTATTTGCATTATCTATTTGTCTTCACTGTGTACCTGATCCTTACTGCCTAGCTGCTATTAGTCATTGTGGTTTCACTTCAGTGAATACTTGACTATGGTCTGCCTAGTGTAGTCTACCTTCCGCTGCATGGTAATAGGTTCATTTCTATCATTTGTCTTCGAAACTTCCATGTATTGAAGACTTTCATAAAAATTGCCTATTCACCCCCCTCTAGTCGATATAACACACTTTTAGGATGATCTATGTATAACATTCCAAATTGAAAATTTGGGATGTTACAACCTTTCTCAGGGCCTCGACGTCGGTCGTCGCTTCTGTACATATCATGACACTTCGGTCAAATGCATCTCATTTTTTTCTTTTTCCGAATACATACAACAGGTTATTACATACCTTGTTTTTCTTGGAGCTGCCTCTTCAACCGGTCAAGCTCCTCCTCGGCCCCCGCCAGTCTCTGCTTCAGTCCGGAGACTTCGGCAGCATGCGAGGCCATGGCCAACAACGATGCCTGCGTATTCATTTTAGAAAAATTTAGTTAGCTTCCTGCAATAAGGGATTGATCCTCTGTACAGCTTTTTCTTTTCGAACACCGGACTGTGTCTCAGGGGCTACTGTCTATATGAGGATTTTCTCCTTTTGTGCGTTGCTTACCTCAAAACCTATTAGCAGGCTGCTGCAAGCTTCGGTTAGTCCGCTCTTGGCGGACTGAACCCTCTCTATTACCGTGGCCATAAGAGCACGGTACTCATCCACAATGGAAGCGCCTCACAGCGCTTCCAAAAGATTATCCGGTGCCCCTGGTTGGATAGGGGTCACCGGCGGAATCGGAATACCCCCTTCTTTCGAAGAAGGTTGCATGCCGGATTCCGGATCCGCATCGGTCTCTGGAATCGAGTCCGGCTGAGGGCCGAACTGAATACGACCATCCTCACCACCAGTTTCCATGGAGATCGGCTACCCCTGGTGTCCGATGACGCAGGCATCGCCTTCTGGCGCCCCCTGAGCCTCTCCCTGGCTTGGGAAGGTCCTTCGGGACAGCACCTCCACATCATCCTTTGCCTTGGGAGAGTGGCGGCCGGCGGTGACTCGCTGGCCATCGCCTTGGAATCCAACGAACCTCCTAACGAGGATCGCTGGGAGCTGTTGTGGGCTGGACTGAAATAACATAACCAATCATGTCAATACAATAAGGAGGAAAGACTCAATTTATGGGCAGATGTGAGGTTTAGCACTTACGATGCATCCCGAGGCTTAGTGCAGGGGCGTTGCTCCAGACTGCTCTCAACGTCCCATGCGGAGCTGCGCACGAGTTGGCCTTTCCCCTTCCTGGGTGCCTCCGCCTCCAAAATTGTAGGCCGCCCTCTTCTTCCTCCGCCCATCAGGGGGAGAGTCGCTTTCCTCCTCCTCCTCCTCATCCTCGTCGTCTTTGGCGGCGGAGGAGCGGGTCTTGTCTTTAAACGTCACGTCCGAGGTTCCCTTGCGGTGGGGGCCACTCTGGACCCTCTTGGCCTTTCCTGTGGCCTTCTTCTCTGGCGCCTTATAAGGAGCCGGCTCCAGTATCTTCGCTAAACGCGGGATGACTGGTCCTTCAGGCAAGGGAGCTAGACACCAGATCTGTGTCGCCCTCTTTAACCAGTTCTGAACAAGCAATGATAATAAAAGCTTGGATATCGTCCTTGAAACAAGCAAGCGGGGGATGTGTTGAAAATAACATACCTCGCTGGGGAGGTGGTTAATGTCGTGACCGCGGTCCGAATTTGTGGCCGGTGGTATCTCGTTGCCCTTGAAGAGCAACTTCCAGGCTTCTTCGTGAGTTGTTTCGAAGAGCCTCTCTACGGTATGGTGTTTCTTCAGGTTGAAATCCCACAGAGGGCGGCTTCGGCTCTGGCAGGGGAGGATCCGTCGTACCAGCATCACTTGGATTACGTCGACGAGCTTGATGTCTTTATCCATCATGCTTTGAATGCATGTTTCCAGCACAATCAGCTCGTCTGACGAACACCAGTTCGGGCTCTTCTCGACCCAGGAGGTGAGTCGCATGGGAGCGCCGGAGTTGAATTTGGCAGCCGCGGCCCAGGTGGCATCGCGGGGTTCGGTGATGTAGAACCATTGTTTCTGCCATTCCTTGCCAGACTCCACGAATGTGCCTTTTGGCCAAGAGACATTGGTGAGCTTGCTCACCATGGCGCCTCCGCACTCTGCGTGCTGGCCATCCACCACCTTTGGCTTCACATTGAAGATTTTGAGCCATAGCCTGAAGTGGGGTTGGATGCGGAGGAAGACCTCGCACACGACGATGAACACCAAGATATTGAGGAAGGAGTTCGGGGATAGGTCGTGGAAGTCTATCCCGTAGTAGAACATTAGCCCACAGACGAAGGGGTGGAGTGGACACCCTAGCCCGCGGAGGAAATGGGGGATGCATACTACCCCCTCGTTGGGCTTCGGCGTGGGAATGATTTGTCCCTGGGCTGGAAGACAGTGGGCGATTTCTTTCGCTAGGTACCTAGCCGCCCGATGCTCGGCGATGTCCTCCTCCTTGACGGAAGAAGCCATCCACTTGCCTTGACCTCCAGATCCGGACATGGTTGAGTGCTTTCTCGAGTGGGAAACAGACAAGAACTTGGGCGCTGGAGCTCAAGACTGGAAAGGCAGAAGAAGACAGAAGGCCTGGGAGAAGAAAGGGGAATCTTATCTCCTTATAAGGGCAGTGAATATTGAACGCCCCCCACTCGCCTTAAAATTCGCCTACTCCCATGGGTTGTGTAAATGGCACGATTGGGTTACCCACGCCTGTATTGATGAGAATCCCGCAATAAGGGGACACAATCTCTGCTTTGACAAGATGTGCCAATGGCAATCGCGTCTCGAAACGTGGAGTAGCAGACAAAACGGTTCGAAATTATGACCGGACAGACGTGATGTCATGTTGTAAAAAGTTGCCAGCGGGTTGGACTCGTGGATTATTATATTCTCTTTGCGGTTGTGTGTGGGGAGTGTGTTACATGTCCGGACACGATCAATTCGTCTGAAGAATATCTTGGAGTTCGGAAGGAGGAACTCGCCTTTGAATGCCGAAGACAAATCTACGCGTCAGATACCTTGTCATTGAAGCCAGGTTCAGGGGCTATCGAGGGAGTACTGGACTAAGGGGTCCTCGGGCGTCCGGCCTGTTAGCCATGGGCCAGACTGATGGGCTATGAAGATGTGAAGACCGAAGACTGCACCCGTGTCCGGATGGGACTCTCCTTGGCATGGAAGGCAAGCTGGGCGGCCGAATATGTAGATTCATTTCCTTTGTAACCGACTTTGTGTAACCCTAGATCCTCCCGGTGCTTATATAAACCGGAGGACTTAGTCCGGAAAGGACAAATACTCTTTACCTAGTCATACAGGCTAGACTTCTAGGGTTTAGCCATTACGATCTCGTGGTAGATTAACTCTTGTAATACTCATATCCATCAAGATCAATCAAGCAGGAAGTAGGGTATTACCTCCATAGAGAGGGCCCGAACCTGGGTAAACATCGTGTCCCCTGTCTCCTGTTACCATTAACCTTAGACGCACAGTTCGAGACCACCTACCTAAGATCCGCCGATTTTGACACCGACAGGGGGCCCCGTGGGCACCGTCCACGCCCGTGCGCATGGGGTGCCCCAGTGCCAACTCCCTAGACAGTCAGTGGGCACGATGATGAGGACATCAATACCATTGTTACACCCACAGTCCCCACTGCTATACATACTGGAACAATTACCAGAGCTCGCGCACGCCAATTGAATTATCAGGTAATTTCGTTTCTTGGTAACGATTCTAATGTTCATGAGAATATGATGCTGCCTAAATTGGACGAGAAAGATGAACATTTGAGCAAGTTCAAGCATGGAGATGATGGCACGCGCAAGGGGATCAAGAACGGAGTTACAAGTGATGATTTCATGACTTTGAAGCCACCATAAGGAGTGCATGAAGCCTTGGATGACATATACAAGATGTCACTTCATAAATTTCATCCAGAGACTATTCTAGGTGCCGCGTCACCTTATTATTGGGCCAGGCCCATGTATTTTCGAAATACTTAAGTATAGGCTGTTTTTAGAGACCGTATGTGTGGGGAAACAATAGTTAGGGTTGGTTTCGGACCCCTCCTCCAAGGGACACGAAATTCCCCCTCTCTCCTCCATATATACAGCCCTTAGGGCATCGTTTAGACTGTGGGTTTTGTTTAGATTAAAGTTCACCATAGCTACAACTTCGCGTACGTCGTTTGTGTTGAACGACCAGACAAAGGCGTCACAAAACCCCACCTTCATCAATAAAGTTTTCCTCTTATATTCACAATATCCAGATTGCAATTTCAATTTCTTGCTTGTTCTTCATTCGCTTGTAGGAAATAGACCTTTGTGGTTAGGTCGATCGTGCTCCAGCGTGGTCGATAACCTCTCCGGAGTTGGTTTAGCGATTGCTAAGGCACGACGTCCTTGCACGTTCGTAGTCGGATCGTGAAAGTCTACTCCTCCAGAACAAAAATCACCACCTCATCGAAAGACGGGACACCTTTGCCACTATCAGTTGCTTCCAGAGAACTTGGGCATTGTGATCTTGAGTTTGCCGTAGCTGAGTTCATCATGGTGATGCTGTTGATGTCGCTCTTGGCGAAGAGGAGGGTCTTCAAGCACTCGGTCCTCTTGGTGTCACACGTGCCATGGAGGGGGGGTCTCTGATTGCTCGATCCTATTATCGAGGAGGATGTTGAGGCGTATGTTCCTGGTTTTGAATTTCTTGTTGTTCGTCACGTCAAGCGGCTTCTTCTTGTATTTCCCACTGAAGAGCTTCCTCTTGCTCACGTACTTGACGACTGCGTTGGGCAATGGCTTGAGCGGACTCTAGGAGTGTGTCTCGAGCCGCTTGAGCTTAAGCTTCATGCCGTTGTTGTTGAAGATGTTGTGCCTCGGCATCTTGTTCGTCTTGATGTTGACGTGCTCGCTCAGCCTCATTTTGGCGTTGGAGTTGCCTTTCTTGTGCTTCCTCAAAAGTATCTTGGTTTTGGCGATGCGATGTTCTTGCACTAGCTGTTGTTCTTGAGGATCGATGCCGTGAAGAGGATTGCGGTTTGCTTGCCGGTCTTGGCGTGCGGCTCGACCAAGAGTGTTAGATGTCGGAGTACTTGAGCCAAAGATGGTGTCATCGGAGTGTCGACTCGAGCGGCTCCGTCTTGAGTAGGACGACGATGTAGAAGAGCGGTTGACCAATAGGGCACGAATCTCGTCCATTCTTGCATTTCTCTCTTATTTTTGTTCATCGAGCTTGTTGTCGAAGTAGTCTCTTGTAAGTTGCTCGGACAGGCATAAGTCGGTGGCAAGATGGTCGATGCGGTCACTCATTGCTTGTTTGATGTAGAGCGAAACCCTATACGGCCGATCTTTCACGAAAGGAGCAGATCCCAACTAAGAACACGAAGAACATGGGGAAGAACGGAGAGAAATCGCCAGGGGAAACACTCAAGAACAAGTCCAATCACACATCCACTAGACAATCAAACACACAAGATCCACAAGGTACATGAACAAAAAAGGGAAAGATACAAGGTAAGGTTCGTCTCCATGAGGAGGTCTTGAATCCACGACGGGATCTTCCCGTGAGGGGTCTTGAATCCAAGGTGGATCTTCTCTGAAGAGGGGCCGTGGTCTCTCTCATGGAGTAGATCCGTAATGGATGAGCAAAGCTCTATCTCTAAATGAGCTACTACTTTGATAACCCTAACTAGGAGGACGGGAAGGTGTATATATAGTCTAAGCCACGAAGGGGTAAGTGGGAAAGTGATACATGGGCCTTTGGCCTGACTCTGCGCACAGGCAGGCGCCAGATGTCTGGGGTAGGGGCCGTATGTCTGGGCTTTCGTGACATGCCGGATGTCTGGGGCGGTTGGCCGGATGTTCGGCCCGAGCGGGGTCGCCTTCTGTTGGCTCCTGTTGTTGATGCCGGATTTCCGAGGGAAGCCTGGATTTTCGAGAGAAGGCCGGATGTCCGGGCTGTGGCGTCACGCCGGATGTCTGGGCCCATGGGCCGGATGTCCGGCCGCTGATGCTTCGGCCGTCTGTTGGTGCAGCTGTTGGGCGGCTACATAGGCGCCAGATATCTAGCCTCTGGCCCGGATGTTCGGCAGCTGTAGCTTCAGCAGCTCCGTCTTCTTCCGTCGTCGCTTCCAGGCTCCCCTCACAGATGGTGTAGTTTTTCCTTGGCGCTTGCACTCCTCCTCGTCTTCCATGAAGCTCCGACAATACCTATGCATGCACACGGGAGAATTGTAAAGTAGTATACCATCCTCGAAGGGGTCAAGTGAGCACGTGTAAAGGAGATGATTCACCTTTGTGTATGTGAAGTAGATGTCACACGTGTCACTCGCCGAATGGACTCTTGACATGGTGATGTCCATAGGATGCTCCGCATCATCTCCCCTCCCTTGGGAAAGATCTGACCTCGGATCAAAAACCAAATCACCATGGGAAAGAGATGGCTTTGGTGTGTAGAACTAGACCTTCACCAGGTAGTTGTCATCTTGAAGCTCGAAATGTGCACTCCCCAATGTTGCACCGTCTTATGATTCCCTCAAAAGGAGTAAGGACAACAAACACTTGGAAAAATAAATGTGGTTAGGATTAGTGCAAAACCAAGCATTCAAGAGGCAAGTCACCAAAATGGCATGTAAGCATATCAATCGAGCACAAGCAAAGATATCATGGGGACAAGCATGTAAATGTGAGGTAGTGATGCGAGTATTTGTGTCAAGATAATAAGCATCTACCTCAAGTTCATAGCAAGCATCCACAAAGCGCTGAATGAAAGGTCTATGGTAGGCATAAGAAGCATTCACAACACCAAATAAAATGAAGTGTCTAAACACATGGGTCAAGTGCAAGACAATCCAAGCATAATGTGCATGGGGTGTAGTGAATATCGTGTTGCACGCAACACAATGGAAAGAGCAATTGTTCAGGATGAAGGAAATCCTGTTTACCCAGGTTCGGGCCCTCTCTAAGAGGTAAAACCCTATGTCCTGCTTGATTGTATTTGATGTGTATGATATGGTTATAGAGTCGATCTACATTGAGATCAGGCAAGCTAAACCCTAGGTTGACGAGGTATTGGATGTTGCTCTAGACCTAAAGACTAAAGCACTTTGATTTATATAGACATCAATAGGGTTAGGGTTACATACGATCGGTTACAATAAAGGAAAGATCATGCCTAATCTTGACTTGGAGGGCACACCACAACTCTGCAGATCTTCTATCCGGTTACAAGTCCATGCTCTAGCTTGGCTCCATAGTAGCTCTTCAGACCGGCCCATCAATAATGGGTCGACGGCCCGAGGACCCCTTAATCGATGACTCCCTCAACCACTATGTACCATGACATCAAATTCACGATGACCCTCAGAGTCATCAGCTTCGTCAAGTCCCTCTCCGAGACATGTACCCCTACTCCCACGATGACCCATGAACATCTACACCGCATCGGCTCGATCCACTCAAAAATGCACATTTCATAGGTATAACCCCGAGACGACCGCACATGGAGGAATGCTTGTGCTGTAAGAGATGCTTGTGTTTGCACCATATGCGATTGTTCATTGCACGATGCCCCACTTTTGCCATGACACCGACACATGGGACACCCGGTAACCGGAATCACTCCCCGTCGCTCTTTCATGTTTCCATCACCGCCACTTGTCCCTTGCCCCAGTAGCTCAATCAAGTTACCGGAACCGAATTGTTGTAGTGGCATCATTTTCATGTTCTAAATCATTCTTCATGTCCATTTTCATAAAACTGTATAAGTTGAGTATGACATCCTCATACATGTTAAGAACACTTAAATTGTTGCTTGCACTAAAATTGCACAATGACATGCTAAAATGGTTTATTTCATTTATAAATAATCGTAGCTCCTAATTTAATGAAACTTTATATGTAAATGGTGTATAAAAATGTGTAGATTAACATGGTTCACTTTATTTTGCTGTTTAACAATATTAAATTTGTGTTTTAGCCAGAATAGTACCAATTTCAAAACTTACATATGGGGATTTTCCTGAATTGTTATTTGTTGTTTCCGGCCTCATTTAAACTTGCCCATATAGGTAGATTACATATGCTTCACCACTTGCCATGTTAACCAACATTTAATCTAGTCATGTACATAAACAAGAGCAAACTAAATAATTGGATGTGGTGTTTCCTCAATATGCAACTCGTTGCATATTGAGCTACACTTAATTTGTAGTATTATTTGTTGCATTGCCATGCCATCAATCATTAAATCGGACATGCATCATACTTGGTTGTGCATCATGTCATGTTTACAATCACTACTGCAGGATGCTGCTAACGCGACACTACGATCAAAGACCCTTTGACGAAACTGTGTGCGATAAATTAATCGCAAATGGGGGTGTAAAAAATGTCAAAAAAGATGCAAAACATTTGCGATGGCGGAGACATCAAACACGGTTCAGATTTTAGTTTTGTGTGCAATGCGGGGCATACAGTTGATCCATACGAACTGTTGGCAATTAGACAGAACAACAGAAACGGGCAACCATATCAATGTGTGTGCGATATACGGCATACAGTTTGCTCCGATGAACTATTTTCTATTAGGGAATGCAACAGAAATGGTCCGCTAGATCAAGGTGTGTGTGATATACAACTTACAGTTCACTCGAACGAACTGTTTTTGATTAGGGAACAGAACAGGAACAGTTCAACTTAACAAGATGTGTGTGATATGTGGCATACACTTCACACAGATGAACTGTTTGCGATGAGCCAAAAGAACACAAACGATTCGTGTAAACAAGATGTGTGTGATACGTGGCAAACAACCCACTCGGATTTGCGATGAGAAATTATAACACACACGGTTACTACAGTTAGTTCGTGTGCAATTCTGTTTGTACAAAAAACTTTGAAAATCCAAACTAGTTGCTTGCGGTGGCTCGGAGTATCACACACGATGCGTCTGCGAGTACTCATGTGCGGTGATTAGTAAGTTACACATATGTTTCCTTATGTTAACAAGTGTGTGATAAAATAACACGTGGCACCGCATATGGTATTCGGGTTTTGTGTGCGCTCCACTTAGTCTTCCCGCGCTCTAGCGAATGCTTCCCACGCTCCACATGGGTGAATTGTAGAATCCACGCCTCATCCCTCATCGGTTTTTCCGCCACCATGTAATGGCTTACTGCATATAACCCAGGCGGCAACGCACCATCACGACACTCTGCGTAGATCTAGTCCTCACCCATCTACCATTAGTTATTCCAAGCATGTCAGGTAACGACCAAAGCTTCGACATCGACCCCTACATGTGTTACATCTTCGGAGAGGAGAATGAGCCGGATTAGGTCGGGGAGCAAGAGCTTCGTTGGCCGGTGCAAGCACGATGGCCCATCGGCAGCGATATCGGCGTGACAGTCTTTGGGCGCACGATCGACATATTGTAGAGGAAGTGTGATGAGCAGTTTGCCATCCACCGTGCAAAAGATCCAGAGCTGCTCGGAAGCATGATCGATGACCCACCCGAAGAGCCACCGTCACCAGTGCTCGTCGAGAGCCTGATGCCCCAGAAGGAAGGGTCAGAGGACCTCTGCAATTCAGTTAAGACACACCCAGCCTGTGGCTTCATCATTGCCAGTGGTGGCCGTGTCAACCTCATTCCTAACGATGTGGTGGCTAGGCTCGAGCGCATCCTTGGCGGAGTTGACGTCCCCGACGAAGTAGAACATCACCAATTTGGTATCTTGAGGATGCAGGTGATGGAAGGCATTTTCTACCAAGCCAGAGACATGGAAATGGAGCAGTTCCACGGAGATGCATGCATGCGATTGCACGCTGTCATGCTCTTTTGGAAGAGGCCTAGCAGCCACAAGAGCCTCCCAGCGCCAGCAGCTTCGTAGGCGTAGGCAGGTCGGGACACTTGGAATGAACGGCTGCAAGGGCGCTATGCTAATCATGGAGTCCGAGAAGACCGTCGTTAGAAGGCCGCCAGCTTAGCCTTTTAGCCTATATTTTATTATAATTGTATGCATATGTTGGTCGTGAGTGTTTTGGGCATTGCCGCATGTGGCATTTTAAATTATCCTAAATATGTAAGACAGTTATTAACCGTTGCCATTCCAAATTTTCCTCAATGGTGAGCAGAGCGTGCACATGGGCACCGGAGCAGAGCGCGCCACGGCCGCCTCAATGGCGAGTAAACACGCAGATGGATACGAGCAGAGCATGCCACAGCCACCTCAACGACGAGCAGAGCATGCCGTGGGCACCTCAACGTCGAGCAACCATGTGGTCAACCTTCTAGCACCCCATGGGAGGCGCTACGGCGCATCCATCAGACACGATGGTGATATCTTGACCATGTGTGATCGTGGGCAGACACGTACATGTACATCCGAGAACACGGGCCCATGTATGCCATCTGGGGGCCGTTTTGGCCTTTCGATACATGGCATACGGTTGATCCATAAGAACTATTTGCGATGAGCCAGAACAATCGAAATGGGCTTTGTAGGCCCAGAACCATCAATAAATTTTGACCTTGTTTCTCATCACATTGCAGATTACAACGCAATAAGTAATTGCAAATTTCTTCACACCGATCAAACCAATATGTGTTCACACTTAGCACCGGGCTATAAAAACTACCCACGTGAAAATTACTTCACAGTTCCTCTCCTCATCACCCACAAAACTGGTCTTTCCTGTCAAGGCGTTCCGCCATGACCGGTAGGAGGAGTTTCAGGTGGACATATAACCAAGGATCAAATACCAAGGCCACAAAAGCACTACAGAGGTCCCGCCATGCGGCAGCCATAACAGAGATGTCCTAGTGCACCGCGGAGCCCTCGAACGAGCTCTCACCAGCACGAGAGGGCTCTCACAAGCACACTCGCCGCGTCAGCGATCGCGACAAGATGGTGTTGCTGAAGTCCTTGGCCAAAGACGACAACATTCTCGCTGGCCACATTAAGCAGCAGGAGCTGGTCGATGGCTTGATGAAGTTGCTCGAGATCAGCGATGCCTATGTTGAGAAGGCGACCAGCCTCATCGAGCAACTCATGGGTGACAATGCGAAGCTCCTCAAGGCGCTCGCCGAGAAGGAGAAGGCCATGATGTAGGGTGGAAACCCTCGGGCCGATCTTTCATGATTGGAGCGGATCCTACGAAGAACATGAGAGGGGAACGAGCGGAAACACAAGATAAAACACTCAAACCAACAAGATTCGGTCACACATATGCTAGATTCTCTAAACACAAAGAGATACACGATCCAAATCCAACAAAGGACGATACATAGGGGCACTAGTTCTTCTCTGTGATGAGATCTTGAGGTCTTCCTGTTAGGGGTCTTGAATCCAAGTGGATCTTCTCCGAGGAGGTGACGGTCTTTTTCGGTGGAGTAGATCCGGATGGATGAGCGAGCCTCTATCTCACATATGAGCTATCACAACACTAACCATAATGCCCCGAGACCGTTGCGCCAGGTGTCTTCCAGTTATTCACCATCATTGCCATGTCATTTGCTTGTGTGTTGCCCTTTGCCATGTCATCATGTGCATTTCATCTGCATGTTTTTCAAAACATGCATCCGTTCATTTTCTATGTGGTCTGTTTCGGGTTCCGACACTCTCACACGCACCGGTCGCACCTCCCAGATCTTGTTTCATGTGTGGGAGAAAAACGTTCTCTAAATGGGCCGAGAGTTGACGAGTGGTCTTGGTATATCACTGGTAGACCGCCTGTCAAATTCCGTTCCATTTGGAGGTCGTTTGATGCCCCAACGGTTAACCACGTTAACCGCCGGACCCTCTCTCTTTGCAGCCGAGCACCCCTTCACAACAGCCCACTAGCCCATATAAACCCCCTCCATACTCTTCGTCGTTGGATCGCGATCATGTGGGCGAAAACCGCACCTCAATTGCCCTCTCCTAGCTCCCTATGCCTATATAAACACCCCCTCCAATTTTTGGGCAAAACCCTAGCTTCGTTCCTCCTCGCGCCACCGGACCTGTCCACCCCGCTGCCGGACGCATCCGCGGGCCTCCTCCACCGCCGGACGCGTCCGCCAGCCTCCTCCGCCGCCATATGGCAGCCCTTCACCGGCCGAGCCGCCCCGGCGCCCACTTCACCGCGCCAGGCCCGCACGAGCCCATCCGTCTGCGCGGCTCGCCGCCCGCACACGCCGCCCTGCCGCCCTGCCGCCTCCACCTTGTCGGCGCGCCGCCGCCCTGCGCTCGCTCTAGCGCC
>NC_041386.1:294862826-294959285 GCF_002162155.2 Triticum dicoccoides | reverse complement strand
CCTTGTCGCGCCCGCGCACCGCCGCCCTCACTCCGCCACCGGCCGCCGGGCCGCCTCGCCGCCGCATCGCCTCGGCCCCGCCGCCTCCGCGCCGCCCCTCACCACCTTACTGCACTGGATCCGGCTGTGAAGGAGCCCTGTGGCCGTATCCACCCGCTGCCATCTCGCCAGAGTATCACCGGAGCTCGCCGTCGCCGGACCCACCGGAGGGTGGACGAAATCCACCGGTCCCGCAAACCAAACGTCGTCCCGCGTCTCGGATCCCTTCATCCCGCTCCTCTCCGTCCAACTTTTCGTGAGGGTATAATTTCACTAAGTCCCTGATCCATGACATTATGCCCCTTCATCATGTCACAACTTCGTGCATATTGCTCTGTTTTGCATGCATGATATGTCGAAATGTTCATCTCTAAGTGCTCTAGACGATGGTGTAATTTGCATGCATGTTACTATCCATCTTGATGCCTTAATCCTTGTTGCAAAAGTGCTAAATGATATAACCTACAGAAGATTGTTGTAACTTGCTGATTTGTCTTTTTATAGCATTTTGTGCGTTTATCTCTTGTGCATCATGTCAACAAGTTTTAGGAGCATCTTCATGTCATATTTACAGGTGCCATCCATGTATTTTTATATGCCCTGTGGTGACTAGCACAGGCTTGCAAAGTAGGATACTTGTTGTTGCTGATTTCAGTGACTGATTTCTGCTACTAGTGAATCCATGCATAATCTAGAGATGCTCAATAAGGATGTTCAGTAGATCGTGTTATGTTCTATCCATCCATGTCCTTGTTTGCAATTATGGCCTGCTGTAGCTTGTCACTACCATGCTCTAAATTTGCTAAATAATGTTTCTGTCAGCCTGTCATTAGTAAATTCGGTTTTGCCATATGAATAGGTAGTGTTCTAAGCATCCTATGACCATGTTCTTGCCATGAGTAGCTACACAAATATGTCATCTACCTGTTGGTAATATTCACTTGCCATGATATGCTTTTTGTTGAGTCAACCAAGCCTGCTAACATGTCTACTTGTCGTTGTTTCTTCCATGTTCAGTGTATTCCACCTAGTCTGTGAATCTATTATCATTTTCATTCTTGTCATGATGTTTTGACCATGTTCTAGTGGTTTCTAGCAGTATCTCAGTGATCATGTTTTGTATTGCTCAACCTGTACATGCTTGCCATGCCCTTTGATGCCACGAAATGTTCCTATAGCATATACTTTTGTTGTCTCAAAGTATGCGTCATTACTCTGTTTTCAGCCTTACTCAGTTTTTCACTGAGTCTGAGAATCTGTTATTACTTGCAATCTTGTCTTGATGAAAGCCATTCATCTAGAGGTTATATGGAGATGCATTGTAATCATGTTTTTCCATGTTTAACATATACTTTAATGCCATGCTTTTTATTGTTATGTTCTTGCACTATAGCATTTTTGTTTCATGCCTCCAACATGTCAACATGTTATTTCTGCTCACATGTATGCCCTGTTTTTCCTGAAGTCTTAATCTATGTTATAAAGTTGCTTTTTGCATTGATCTCATTGGATTAATCCTGATGCCTATGAACATGAATCTTGTGGTTATTTGAAGCATTTAATCTTTATTTTGAGTGAATATCAAATTTGTGTCCATATGTTTCCTCTAGCATGTTGTTTCCTTGATTGCAAAGTGTTTACTTGCTGTTTTGGGCAGACTGTGTTTGAAACTTGTCTTGAGTGTATGTGCTAAACCGTTGCTCTGTGTTGAACATGCTCTATATGAAACTTGCTTGGTTTTGCATGTAGTTTCATCATGCCATGTTGCATCCATGTTTTGGAGTGTTTGTGATTGTGTTTTGCTTGCATTTGCATCAATGCCACATTTAACTTGTTTTGCTCATATATTCTAGGCCGTAGCTCCGAATTAAATAAACCTTATATGTAACTTGACTAGAAAATCGCGTAGATCATCATGGTGCAATTTAACTTTCTATTTAACCACTTTAACATAATGTGTTATTCAGATCTGGACCAATTTCGAGATTTTCATATGAGGACTTACCGAAGTTGTTGTATGTTGTTTTCAGCCTCATTTAAACTTGCTTTGGTGTGTTGTTCTCATATGCATCATCTCTTGCCATGAGTAGCATCATATAGCCTTGTCATTCATCATACTTGGTTGAGCATCTTGCCATGCTATGTGTTGTTTGCTTCTTTCCGGTTGTGCTTCTTCTCGATAGTTCCTGTTTCATTGCGATCGTGAGGATTCGTTTGACTAGGTGGCTTCATCTTCTTCATGGACTCGGTCTTCTTCCTAGTGGGATTTCAGGGAAGATGACCATTACCTTGGATCTCACTACTATCATTGCTATGCTAATTGTCTCGATGCTATTGCTATGTCGCGCTACCTACATCTTGTGATGCGGAGCATCCTACGAACATCACCATGTCAAGAGTCCGTTTGGCAAGTGACATGTTCGACATCCACTTCACATACACAAAGGTGAATCATCTCCTTTACACGTGTTCACTTGACCCCTTCCAGGATGGTATACTACTTGACACTCCACTCATGTGCATGCATAGGTATTGTCGGAACGCTACGGATGACGAGGAGCAGTGTGAGTGCAAGTGTACAACTACACCATCCACGAGGGTAGCGTGGAAACGAAGAGGCAAGAAGAAGAGCTGCCGAGGAAGCTCCAGCGAGCGGACGTCCGGACGACACCGAACGACCGGCCCCTCCCAGCGAGCGGACGTCCGGCCCCATTGGACGACCGACACATATACACCCGAGCCAATTCAGCAGAAGACCGACGACAACGGACGACCGGCGACTGGACGACCGCCAGCTACCGGACTTCCAATGCCACCTCAACCGAGGCAAAGTGAGCGGAAGTCCGGCGACTACCGGACGTCCGGAAGCCCATGAGCCACCGGACGACCAGTCCCCAGCAGACGTCCAGTACCTATCTGCATATAGAGATCGGGCCCGAGGCCCATGTATCCCTCTCCCACTTACCCCTTCATGGACCAAGACTATATATACTCCTCCACCTCCTCCTAGTTAGGGTTAGCGTTGTGTTAGCTCATTTGTGAGATAGAGCTTCGCTCATCCATATCGGATCTACTCCTTGAGAGAGACCACGGCCCCTCTTCGGAGAAGATCCACCTTGGATTCAAGAACCCTTTACGGGAAGATCCCCTTGTCGATTCAAGACCTCCTCATGGAGAAGAACCGGCTACCCTTTGTATCGTCCCTTGTCGGATTTGGATCGTGTATCTCTTTGTGTTTCGAGGATCTAGCATATGTGTGACTGTATCTTGTTGGTTTTAGTGTTTCTCTCGTGTTTCCCCTCGTGATTCCCCCTGTTTTCCCCCTCGTGTTCTTCGCGGGATCCACACCTTTCGTGAAAGATTGGCCACATAGGGTTCCACCCTACATCATCTTGGTATCATGAGCCACGTTGTTCACGATTTCAGAGCCTCCCCGTTGTGTTTTCTAGCCTAATTTTCTTGTGTTCTTCCCCAATTTCAAAAATCCCCACCAAAAATAACCCCAATTTTTTTATGATTTGTTGGTTTTGATCCATGGATTTTCTTTGTTTCAAGTGGATCTAGCATCTCCCCAAGTTTCCCCATCTTTCATCCACGAAATCTCATCAATTTTGACCCCAAAATCCCAATTTTCCACCCAAAATCGCGCCCCAGATCTCGCATCTCGCGTTGACCACAAACCACCGGACGACCGGCACTTTACGGATGTCCGGAGCCCCTGAAACGACCGGACGTCCGCAACTTACTGGGCGATCGGAACCCCCTAACCCGAGCAGAATTTACGAATTTCCGACCCGACCAGACATCCCGCGACCGGACATCCGTCCATTTATGGACGTCCGTAACGTGTAGTTTCAGACTTCAGCTGATTCTTGTTTCGGCCATAACCAATTCATCCGAACTCAGATTTTGACGTTATTTAGCTCGTTTTGAAGCTCTTGACATCCCCCTTCCCAAAAAAATACCAACAACATTATTTGACTCCATCAAATTTTGTGAATTTTGGCATCTTTGCCTAGGGCTTCCACCACATCATCCCCTACACCACCACCGACTTCCGCAACATAACCAATTTTGTTCCCCTTCGCATTAGTGGTTGTTTGAGTTCTGATTTGAGTCTCCTAAGTTGTTTCGGCTACTTAGGGTCGGTTGCTTCCTCATCAACCACCACCACCACATCTGCATAGGCTTACCCACCATACACTTCCGCCACACCGATTTAACCCAATTTGTTTGTGTTGTGAGTTGTGTCTCCTAAGGTATTTCGGCTACTTAGGGACCATGCTTCCAACTCCGACACCGTGTATAGTCCACCACCTTACCCTCCATTTCCGCATTGCCTACTAGAAAAACCCATCATTGCATTTCCACAATCCCATTGAGCTTGCGCAACCACCACCGCATTCCCGCTACCACCATTTGACATTTGAGACTTTGAGTTCGCGGTTTTTCTGTTTCCTAAGGTGTTTCGGCTACTTAGGGACGAGTCTCCATCATCTTGGTATCTCCATCAAGATCACCGACACTCATCATCGACACGGACGGTAACCTCCATATCATCTTGGTATCGTGGTATCCCTCCGTTGAATATTCCCTTGCCATTGCATTGATAACCCCTAACCCATTTTGCGTCACTTGCCTATCGAGACTAGTTGTCGGCAACATTACTTGTGCACATTAGTGATCTACACCATACATTGCATACATACCATATCATATTGGTATCATCATATCATCTCTTGTGCCTCAAGTTGGTTCCCGCATATATACAATGCCTATCTTGGTTTGTGCATCGTGCAAAAGTGGCCATACACACACAAAAAAAGAATAAGCTTTTAAGCAAAAGAGAAAGAGCAAATAAGTTTGTAAGCAAGTCCCATAGCATCATACCACATTGCATATAAGATTGTCATATCCGATCATCTTGGATCATAACACCGGAACATCATACATAGCATACATGGGATAGAAAGTTGATACATTTTGCATATCATAGGTTGTGCACAAGTGTTGTATCCGCCTATAGAGCAATCGTGCTAGCATCTCTCTTGAGTTGTGCAACAGGAGTGTTTTCCGTGGATTCCACATTTTGTGCTGATTACTTGGTTGCATGACCCCATTTATCTATCCGTGTGTGTGTATCCGTGTGCCACAAATTGCTATTGGTCTACTTGTTATACTTGCGAATTTGTGAATCTTTTTCAACATTATTGACTCTTGCTAACTTTTTGCATCAAATTTTTGTGCCACTATCCTCATCGAGCTCCACCATAAGCCTTACTTGTGTAGGTGTGAGAAATCAACAAGATCGGCACCAATTGTGCTATTTCCTTGTTACACTATTGAGTGATCATTAAACCATCTTCAACATCGGTCAAGGTACATTTGGTATAGTTCTTCTCTTTCTCCCACTCACATTTGCTGGAGTCTTGTGATGGATAGGCAAGGCATTTCATCTTCGGTCTACAACAACAACGACGAGTTTGATGCCACGGACAACTTCAATGACGGCAGGATGCAAGCTCAAATGGAGGAGATCAAAGACTCATCAAGTCCTACAAGCGATCTTCCTCATCTTCGAGAAGACGCTCAAGAGCACATGTCTCCGAGCTACCATCTCTGGCAAAATCACATCGGCATCGACACCATCACCAACAAGGACGTGAAGGTCAAGAGCTCAACACCAACAACCGCTCAACGACTTCACCATCTCCCTTGGCATCTTCGCCAAGCGACTTCAAGGCATATTCGCCTATGGACATACGGCATCTTCGCCCACAAGCACTTCAAGAGAAGCTCCCCAAGCTCAAGTCTATGACTTCCACGAGCTACTACGAGCTCAACACCGACCATGAGATTCCTTTCTATGGGACTCTAGAACCCGAGGAGTATCTCAAGTGGGAGCGTTTGATGGACGACTACCTCAAGCTACATCAAGTTCCACGACTATGCGTCCACATGGTGGCTTCACACACCTTCGGAGACCTATGACATGAGTGGGCCCAAGACGAAGAGAGATATGCGGCGAGAGTTCGTGCCTCCAACCTACACGGAACAACTTCTATGCCAATTGGAGAACACCACCCAAGGTTCCAAGTCCATCGACGAGTACTTCAAGGAGATGAAGATTGCCTTGCGACGAGCCGGCATGGATGAACCCATTCCGATGAAGTTCCACTTCATGATGGGATTGCACAACGACATGTCCAAGACTCTCTTCCTCAAGAACTACAAGTCCCTCGACGACTACTACATTGGTGCTCTCAAGGCGGAACAAGAACTCATGAAGGCCAAGGCTTCTCCACCCCAAGCACAATTCTCGAAGACCAAGCTCCAAGAAGGCGAGCATGAGGATAGTACCACCAAGATGTCCAATCCTGACGAGCTCCAAGACGATGCTCCCAAGTTCGACTTAATCGCCATCCCTCTTTGTGGCATTGATGGTGCCGAGTCTACTTCGACTCTTTTTCAATATGGTGTGGCGACGACTACGACTATGGAGCCAATCAAGGAACATGCTTTGGAGGCATGCGACATGGTGATGAGCACGTAGGATGCTTCCATCTTAGGAGGCGAGAGTGATGATGTGCCATCTTCGACCTTCATCCACGGCGACGACAACGCGATGGTTGAGCATGGGATTTTCCCTTCGACCACGGCAACATATGATGACTTGAGTGACTTTAGCCACCATATTGAGAGCGAGAGTGACTTCACCACTAGCCCCATATATGATGTGTGACCACAATTCCCATGTGAGGAGAGCCACAACCCCCACCACTTGAGTTAGATGAGTGACTCCACCATACGTGAGATTGAGAGCACCTACATTGAGGGAGTGAGTGAACCACCACATAGAGAGAGTGAGATAGTTGATAGGTCATGTGAGGCCACTTTCAACACTAACGACTTGACCTCTACCTCTATTGTGTCTTCTCATTTGGTGCTAGGTCCCATATATGATGACGCACCGATTCGCGACAACTACGTACTCCCTTTGGACAAGACGATGTCCATGGTGGAACATGATGCACCCCCACATGGTTCCATCAAGATGAAGATGACCACCATTTGGTCTTTGCCACCTCACCTACACCACATGAGTGGAATGACAATGGTAATATAGGTGACGGTGATGCTCTAGTCCCACTAGTGGACATTCTTGACATCGATTGCTTGCATGATGTTGATCAACCTATTTCCATGCTTCATGCTAGTGTGACTTCACCATGCGATGATTTACCCATTTATGATGTGCATGAGGATTGCCATGTGGAGTCTATTAGTTGTGATGCCATGTTACATAGGATTTCTTGTGCTAATTCTCTCGGTGACATCATGGTTTCCAATCCGCTTGACTTGAAATATGCTATGCATGAGATCAATCATATGTCATATTTGCAATCTCTTCATAGTGACTATGCATATGCTATTAAAATAAACCCAATTTGCACATATGGCATAGATGACAAGCCCGTGGCTATTGGCATTTGTTTTTCTTGTGATGATATTGATATGCTCCCTTTGCATCATTTATCTCATATGCCATGCCATGAACACCTAGCTTCGGATATGCATTGTTTTGGATGTTGTCCATTTTCTCCATATGATGTTTCCGATATTGCTCATGAGGAGACCCCCATAGTTTCCTCATACATTTTAGGAGATTTTGATTCATCCCATTCATTGCATGATCCCCATACTTGTGTGCACAATATGCTCCCCATGAATAAAATGCTATTGTTGTGCCTTATACTTATATGCTCAATTTGCATCCCCATCATGTTATACACAATAACTATTCTTTCATGATGGATGACATGTTCTTATACCATGTGTCAAATTTCTTTGAGCGATGCTTATCTTGTGCTAACTCTCACGTGCACATACACATCAAGATGGATGATGTGTACATTTACCACACACACAATTTCTTTCGTTTGTGTCTCTTTTGTGTAGGTACCCATGAATTCTTGTCAACCTCGCAATCACATGAGTTGACAAAACGAGCTCTAGAGAGCAACGATGACTTGGGATCCCATGGATTATCTTTCCCACCGCTCTCTTGACGCAAAGACTTCGCGCATTTCTTCTACATGGCCCTCACATGGCTATGGGTTATTGTCCATTATATATCATATGCCCATCTTGCCATGTTCACTTTGCATGACATGCTCATTCCTATACCTTTGCCATGCATTTGTGACCCATGCTTTGCATTACACATGATGATTGATTCTACTACTTGTATGTGTATTTGCAAGCTTGGTGGAGATATTGCTTGCTATTGCCATGTTTGCTTTGTACCCCATGCCTATGATGATACTTTCATCTTGCTTTGTGTTCGTGCTTGCGATATGTCATGTACATTGCCTATGACTATTTTTTTCTCACATGACATGATTGCCATAATTTCCTCTAGTATGTTGCATCTTCGCACTACTAGCTTGCACGACTTGATTCCTATGATTGCTTACCTTGTTGCATCACCGATGATTCATACTTTCTCATTTCATGCGGTTGATGACAACCATCTACATGCTTTGCACATGATTGTTATTGCTTGTCGTCATATATCTCCATATGTTGCCTCTCTCATGCTAGATGATTTTCCATGTATTGAGCGCAACCGTGATTTTAGTCTTGCTAATGAGATTGCCCCCATAGCATTCTCGCATATATTTGGAGATTTTGACATATTTTTTGTGAAGCATGCTTCTCTTCCTTCTTTGCACCATATACCTCATGCCATGAATATTGCCATTGTTGCATCATATTGTTCATGCACTTGTGCTTCTAATGGTTATGTGTAAGAGAAGAGAACCATCATGATGGATGATGTGTTTATCTACCATGCGCATACGTTCTTTACTTTGTTGTGTGCATGTGTAGGATACTTGGACCTTGTGTCAACTTCCATGTCACGTGAGTTGACAATCCGAGCTCTTGAGAGCGAACCACCTTCTACCATGACAATTCTACATCGCACTTACTTGTACTTCGGCATTGTGAGGATGCACAAGGACATCCTTTCAAGTGTTTTTTGTCCTTACTGTTTTGGAAGGAATCACAAGACGGTGCGACATTGGAGAGTGCCCATTTCGAGCTTCAAGATGACAACAACATGGTGAACATCCACTTCTACATGGCAAAGCCATCTCTTTCCCATGGTGATTTGGTTTTTGATCCGAGGTCGGATCTTTCCCAAGGGATGGGAGATGATGCGGAGCATCCTACGGACATCACCATGTCAATAGTCTGTTTGGCACGTGACACGTTCGACATCCACTTCACATACACAAAGGTGAATCATCTCCTTTACGCATGTTCACTTGACCCCTTCGAGGATGGTATAATACTTGACACTCCACCCATGTGCATCCATAGGTATTGTCGGAACTCTATGGATGACGAGGAGGAGTGCGAGCGCAAGTGTACAACTACACCATACGCGAGGGAAGCATGGAAACGAAGATGCAAGAAGAAGAGCTGCCGAAGAAGCTCCAGCAAGCGGACGTCCGGACGACACCAGACGACCGGACAACCGACACAGCTACACCCGAGCCAATTCAGCAGAAGACCGATGACACCAGACGACCGGCGACCGGACGACCGCCAGCTACCGGACGTCCGGTGCCACCTCAACCGAGCCAAAGTGAGCAGAAGTCCGGCGACTACCGGACGTCCGGAAGCCCATGAGCCACCGGACGACCGGTCCCCAGCGGACGTCCGGTACCTGTCTGCGTACAGAGATCGGGCCCGAGGCCCATGTATCCCTCTCCCACTTACCCATTCATGGACCTAGACTATATATACTCCTCCACCTCCTCCTATATAGGGTTAGCGTTGTATTAGCTCATTTGTGAGATAGAGCTTGGCTCATCCATATCGGATCTACTCCTTGAGAGAGACCGCGGCCCTCTTTGGAGAAGATCCACCTTGGATTCAACACCCCTTTACGGGAAGATCCCTTATGGATTCAAGACCTCCTCACGGAGAAGAACCGGCTACCCTTTGTATCGTCCCTTGTTGGATTTGGATCGTGTATCTCTTCGTGTTTCGAGGATCTAGCATATGTGTGGGCGTATCTTGTTGGTTTTAGTGTTTCTCTCATGTGTCCCCTCGTGATTTCCCCTATTTTCTCCCTCATGTTCTTCGCGGGATCCGTTCCTTTCGTGGAAGATCGGCCACATAGGGTTCCACCCTACGTCAACTTGTTTATCAAGCCTCCCAAACTACCATGATGGCCTCTATCCTTTTCCACCATCCTAGAAAACCATTGATTGGCTATGTTACCGCTTTGCTCAGCCCCTCTTATAGCATTGCGAGTTGCAGGTGCAGTGCAGGTTGTTCCATGTTGGGACATGGTTATTTTGGGATATCACAATATCTCTTATTTAATTAATGCTTCTATACACTTGGTAAAGGGTGGAAGGCTCGGCCTTTTGCCTGGTGTTTTGTTCCACTTTTGCCGCCCTAGTTTCCATCATAGCGATGTTATGTTCCTTGATTTTGCGACCCTAACATGGTGAGAGTTTATGGGCCCCTCTTAATAGTTCGCTTTGGATAAAACTCTTGCAGCAAGGCCCAACATTGGTTTTAGCATTTGCCAACATAATAATACTGAATTAATTAACTCATAGGGCGTCATGAACCTGAGGATTCTTTATTCCACATAAACAGGGGGCCAGTGCTGATGGTGTTGGTCCCAAACAGAGCCACTTGCGGTGCCACCCCTTCACCTGGGTTTTCGGTTGCCGTACGTACGGCTCATTCAAACATGGCCTAAGACGAGTTACGTGTGGCTACTATCAGGGTGTCGGCTCGCCCGGAGGTCTTGCTGGATTAGTTTTACCATTGTAGAAATGTCTTGTGCACCGGGATCCCGAGTCTGATCGGATGTCCCGTGATGGAGGATTGTCTCCGTAGATTGTGAGCTTGTCATGGGCTATGTTGGGACACCCCTGCAGGGTTTAAACTTTCTCAATAGGCAGATACGACGCTTGTGTACAACCTATAAGATGCAAAATGGATAAACTTTCTATCCCAAGTATGCTATGTATGTATGGTTCCCGGTGTTTCTCACAGGATGATCGAAGATGATCAAGTATGATACCATATGTTATATTGTAATGCACTATGATACTATGCTGTGGCTCTTGCTTACAAGCTTGTTTGTTTTCCCTTTTCTATGCTTAAAAGCTTTTTTTGATATGGCCACTTTTGCACAATGCACAAACCAAGATAGCAATTGTGTATATGCGGGAACAAACTTGAGGCACACGAGATGATATGATACCAACATGATACCGATATGGTATGGTATGTATGCAATGGGAGGTGTAGATCAATGATTGCTAATGTGCACAAGTAATGTTGCCAGCAATACACAAATGGCTAGTCTCGATAGGCAAGTGACGCAAAATGGGCTAGGGGTTATCAATGCAATTGCAAAGGGGATATACAATGGTGTTGTCGACGTTACCATCCTTGGAGATGATGAGAGGCGGTGTTGCCGATGTCGACCCGTTCCTAGTTACCGAAACACCCTAGGAAACGGAAAAACCACAACTCCAAATCTCAAGGACAAAAGTGAAATGGTGGTAGCGGAAAGCAGTGGTAGTTTTGCACTTGGCAATGCGAATGCGGGATGATGGGTTATGCGAGTCGAAGTTGCAGTTGTCGTCCCTAAGTAGCCGAAACACCTTAGGAGACAAAAGCCACAACTTAAAAAAGCTCAAACAAAATTGGGTTAAGTTGTGGTGGTGGAAGTTTATGGTGGGTAAGCCTATGCGAAAGTCGTGGTGGTGGTTGATGAGGAAGCAACGGTCCCTAAGTAGCCGAAACACCTTAGGAGACTCAAATCAATACTCAAGCAACCACTAATGCTATATGGATCACAATGGGTATCGGACGTCTTTAAATAGACGGATGTCCGGTCGATGGACGTCTGGTCGGGCTCGGAAATCCGCATATTTCGTTCTCTTGGCAGGTTCCTGTCGTCCGGTGGATGACGGACGTCCGGTGCTTCATGGGGGTCCAGACGTTCGTAAAACCGCCGGTCGTCTGGTGGGTTGGTGTCAACGTGAAATTTCAGATCCGGGACGCGATTTTGGGCGGAATTTGGGGATTTTGGGGTCAAAATTGATGAGATTTCATGGATGGAAAGTGGGGAAACTTGGGGAAATGCTAGATCCACTCGAAACCAAGCAAATCCATGCATCAAATCCAACAAAACTTCATCAAACCAACAAATCACAAAAAAATTTGGGGCTAGTTTTGGTGGGGATTTTCGAAATTTTGGATGAAATCAAACTAAACAAGGCTAGAGAACGGTGGGAGGGACTCCAAATACGTGATCAATGTGGCTCATGATACCATATGACACGGGGCTAACCCGGCGTAGAGACCGATCTTTCACGATTGGAGTGGATTCACTCAAGGAACACGAAGAACACGAGGAAGAATGGAGAGAAATCGGAAGGGGAAACACTCAAGAACAAGTCCAATCACACATCGATTAGACAATCAAACACACAAGATCCACAAGGTACATGAACAACAAAAGGAAAGATACAAGGTAAAGTTCATCTCCAAGAGGATGTCTTGATGATATCCTAGACGGATCTTCCCGTGAGGGGTCTGGACGATAATATCCCGCAGGATCTTCTCACATGGAGGTCTTGAACTCCATGGGAGTGGTGGTCTCTCTCTCAAGATTAGAGGTAGGTAGGAGCAAAGCTCACATACAAATGAGCTATCAGTTTGCTAGCCCTAGAAAGGAGGTGGAGGTGGTCTATTTATAGTCTTAGCCACGAAGGGATAAGTGGGAGAGGGGTACAAGGCCAAAGGCCCGCGGCTGCGCACATGCAGGTACCGGACGACCGGTGGGGGTCGGGCGTCTGGTCACTCAGGACGGTCCGGATGTCCAGTGCGTGTCGGATGTCCGTTGATTCTTCTCAGGTGTAGTGGCAATAGTCGGCCAGTCGGCACCGGTCGTCCGGGCGCTGGGACTCGTAGGACGTCCGGTATTCGTCGGACGTCCGGCCGCTGTAGCACTCGTCGCCTGGAGTTCTTCTAGCCGCCTGGGCTGCATCAGGTACCGGATGTCCGGTGGCATCCGGACGTCCGGTGGCTATAGCTTGTAGCAGCTCTACTCCTTCCGTCTTCTCTTCCATGCTTCCCTTGTGGATGGTGTAGGTGTTCTTTGGCGCTTTCACTCCTCCTCGTCATCCGTGAGGTTCTGGTAATACCTATGCATTGTTGGGTAACGCAGTAATTTCAAAGCATTTCCTACGCACAAGCAAGATCTACCATGGTGATGCATAGCAATGAGAGGGGAAGAGTGTTGTCCACATACCCTCGTAGATCGTAAGCGGAAGCGTTATGACAACGCGGTTGATGTAGTCGAACGTCTTCATGATCCGACCGATCATAGCACCGAAGGTACGACACCTCCGCGATCTGCACATGTTCAGCTCGACAATGTCGAAAGAACTCTAGATCCAGCTGAGTGTCGAGGTAGAGCTTTGTCAACACAATGACATTATGACGGTGATGATGATGCTAATGGAACAGGGCTTCGCCTAAGCACCGCTACGATATAACCGAGGTGGATTATGGTGCAGGGGGGCACATCACACGGCTAAGGGATCAATGATCAACTTGTGTGCCTACGGGGTGCCCCCTCCCCCCGTATATAAAGGAGTGGAGGAGGGGGAGAGGGCGGGCCTCATAGGTGCGCCAAAGGGGGGAGTCATACTCCCGGCGGGCCTCATAGTTGGAGTAGGAGAGGCAAGGAAGGGGGAGAACGAGAGAAGGAAAGGGGGGCCGGGCCCCCTCCCAATTTGGATTGGGCTTGGGGCGGGGCGCCCCCACCTTGGCCGCCACCTCCTACTTTCCACTGTGGCCCATTAAGGCCCATTGACACCCCGGAGGGTTCCGGTAACCTCCCGGTACTCCGGGAAATGCCTGAACTCATCCGGAACCATTCCGATGCCAAACATAGGCTTCCAATATATCGCTCTTTACGTTTCGACCATTTCGAGACTCCGTGTCATGTCCGCGATCATATCTGGTTCTCCGAACTAACTTCGGTACATCAAAACACATAAACTCATAATACCGATTGTCACCGAACGTTAAGCGTGTGGACCCTATGGGTTCGAGAACTATGTAGACATGACCGAGACTCATCTCCGGCCAATAACCAATAGCGGAACCTGGATGCTCATATTGGTTCCTACATATTCTACGAAGATCTTCATCGGTCAAACTGCACAACAACATACATTGTTCCCTTTGTCATCGGTATATTACTTGCCCGAGATTCGATCGTCGGTATCATCATACCTAGTTCAATCTCGTTATCGGCAAGTCTCTTTACTCGTTCCGTAATGGTACATCCCATAACTAACTCATTAGTTACATTGCTTCCAAGGCTTATAGTGATGTACATTACCGAGAGGGCCCAGAGATACCTCTCCGATACTCGGAGTGGCAAATCCTAAGCTTGATCTATGCGAACTCAACAAACACCACCGGAGACACCTATAGAGCATCTTTATAGTAACCCAGTTACATTGTGACGTTTGATAGCACACAAGTGTTCCTCAGGTATTCGGGAGTTGCATGATCTCATAGTGATAGCGACATGTATAATTTATGGATAAAGCAATAGCAGTAAACAAAACGATAATCGTGCTAAGCTAACGGATGGGTCAAGTCAATCACATAATTCTCTAATGATGTGATCCCGTTTATCAAATGACAACTCTTTGTCTATGGATAGGAAACTTAACCATCTTTGATCAACGAGCTAGTCATGTAGAGGCATACTAGCAACACTCTGTTTGTCTATGTATTCACACATGCACTAAGTTTCTGGTTAATACAATTCTAGCATGAATAATAAACATTTATCATGTTATAAGGAAATATAGATAACAACTTTTATTATTGCCTCTAGGGCAATTTTCCTTCAGTCTCCCACTTGCACTAGAGTTAATAATCTAGTTCACATCGTCATGTGATTTAACACCATTAGTTCACATCTTTATGTGATTAGTTCATATCTCCATGTGACTAACACCCAAAGGGTTTACTAGAGTCAATAATCTAGTTCACATCGCTATGTGATCAACACCCAAAGAGTGATCATGTTTTTCTTGTGAGAGAAATTTAGTCAACGAGTCTGCCATAGTCAGAGCCGTATGTATTTTGCAAATTTTCTATGTCTACAACGCTTTGCATGGAGCTTGTCTAGCTAATTTCTCCCACTTACAATATGTATCTAGATCGAGACTTAGAGTCATCCAGATCGGTGTCAAAGCTTGCATCGATGTAACTCTTTATGACGAACTCTTTGTCACCTCCATAACCGAGAAACATTTCCGTATTCCACTAAGGATATTTTTGACCGCTGTCTAGTGATCCACTCCTGGATCACTATTGTACCCTCTTGCCAAACTTATGGTGAGGTACACAATAGGTCTGGTACACAGCATAGCATAGTTTATAGAACCTATGACTGAGGCATATGGAATGACTTTTCATTCTCTTTCTATTTTCTGCTGTGGTCTGGTTTTGGGTCTTTACTCAACTTCACACCTTGCAACACAGGCAAGAACTCCTTCTTTGACTGTTCTTTTGAACTACTTCAAACTATTATCAAGGTATGTACTCATTTGTTGGGGATATTACTACTGGACATAAACCGGCCAGGAGAGGCCGGGTTATCCCCATGATGATTACTTTATTTGAAGCCCATGAAGACAAAGATGGTGGCGCTTCATGAAGGCCCAAGGCCCAAAGGCAAGTTAAGGACTATAGATATAAACCGACATTGATATATAACTTGTATTGTAAGATAGGAGTAGAGACCTACATCTGTAAACCGACGGGCGCCGACCTATGTATATAAAGGGGCAGCCTGGCGGCGGTTTAGGGACAACAGACAACAACTCGAGAGCCAGGCAAAGCGGATTCGCTCCCTGGTCATCAAAACCCTAGCAATTCCATCACAACTGGAGTAGGCCTTTACCTTCAACGCAAGGGGCCGAACCAGTATAAACTCTTGCGTCCTTTGTCCGCTTTAAACCCGTTTAAGCTAACCCGTAGTGATGGCTCCATGACTAAGTCCTTTCACAAGGACATCTGCCGTGACAAAACCACGAAAATTGGCGCCCACCGTGGGGCTATTGCACGATGGTTTCGAGTTCTTGAATGGCAGCTTCGAAGGACTCAAGGGATACGCTGTGAGCCGGATGACTAAAAGTCGTCATGACAAGCTCTAAATCAACGATGCAGGATGGAGCCCCGAGGCCGGCTCAATTGAGTATGGGTACCGGGTCCCCTTTGGTGGAATTCACGTCTTCATCAGCAAGATCGACGAGCTGGGCCCTGAGCCAGACATCTGCACCGACATCATCAAGACGGCTGAGCGTGCAAGATCTGCCTAGGTTCAGCCTGCTGTAAAGCGTGCCTTCCTAGGTGTCATCCATGGAGCAGAATATGAGGATAGATCGGCATCTGGTGGCGAAACCGTTGTCTACTCTGATGACGAGTCTTCAACCGGAGAGACTAAGTCACTGTATCAGCTGCAGGATGGCCGGATTAGTGGTGGTTCCGATGGCGACAGTATTCCGGACCCCCTTGATCCGCCGAGTCAGGTCGCGGTCTTCATGGCCGGTACGCAATCAGCGCAACATTCTTCTACCGCCACAGCGATACTTTCCGGTTCAGCAGTAGCAACACCAGCAGGAGCAGGGGGCTCTACGCCGCCTCTGACTCAGGTTTTGTCCGATTTTTTCGACGCTTTGGCAACATTGCTGGCAGCAGAGGTGGACACGACAAACCGGGATCAGCACAACGCAAAGATTGCAAAGGTTAAGGATCAGATAACTCAAGCTAAAGTGGACCTGGCGGCAGAGAACACCAGGATGGCTACAGAGTGGGCCGAGTTAGAAGCTCAGAGTGTGTCAGATGATGTCATGACAAGAAGATATCGGTCGCACCTCCCGCTGGTTTTTGAGGCAAGAAATCTCTTTAACATGGCAGGAGCAGGCACCAGCAACAAACCAGTGGTAAATCGGGCAGAGGCACCTGGGACCAGGGCACCGGTTCTGCCGCGTGCGATAGATCTGCTGCCTCAGCCTCGTCAGCACGATGTCCCATCACGACATGTCTCAACACCTCTGGGTCATTACTCTAACCCGTTGGATAACATCGTTGCCGCCGCTTCATGATTGGCAGCTCTCCCGATTGATGGCGAGTCCCCAGTAGCAGTTGAAACATGACGGGCTCGGGAGCTCCTTCAGATGGCCTTGACGACCGGAGCTACAACAGGCATATCGATGAACCGGGTGTATCAAGTAGTGCGCGGAATCGTAATCTGCCCCGTGGGCATAACCCAATGGGTGGCGGTGGCAATGCTCAGGGTGTAGTGGATCGCGCTAGGTCACGTCGGGAAGCCGAGTTAGCGGCATAGCACGAAGCTCTGGTTCATCAACTCACTCTGGTTTGTCAGTTCACTCCGGTTCATCCAACAACGTCTGTGGAACCAGGGGTTACCTCCAGTTCTTTGCGAGTACCATGTCTTGTCCTCGCATTGCGCAATGTACGGCTACCCAAGGATTTCAAAGGCTCATGCAAGGTGCCGAATTATACTGTCGATTTATCCCCCGAGTCATGGGTGGAAAGCTATGAGATGGCAATGGAGATGCTGGATGTGGACGAAGGCGGCGTGTGCCAAATACTTTACCATAATGTTGGAGGGAACAACTCGCACATGGTTGAAAAACCTGCCGGCCAACTCCGTTGGGTCATGGGCCGAGTTAAGAGCCCGGTTCATCCAGAATTTCAAGGATACATGCAAGCAGCCCATGTCAATCGTGGATTTAGATGCCTGTGTCCAGGAGGAAGGAGAATCAACAACCCATTAGGTGCGCCGGGTTTCGGATATTTTGCATTCATCAGACCGCATCAAGGCTGAAACAGCCGTTTTAACATTGGAAGGCAATTACCAGTTTGCGCCTTTGAAGCTGAAGTTGGGACGGCTCAAACGCCATTGTAATGACATGGGAACACTTATGGCGGCTCAAGTAAAGTATGCCGACTCTGATAGTACCAAGGACCCCGAGTCTAATGATGACAAGACATGAAAGGGAAAGAAGAGTGGTAGCACCAAAGGGCAGCAGCATAACCCGGCAGGTCATGGTAACAACGGTAAACGAAAGGCGGATAATAGTTTGGACTTTGTGGCTAACACCAACACCCAAGATAATGGTCAGCGGCGTAAGGGTAAACCACCCCAGCGCGGTGGAGGGTCTGGCCCTAATCTGGAGCGCCTGTTAAATCAGCCTTGCCCAAAGCATGGACCAAAGGAGAGGCTAGCTACGCATATTTGGAAGGATTGCTTCATTATGCAGGAGTTCAAAAATTCTAATCTCTTTCAATACGACAAAGGACCGCCCGGCGGTTCAGGAGGCGGTTTCCATGGGCCGGGTTATGGAGGTGGCAGCTCCGGTTCAGGATTCCAAGGCAACCAAACTGGACATGGCATTTAGAGCAGCAGGGCAACCAAGAAGGTTACAACCATCAGGGGAATCAACAACAGCAGCAATCGGGTTACCAGAGCAATCCAAAGCAGTTGAATAGTGGGCAGTACCATGTCTTCACCACTAGCTTATGTAAGCGCAATCAGAAGCTTCATAAAAGGGCCGTGAACTCTGTTGAACTGGCGGTACCTCATTATCTGTGCTGGTCTGAATAGCCCATCTTGTGGAGTCGAGAGGATCATCCGCCCCGGGTTGACAATCCGGGTAATCTGGCCTTGGTGGTGTCACCTCAGGTTGGGGGTATAAGTTTACCAAGGTGCTTATGGATGGAGGAAGCAGTATCAATATCCTTTACTACGAAACCTTTCGTCGCATGGGGTTGACAGATAAGAATCTTAAACCGTAGAACACCGTGTTTCATGGTATGGTGCCTGGTAAATCGGCATACCCAGTTGGCAAGATAGCTCTCGAAGTTGCTTTTGGAGATGATCATGATTCAAGATCAGAGGTATTGACTTTTGAACTGGTGAAAATCAAGAGTCCATATCATGCCCTGTTCGGACGGCCGGCTTATGCTAAGTTCATGGCAAGGCCCTGTTATGTTTATCTGCAGCTTAAGATGCCGGGTTATAAGGGGACCATCACAGTGCATGGGAGCCGGAAGATTTCTTTGGAATGTGAAGAAGGTGATGCGGCTTATGCTGAGTCAGTTTGTGCCACAGAGGAGCTAAATTTTTATAAAGACAATGTTGATCCGGCAGATATGATTTATCTGAAAAAGCCAACTACCGAGCATGATCTGGCGCTGAAATTTAAATCGGCTGAGGAGACTAAGCTAGTTGACTTTGTTCCTGGCGATTTATCCAAGCAGTTCATCATCAGTGCTAACCTGGATCCGAAATAGGAAAGCGCGCTCATCGAGTTCATCCATGAGAACCGAGACATCTTTCCATGGAAGCCTTCTGACATGCCAGGTGTACTGAGGGAACTCGCTGAGCACACCCTTAATATAGATCCTAAGTTTAAACCGGTCAAGCAGTTTCTCCGCCACTTCAATGAGGAGAGGCGTAAAGCTATTGGTGAGGAGGTAGCCCGGCTTTTGGCAGTAGGGTTTATTGTGGAGGTCTTTCACCCTGAGTGGCTAGCTAATCCGGTGTTGGAACTTAAGAAAAACGACACTTGGCCTATGTGTGTGGATTACACAGACTTAAACAGGGCCTGTCCAGCTGACCCCTTTGCTCTCGCTCGTATCGATCGAATTATTGATGCCACGGCAAGTTGTGACCATTTGTGTTTTCTGGATGCTTATTCTGGTTATCATCAGATCAAAATGGCAGTTAAGGACCAGGAGAAGACAACTTTCATAACTCCCTTTGGAGCCTTGTGCTATGCATCTATGCCTTTTGGGCTCAAGAGTGCCCAAGCGACTTATCGCGCTGCGTCCAGAATTGCCTGCATAAACAGATTGGGTGCACTGTTCATGCATATGTAGATGATATTGTGGTGAAGTCCAGTAAGGAGGAAACATTGATAGGTGACTTGAAGGAAACTTTTGATAACCTCCGGGTTTATAAGATGATGCTTAATCCGGCCAAATGTGTCTTTGGTGTATCGGTAGGCAAGCTTTTGGGTTTTATGGTGTCTAATAGGGGCATTGAAGTTAATCCGGAGAAGATCACAGCTATCACATCTCTGGCTAAACCGACGTGTATCAACAATGCTCAGGGTTTGGCGGGCTAGATTGTAGCCTTAAGCCGGTTTATCAGTCGCCTTGGAGAGAAGGCTATCCCTTTGTATCAGATGCTAAAGAAGATGGATCACTTCATCTCAAGTGATGCGGCTGATAAAGCGCTTGAGGATTTGAAGAGACAGTTAGCCAAGCCACCTATCCTTGCGGCTCCGGTCAATAAAGAGCCGTTATTACTATATGTGGCTGCTAATGCCCGGGCTGTTAGTGTGGCTATTATTGTGGAGCGCAAGGAGGCTGGAAAAGAGTATCCGGTTCAATGGCCGGTTTATTATATCAGCGAGGTGCTTATTGAGTCCAAACAAAGATACCCACATTGGCAGAAGCTGGTGTATGGGGTTTTCATGGCAAGCTGGAAGCTCAAGCATTATTTTCATGGTCATCCTATCACAGTGGTCAGTTCAGCCCCCTTGGGAGATATCATGCAAAACAGAGAAGCAACTGGCAGGATTGCTAAATTGGCTATTGAGCTTGGACCTCACGGGTTAAAGTATACGCCTCGCACAACAATCAAATCGCAAGCACTTGTGGACTTCATTAATGATTGGACAGAGTTGCAAGCACCGGAGGAAAAGCCAGACAACACTTATTGGACTATTCATTTTGATGGGTCTAGACAATTGGAGGGCTCGGGGGCTGGAGTCATATTAACTTCCCCATGAGTTGATAAGCTTTGTTATGTTCTTCGTTTAATGTTCCCTTGTACTAACAATGCAGCTAAGTATGAGGCCTTGCTCCATGGTCTTCGGGTGGCTAAGGACATGAATTTAAGTCGGGTTAAGTACTTTGGTGACTCATACCAGGTGGCTCAACAGGTATCTGACACTTGGGATTCCAAGGATCCACTCATGGCGGCATATATATGAGAGGTGGATACAGTGGCTGGTCATTTCAAGGGTTATCGGGTTGACCATATAGACCGGCAAAAGAATGAAGCGGCCGATGCTTTAAGTCGCTTAGGCTCTCAACGTAAACCGGTGCCACCCGATACCTTTCTAGATGTGCTTCATAATCCGTCAGTCAAGATACCTACGGAGTAGGATTTGGCTGTGCCTGACCCAGAGGCTCAATTGGTGGCGGCTCTTCATGTTATTCTGTATTGTATGGTCCCATACCTGGCATACATGAACCAGGGTAAGTTACCAGACAATGAAACCTTGGCCCGGTAGATAATCCAGCCATCCAAGTCTATGACCATTGTTAATGGGGAGCTACATCATTGCAGCATCACAGGAGCGTTTCAGCGTTGTGTGTCTCCTCAAGAAGGTTGTGAGATTTTGCATGAGATCCACGAAGGAGATTGTGGTCACCATGCCGGTTCAAAATCCTTGGTAGCTAAGGCCTTTCGTCACGGCTTCTATTGGTTGACGGATCATGCTGATGCTGAGGATTTGTTAAAGAGGTGTGACGGTTGTCAGAAGTTTGCACGCCGCGCTCATGTTCCGGCTCAAGAATTAAGAATGATTCCAATCACTTGGCCGTTTGCAACTTGGGGGCTAGATATGGTTGGACCTTTTAAGAGGTCCAAGGACAAGAAGACCCACCTGCTAGTGGTAGTTGATAACTTTACCAAGTGGGTAGAGGCAGAGCCAGTTAGCAATTGTGATGCGGCCATGGCGGTTCAATTCATCAAAAAGGTGATCTTCCGGTTTGGTTTTCCACACAACATTATAACTGATAATGGTACTAATCTGTCCAAGGGTGCTATGGAAGAATTTTGTCAACGTGAGCACATCCGGCTTGACGTGTCATCAATGGCGGACCCCCAATCTAATGGTCAAGCAGAAAGGGCCAATCAAGAAATTTTGAGAGGTATCAAACCCTGGCTTATGGTTCCTTTAAAGCGGACGCCGGGTTGTTGGGTGGAAGAGTTACCTTCCGTTTTATGGAGTATCAACACCACACTGAACAGATCTACTGGTACACACCTTTCTTCATGGTTTACAGAGCAGAGGCAGTTCTCCCTAGTGACATCCATCATGACTCGCCCCGTGTGGCGGCTTATGTTGAAGCTAATAATGAGAAAGCACGCCAGGACTCACTGGACCTGTTAGATGAGGAGCGTGATCTTGCGGCAGCACATTCGGCGATTTATCAACAAGATCTGCGACATTATCACAGCTGCCGGGTTAATACCAAAACTTTTCAAGAAGGCGATCTGGTGCTCCGGCTCATCCAGGATCAGACTGATATGCACAAGCTATCCCCACCTTGGGAAGGGCCTTTTGTGGTCAGCAAAAATTTGCACAATGGATCATACTACCTTATCGATGTTCGAGAACACAAAGACTCATGTAAATCGGAGGAGGAGACCCAGCGGCCGTGGAATATAGCTCATCTTCGGCCTTACTATACTTGAGCCATAGGCTCTTTTTATGTACATAATCATGACAATGTACATATTATGATCAATATAATAAACCGGAGCCTCAGCTAAAGCGAGGTCTCTTTTGTTTTTACATCATGTGTGTTTACATGGAGGCTTCTGTTCGTAAAGTAGAGTTCTGCTGATCCAGCTTATAAAGCCCCACATATAAAAGGAAATCGCTAGGGGGCTTGGTCGTATCCGAACCTTAGCTACACCTCTTGATCGGCTTAAAGCCAAAGGGGAATCACTAGGGGGCATGGCTGTGTTCGCACCATAGCTACACCTCTTGATAGGCTTAAGGCCAAAAGGAAATTATGTGGGGCCAAAGAGTGTGTTGCACCAGCACAACTCAAGCATAGGCACCCACCAAGCGCAGCTCAAATATTGCTTGGGGGCTCTTTGCTTCTCAAAGAACAAAGAGTCTGCACCCTCGCAATAGGCTATCAAGCCAGGCTTGGAAGCCAGGTGTATTCACCTAAAACCCCGGGTTATCCTGCCTCTTTAAGTAAGCCACTCCGTCTAGGTAAACCTGGTATGACCCATCGAACATTTGACAAGTCAATCTCATAGACCCTGAACTTGTCAAAGTTAAAACGATGATTGGTTAAAGATTGAGGTCCATCTTAAACCGCTTTGAAAAATGGTTTAACTCAATGGCCTGGCAGCCCATGAAAAGCCTCGATTTAGGGCCTGGCAGCCCATGAAAAGCCTTGCATATTCTTCTTGTGTTTTCTGCAAAGTTTTTTCTCTTTTGATAAGATTCATAAATATTTTCTGATAAACTGGCGTTTATTACAACCCGGCGTGGCTTACAATGTTAAGTTGTCAGTACATGATCAGCTATAATCCGGTGTTTATTGCTCCAGTCTGGTTTTGACTACAAGTCACTGGTATTATATGGATAAAACCGGTTTTTATCATAACCCGGAACAGTTTTATCGTAAACCGGCAAACCTGGAAGGAGTCATCGATACTCCAGATTGGCGTTATCACCCTTTTATAACAACCATTGGTCAAACAACGAGGTAACAAGTATTATCTACTTTATATCTAGTTGTTTTTAATATAACAGCATTGGCTCTACACCCAGGCTATATATTTGGGCATCATGACCCGTCTAGTGGTAAACCGCCAGGACACTTTCAATCTTTTGTATGCAGGAACAAGTTAAAATATAGCCACTGCGGATTATGCATATAAAAGCATGGCGAGTTATCAGTAACAAGCAAAATAAGTATGCTCGATGGCATAACAGACAAGTGTTTGAACTAGCCTATTACAAGGCGCTTTAATGCCCACACAGAATAGTTCTTCCAGTAAAGAGTGGCAGGCTGCGACAGGCTAAACTGGCCTCTAGTTTAGGATTCATCTCCAGGACGACTTGAAGATTGAGGGTCATCTTGAGCCGGTGCATCCTCCTCCTCCGTACGCAGTGGCTGGAAATCAATGGTTGCCCAATCAATTCCAGTTAAGGCTTGGAACATGGCTTCTTCACTTATAAGGTTGGAAGGTTCAATGTCAGGGGCATAAGTGTGCTTACGAATTGGCGGAACAAGATCTTCTACATCATGTGTTGGCGCATGATATCTTTTCTGATCGGCATCATAAACCGGCTCATAATGAGACAAATCCGTTTCTTCCGCCAATTTGCTCACTATGGGTCGAATTTCCCTTGTCAGCCTTCGGAGATCATCATTGTTAAATTCTGAACTGTCTTCCTTCAAACCGGGATAGCCTTTGCAAATATCTGACGGTTCAAGATCAGGAATCCATGCCTTGGCCCGGATTAGCGCAGTCAGCGCGCCTGACCTTGCAGATGATTCTTTAAGTTCATCCAACCGGGCAGGCAACATTGACAGCTTCTCAATAGTTTCTTTTATTAACGTTGGAGGAGGCTTGTTATGAGCAGCAGTGCAAATATCCTGTTGGGCTCCAGAATATAACTGCTCCATCAAGGTATAGGCAGCCTTCAGTTTCATCCGCATGTCAGAGCCCAGATGGGTAATGCGGGTCCCTGTGACATTGCAAGCATTAGTAAACCGGTAATTGATGAGATAAAATGAATTGAAGAACATCAGATGAGGATACTTACCAAATACAGCAGAGGTCATAGCATTTATTTGCCGCTTTAAACTGGTCAGTTCTTTGACAACCGGTTTAAGGGTTGCTTCTGCGTCTTCGGCTCACTTTGCTAAAGCGGCTTTCTCTGTGTCCCAATCCGCCTGTTCCTTTTTAAAGGTATCCTTCAGCTTCTCCATGGCTGCTAAGACATTGGTTAGTTCCTCCTTGGCTTTAGAAGCCTCTGCTTGCTGAGATTTAATGTTCTCTTGAAGATCAGCGGTTTCGACGTCCTTTTCGCTCAGCTCAGCCTATAAAGGAAAGAAATATCATCAGTGGCCTGTATATATTTGAAGTACCAAGCACATAACAAGTTATGCACTTTGCACTTGGGGGCTAATGCATATTCGCTTCATTATAGAAAATTGTTTCAAGTCCCAAGTGTAATGCAAGCATTATTCTTGGCACTTGGGGGCTAATGTACATCTGCTCAAAATAACAGTGGTTAAAGTCCCGGTTCACCTTGGAAAGATAAACCGACCCTTGGGGACTACACAAGAGAAAGTTACAGGATTACAATGCTGGAAGTACCGGTTCATTTTTAAAGGATCAACCGACCCTTGGAGGATAAGTATGCAGAGTTGAGAAATTACCAAGTCCCGTTTTTTCGATTGCCATCATAAATCGGCCCTTGGGGGCTACTAGAGTTGGTACTTACAATTGGACTTAAGTGAGAAAAGGTTAGGCAATTACCTCATAACGCTCCTTCATCAGGTTCACTAAACCGGCTTCGTAGTCACGGTTTGTGTACAGGCGGTTTAAAAAACCAGAATGGAATTCCTGGTCATTGAGGTGGGCATAGCTTGATAAATCGATGCTCCATTTGCCTTTTTCCATGGCAGAACGTTCCTCCTTGGCACTATGTTTTGCTAATGCAACAAGATGGCCAGGGGAGGTGTGGCCAACGCCAGTAATGATAACATCATCTTCCTTGTTACCAGCAGCCTTAACTAGAGTTGGCGGAATATCAGTAGCCTTAACCGGACTAGACGATCCATCATCAGTACGGACTGGACTCGCTGGTTTATCAGCCTGAACTGCTGTATCAACTTCTACTTGTTCAGTAAAGACATGATCTGGGGGTGGCAGGTCATCAAGCATGGTGTCAGCATTTTCTCTCTCCGGTTCTGGAATTGTCTCGATTCAACAAACACATGGTCGTCACACGGTTTATCTACACGATCCTTCTTGCTGGGTCTGGCCTTGGGTCTGAAAGAGAAAGATATATATATATATATATATATATATATATATATATATATATATATATATATATATATATATATATATATCAGTATAGCGTATAAGTATAAAGCGACAAAAAGAGAAAGCTTAAGGCATTTACCCAGGGACGGTCTTGAGGGGCGGAAGCTATGTGGCAGTTGACTCGTTGGATGATGAAGGTGGAGTTCCCTGATAATTTGAATCGGATGGATTAAGAGGCTGTCGGAAACAACCCGCCTTGGGGTAAGAAGTATTGGAAGTATTTGAGACCTTAGATCGGCGCTTCCGAACCGACGTATTTGGTAGACTAGTTGAAGTGGCTACTTGGCCGATATGTCGGGTTGTGCGGCTAGCTTCGTGTTGCTGCTTCTTCAAAAGAAAGTTTGGGTCCAAGTGAGCTAGGGGCTGAGAAAGTCCTACTTTTTGGACCGGTTGACGGATTTTTTGTGTTGGCAGAGGGTCTGAACTGGAGGAAAGGATAATTACCTCTGCGTCGTCAGCTTGGCTGCCCTCAGTGTCATCCTGATAAATATCATTGTCAATGAGCTGTATGAAAAATGAGCCATTAGAATCAAGTTCTACCTCTACGCCCCGTTCATCAGGGTCGTCATCAAGATCTAAGCCGATGGGTTCAGTTGCCTTCCTCTTGGCAGGTCTCTTGACAACCTTCATCTTATGTCGAGGGGCCTTAACCGTTTTCTCCTGTGGTTTATTTTTTCAGAACGAGTCATCACCCTATTTAAAAGATGGGCAGAGGGTATAAAAAGTTGCATAGTTAAGAATATCAGATATAAAGCAGAAGCAAGACAACTCTTACAGCGGGCGGTTTGTTCCGTGTGTAAAAGGGGCTTAACCCGGTCTTACTACAGACAGCTTCCGGTTCATTCAACATTTTCTTGACAGACTCAGTAACTTCATCATCTGTTAGCTGAATGTCAATATGATGTTGAGTGTCTTTTGAGTCACCAGTATACTCGCACATTAAACCGGAGCGGTGACTTAATGGCTGGATACTCCAGGATATCCGGCAACGAACAAAGTCCACACTTGTCAAACCATTGGCCATGAAAGCTCTAAGCTTGGCGAGTTGTGGTGCATACGAGGCCCGTTCCTTGGCAATTAGTCGTTGCGGAAGTGGATGCGTGTTGGTAAGCCGGTGAGCACGGTGACCCGGCAGAGGGTTCTCATCTTCAGGGGAAGTATCCTTAAAATAGAACCAAGTCTAGTTCCAATCCTTAGGGTGACCGTGAAGTTTGGCGTGAGGGAAGCTTACATCTTTCCTTTTCTGAATGGAGACGCCACCAAGTTTAGTATTGGGCCCGTCTACGAATTTAGTACGACAGTTTAAATGGAAGAAATCCAAGAACAACTCGACAGTCGGTTCTTCTTGTAGACAGGCTTCACAAAACACCTGAAAGTTGCAAATATTGGACACGGAGTTGGGTCCAATATCTTGAGGGCGGATATGAAATCTAGCAAGTACACCACGGAAAAACGTGGATCCAGGCGGTTTAAAACCACGCCCCATGTGATCAGCAAACACTACTACTTCACCATCTCTGGGGGTAGGAGGGTTTTCTGGACCGGGAACTCGCCACTGGATTTCACTCCGCTTCGATAAAGTGACAATTTTGACACATCCATCCAGTTGCTCCTCAGTAACCCGGGAAGGGACCCAATTACATGCATAGAATTGTTTGGCCATTGCAAGTGAAGAGCTGGAAAAGATTACTGCCGGTTTACGGTTCATGATTGACAAAGCATAAAGTGCAACTGGTTAAGAAAAAAGGAATTCAAGCATATAAAATTGTTAAACCGGAGGCTGATGCAGTTATAAATGGTAAAGCGACGAGCGGTTTACAAGGGGACTAATGGCATATGACAGATTATTTTCTACAAGGATAAACCGCCTACGCAGATAAGGAAGGTACATATCTGAGGCAAAAAATGACTAAGTGAGGAAAAACAGGTTTCGCAAGATCACATTGGCATTTTAGATCTACCAAAAGTCAGGAAAAGAAAAGGATTTAGACCTAAAAAAGTTGGTCCTGGAGCAGTTCACAAAGGTCCAGATCAAGTTTTTATACGTATAAGGCTTGGTTTGATAGCCGAGATAAGGACTACTATAGCTATCGCACGGAATGCGTCAAGCTTGAGGTCTGATGTCTATGGACTGAGGAAGAATAAGAGAAGAACGCTATGAACCCATATGAACCCTAAGTGGATCTATAGAGGAAAGAGGGAAAGACTTGCTGCAGTTGTTGAAGCAACAGAGGTGCGCCGCGTTTCTCTGGTGCGATCAGGTTGATGCAGCAGCCGACGGTGAGGCAAAGGCGAAGCTCGACGATGGCGGCGGCACTTGGGTGCAGAGGCATCGCGAGGAGGAAGAAGAGACGAAGCGGCAACGGGAGGAAAAGGAAAGGGATCCTCAGCCCTATTTATAAGGGCAAAGAGATAAGCGATGGGCGCGGGAATCGAGGAGCCCAAAAAATGGATATATAACGAGGTTGCCGCCTTGATTGTTGGATGCTCATTAATAAAGGTTATCTTCGGCAGTAATGAACAAGTGACACCACGACGGTTTACTACAAATCTGGAGGATGACGTCACGGCGGTTTACTACAAATCTGGAGGATGACGTCACGACGGTTTACAAGATGTATGCGAAGGTGCAACGGGAGGAATTTTTCTAAGTGTTGAAGATTGACATGAACAAGTTCAAATCAATTTGGGGCCTAATGTTTGGGATATTACTACTGGACATAAACCGGCCAGGAGAGTCCGGGTTATCCACATGATGATTACTTTATTTGAAGCTCATGAAGACAAAGATGGTGGTGCTTCATGAAGGCCCAAGGCCCAAAGGCGGGTTAAGGCATGTAGGCATAAACCGACATTGATATATAACTTGTATTGTAAGATAGGAGTAGAGACCGAGCCAGATAAGTTTATGATCCAGCCTCGGGACTCTATAACTGACGGGCGTCGACCTATCTATATAAAGGGGCGACCCGACGGTGGTTTAGGGACAACAGGAAACAACTCGAGAGCCAGGCAAAGATGATTCGCTCCCTGGTCATCGAAATCCTAGCAATTCCATCACAACTGGAGTAGGCCTTTACCTTCATCGTAAGGGGCCGAACCAGTATAAACTCTTGTGTCCTTTGTCCGCTTTAAACCCCTTTAAGCTAACCCGTAGCGATGGCTCCATGACTAAGTCCTTTCACAAGGACATCTGCCGTGACAAAACCATGACATCATTGAAAATATATCAAGCGTCTTGATCTATCTCTATAGATCTTTGAAAAACTCCTTTCAAACACCCTTTATGATTTCCAAAAAATTCTACATTATTTTCGACCAACAATATGGCATTCACATATACTTATCAGAAATGCTGTAGTGCTCCCACTCACTTTCTTGTAAATACAGGCTTCACCGCAAGTCTGTATAAAACCATATGCTTTGATCACTTTATCAAAGCATATATTCCAACTCCGACATGCTTGCACCAGTCCATAGATGGATCGCTTGAGCTTGCTCACTTTGTTAGCACCATTAGGATCGACAAAACCATCTGGTTGCAACATATACAACTCTTCTTTAAGAAATCCATTAAGGAATGCAGTTTTGATATCGATTTTCTAGATTTCATAAAATGTGGTAACTGCTAACATGATTCAGACAGACTTTTAAGCATCGATACGAGTAAGAAAATCTGATTATAGTCAACACCTTGAACTTGTCGAAAACATTTTGCGACAGTTCGAGCTTTGTAGATAGTAACACTACTATCAGCGTCTGTCTTCCTCTTGAAGATCCATTTATTCTCAATGGCCTGCCGATCATCGGGCAGATCAACCAAAGTCCACACTTTGTTCTCATACATGGATCCCATCTCAGATTTCATGGTCTCAAGCCATTTTACCGAATCTGGGCTCATCATCGCTTCCTCATAGTCCGTAGTTTCATCATGGTCAAGTAACATGACTCTAGAAAAGTATTACCGTACCACTCTGGTGCGGATCTTACTCTGGTTAACCTACGAGGTTCGGTAGTAACTTGATCAGAAGTTTCATGATCATCATCATTAGCTTCCTCACTTACTAGTGTAGGAATCACTGGAACTGATTTCAGTGATGAACTACTTTCCAAGAAGGGAGCAGGTACAATTACCTCATCAAGTTCTACTTTCCTCCCACTCACTTCTTTCGAGAGAAACTCCTTCTCTAGAAAGGATCCATTCTTAGCAAGGAATATCTTGCCTTCAGATCTGTGCTAGAAGGTGTACCCAACAGTCTCCTTGGGTATCCTATGAAGATACATTTCTCCGATTTGGGTTTGAGCTTATCAGGTTGAATCTTTTTCACCTAAGCATCGCATCCCCAAACTTTAAGAAACAACAACTTGGGTTTCTTGCCAAACCACAGTTCATAAGGTGACGTCTCAACGGATTTAGATGGTGCCCTATTTAACGTGAATGTAGCTGTCTCTAAAGCATAACCCCAAAATGATAGCGGTAAATCGGTAAGAGACATCATAGATCGCACCATATCTAGTAAAGTACGATTACGATGTTAGGACACACCATTACGCTGTGGTGTTCCGGGTGGCGTGAGTTGCGAAACTATTCCGCATTGTTTCAAATGAAGACCAAACTCGTAACTCAAATATTCTCCTCCATGATCGGATCGTAGAAACTTTATTTTCTTGTTACGATGATTTTCCACTTCACTCTGAAATTCTTTGAACTTTTCAAATGTTTCAGACTTATATTTCAATAAGTAGATATACCCATATCTGCTCAAATCATCTATGAAGGTGAGAAAATAACGATATCCGCGGCGAGCCTCAATGTTCATTGGTCCACACACATCAGTATGTACGATTTCCAATGACTCTGTTGCTCGCCCCATTGTTCCGGAGAACGGAGTTTTAGTCATGTTGCTCATTAGGCATGGTTCGCAAGGACCAAGTGATTCATAATCAAGTGATTCCAGAAGTCCATCAGAATGGAGTTTCTTCATGCGCTTTACACCAATATGACCCAAACGGCAGTGCCACAAATAAGTTATACTATCATTATCAACTCTGCATCATTTGGTTTTAATAATATGAACATGTGTATCACTACTATCAAGATTTAGTAAAAATAGACCACTCATCAAGGGTGCATGACCATAAAAGATATTAGTCATATAAATAGAACAACCATTATTCTTTGATTTAAATGAATAACCATCTCGCATTAAACAAGATCTATAATTTTCATGCTCAACGCTGGCACCAAATAACAATTTTTTAGGTCTAAAACTAATCCTGAAGGTAGATGTAGAGGTAGCGTGCTGACGGCGATCACATCGACTTTGCAACCATTTCCCACATGCATCGTCACCTCATCCTTAGCCAATCTTCGCTTAATCCGTAGCTCCTATTTCGAGTTGCAAATGCTAGCAACTGAACCAGTATCAAATACCCAGGCACTACTATGAGCATTAGTAAGGTATCAAATACCCAGTGCCGACCCAGTATCAAATACCCAGGCACTACTATGAGCATTAGTATCAGTGCTGACCCAGTATCAAATACCCAGGCAACTGAACCAGTATCAAATACCCAGGCACTACTATGAGCATTAGTATCAAATACCCAGTGCTGACGGCGATCACATCGACTTTGCAACCATTTCCCACATGCATCGTCACCTCATCCTTAGCCAATCTTCGCTTAATCCGTAGCTCCTGTTTCGAGTTGCAAATGCTAGCAACTGAACCAGTATCAAATACCCAGGCACTACTATGAGCATTAGTAAGGTACACATCAATAACATGTATATCAAATATACCTTTCACTTTGCCATCCATCTTCTCCGCTAAATACTTGGGGCAGTTCCGCTTCTAGTGACCAGTCCCTTTGCAGTGGAAGCACTCAGTTTCAGGCTTAGGTCTAGACTTGGGTTTCTTCACTTAAGCAGCAACTGGCTTGCTATTCTTCTTGAAGTTCCCCTTCTTCCCTTTACCCTTTTTCTTGAAACTAGTGGTCTTGTTGACCATCAACACTTGATGCTCCTTCTTGATTTCTACCTCCGCAGCCTTTAGCATTGCGACGAGCTCGGGAATAGTCTTATCCATCCCTTGCATATTATAGTTCATGATAGAGGCGAAGGTGTCCCGATGCTTCGATGAGATGGTGGCTATCATTTTCTATGGGAGTCGACCTTGATGATCTGACTACGAACGTGCAAGATGTCGCGCCTTAGCAATCGCTAAACCAACTTCCGAGGGGTTATTTACCACGCTGGAGCACGGTCAACCTGACCACGAGGGTCTGTTTCCTGCGAGCAAACGAAGAACAAGCAAGAAACTGAGATTGCAATCTGGATATTGCGAATTTAAGATGAAAGCTTTATTGATCAAGGTGGGGTTCTGTGACTCCTTGGTCCGGTCGTTGAACACAAACGAAGTACGCGAAGTTGCAGCTATGTTGAACTTTTAATCTAAACAAAACCCAAAGTCTAAATGATGCCCTAAGGGCTGTATACATGGAGGAGAGAGGGGGGAATTTCGTGGCCCTTGGAGGAGGGATCCGAAACCAACCCTAACTCTTGTTTCCCCACACATACGGACTCTAGAAACAGCCTATAATCAAGTATTACGAAATTACATGGGCCTGGCCCAAAAATAAGGTGACGCGGCTCCTAGAATAGCCTCTGGACAAAATTAATGAAGTGGCATCTTGTATATTTCGTCCATGGCTTCATGCACTCATTATGGTGGCTTCAAAGTCCTGGAATCATCACTTATAACTCTGTTCTTATTCCCCTTGCGCATGCCATCATCTCCATGCTTGAACTTGCTCCAAGGTTCATCTTTCTTTTCCAAGCTAGGCCCCTCATTTGTAAGCAAAACAAATGTATCCAATTAAGGCAGCATCATATTCTCATGAACATTAGAATCGTTACCAAGAAACGAAAGTACCTGATAATTCAATTGGCGTGCACGAGTTCTAGTAATTGGTCCAGTATGTATAACAGCAGGGGCTGTGGGTGTAACAATGGTATTTATGTCCTCATCATCCTCCCCTTATTGCAATGAAGTCGTCCTCGACGAAAGCTCATCTTCCACACCGAAATAAGGCTTCAAATCTGCAATGTTAAAAGTGGGACTAACCCCAAAATCTGCAGGCAGCTCAAGTTTATATGCATTATCATTTATTTTTTCTAACACCTTAAAAGGACCATCAACATGTGGCATTAGCTTTGATCTGTGCAAATTAGGAAATCTATCCTTACGCTAATGTAACCAAACAAGATCTCTAGGTGCAAACACAACATGTTTTCTACCCTTATCTCCAGCAAGTTTATATTTAGCATTCATACGCTCAATGTTTTCCTTAGTTAACTCATGCATTTTTAAAATCAATTCAGCACGTTCTTTAGCATCAAAATTAACCTTCTCCGAAGATGGAAGAGGCAACAAATCAATAGGTGCACGAGGTAGGAAACCATACACAATTTCAAAACGGCACATCTTAGTAGTAGAATGCGATGAACGATTATAAGAAAATTCAATATGAGGCAAGCATTCTTCCCACATTTTATTGTTATTCTTCAAAACAGCCCTAAGCATAGTAGACAATGTCCTATTGACTAGTTCAGTTTGTCCATCAGTTTGGGGGTGACAAGTAGTACTAAAAAGTAGTTTAGTACCCAACTTAGCCCATAAACATCTCCAAAAGTGGCTCAGAAATTTAGTATCATGATCTGAAACAATAGTATTCGGCACACCATGCAAGCGAATAATTTCACGAAAGAACAAATCAGAAACATTAACAGCATCATCGGTTTTATGACATGGTATAAAGTGTGCCATTTTTGAGAACCTATCCACGACAACAAATATGCTATCCCTCCCCTACTTTGTTCGAGGTAAACCTAAAACAATGTCCATAGATATACCCTCCCAAGGAATACTAGGTATAGGCAAAGGCATATATAAACCATAAGGATTGAGTCGTGACTTAGCTTTTTGACATGTAGTGCAGCGAGCAACAAAACGCTCAACATGCCGTCTCATCTTTGGCCAAATGAAATGTGTAGCAAGTATGCCCTCCGTCTTCTTCACGCCAAAGTGTCCCATTAATCCTCCTCCATGTGCCTCCTGCAACAACAAAAGACGAACGAAGCTAGTTGGAATGCATAGCTTGTTAGCACGAAACACAAATCCATCGTTAAGAACGAACTTGTTCCAAGTTCTCCTTCCTTACAATTCTGCAATACATCTTTAAATTCAGCATCATGCACATATTGATCTTTGATGGTCTCGAAACCAAATATTTTAAAATCAAGTTGTGAAAGCATAGTATAATGATGAGACAGTGCATCAGCAATAACATTTTCTTTACCCTTCTTGTGTTTAATGACATAAGGGAAAGTCTCAATGAATTCTACCCATTTAGCATGTCTACGGTCTAGTTTTGCTTGACTTTTAATGTGTTTCAAAGTTTCATGATCAGAATGTATAACAAATTCCTTGGGCCATAAATAATGTTGCCATGTTTCTAAGGTCCGAACAAGAGCATATAATTCTTTATCATAAGTAGTATAGTTCAGACTAGGCCCACTCAATTTTTCAGAAAAGTATGCAGCAGGTTTGCCATTTTGTAATAACACACCTCCTAATCCAATTCCACTAGCATCACATTCAATCTCAAAAGTCTTATTAAAATTAGGAAGTTGGAGTAAAGGAGCATGTGTCAACTTATCTTTCAATACCGTGAAGGATTCTTCCTGTGGGGTATCCCAAACAAAAGGCACATCCTTCTTTGTAAGCTCGTTGAGAGGTGCAACAATGGTGCTGAAATCTCTCACAAAACGCCTATAGAAACCAGCGAGGCCAAGGAAACTCCTCACTCATGTGACAGTTTTGGGCTGCGGCCAACTCTCAATAGCTTCAATCTTGGCTTTATCAACTTCAATTCCCTGTGGAGTAACAACATAGCCAAGAAAAGATGCTCAGTCGGTGCAAAAGGTGCACTTCCCAAGGTTACCAAACAAACGTGCATCACATAGAGCAATAAAAACAGCACATAAATGTTCCAAATGTTCCTCCAAAGAATTGCTATAAATCAATATGTCATCAAAGTAAACTACCACAAATCGTCCAATGAAAACACGTAAAACTTCGTTCATTAATCTCATGAAGTACTAGGTGCATTAGTTAACCAAAAAGGCATGACTAACCACACATATAATCCAAACTTAGTTTTAAATGTTGTTTTCCATTCATCTCCCAATTTCATACGAATTTGATGGTATCCACTACGCAAATCAACTTTGGAGAATATTATAGAGCCACTGAATTCATCAAGCATGTCATCTAGCCTAGGAATAGGATGACGATAACGAATAGTAATATTATTAATGCATCTACAATGAACACACATACGTGATGTACTATCCTTTTTTGCCACTAAAATGATAGGAACAGCACAAAGACTAAGGGATTCACGTATATAACCTTTGTCGAGCAGTTCTTGTACTTGACGCATAATCTCCTTCGTCTCCTCTGGATTGGTATGGTATGGTGCATGGTTGGGCAATGATGCACCGGTAATTAAGTCAATTTGATGCTCAATCCCTCGAATAGGTTGTAATCCCGATGGCACGACTTGTGGAAAGACGTCAACGAACTCCTGCAAAATGTTAGTGACAGTAGGAGGCAAAGAGGAAGGCACGTACTCGAATGAAAATAATGCCTCTTTGCACACAAAAGCATAGCAAACAAAATTGCTAAAATCTAGATCAGCAATATCAGATTTGGTGGCAATTAAACATGCACTTTTCAATTTAATTTCAGAAGCAACACTACATGGTTTATTATTAGGCTTCATTTGTTGCTCAAATTCTTTTGCCAAAATCTGATTTTCACTCTTATTTTTCTCATGTTTTGCTTTATTAGCTCTATTAATATCATCTTTCAAAATGGAATCAGGAGTCATAGGAAGCAAAGTAATATTTTTATCCTTATGAACAAGAGTATACTGATTGTTTCTACCATGGTGTACATAATTTTTATCAAATTGCCATGGTCTACCAAGTAATAAGGAACATTCTTGCATAGGTACCACATCACAATCAACATAATCAGCATATGTAGAGATACTAAAATGCACACGAACAGTACGTGTTACCTTAACCTCGCCGCTGCTGTTGAACCATTGGATGTAGTAAGGATGTGGATGTGGTCTTGTGGTGAGAGATAGGTTCTCCACCATCTCCATGCTAGCCAAGTTATTGTAGCTCCCTCCATCTATGATGACGCGAACAGAACATTCCTTCACAACTCCCTTTGTATGGAACAAATTATGCCTCTGATTTTTCTCAGCTTGTGTAACCCGCACACTCAAAACACGTTGAGCAACTAAACATTCATACCTGTCAGCATCTTGAGCAGCCATGTATTGCATCTCATGATCAGAATCATCTCCACCGTGTTCTTCATGTGTAATAAGAGCCAAAGTCTCCTCATCATAGTCACTAGTGGACTCATACCCACCATCCTCAGTAGCAATCATCACACGCTGAGATTTGCATTCTCTCGCAAAATGTCCTCTTCCCTTACAACAATGACAAATAATATCACTGGTGTGCCCTATTGATGCCATGGAAGAAGAAGAGCTCTGCGCAGGCTCGGCAGGTGTGCTCTTGGCAGATAGTGGTGGTTGTGCCTGCTTTCTTGTATCACGGCTGGAGGTGGCACTTGATGGAGGTCCTGGAGTAGTGGAAGTAGAGGATGCACGTGGTGTCCATGATGAAGATTGACCTGCAGAAAAGTTAGTTCGTGCCAATGCCTGTCGATCCTGCACTTCACGTTCAGCTTTACAAGCAAGATGGAATAAACCGAGTGATATTAGTATACTTGTTATACTCTAGAATGGTAGGAATCTCTATTTAATCCACCCATAAAACGTGCAAGCATAGCTTCATTCTCCTCAACAATACCACATCTAATCATGCCAATTTGTAATTCCTGATAATATTCTTCTACATAATTTTTTCCTTGTCTTAACCGCTGTAATTTTTGAAGTAATTCACATTGATAATATGGTGGAACCCAACGAGTATGCATAGCAGTTTTCAAAGCCCGGGTAGTTGGAATAGGATATAATCCACAATGTACAGACCACCAAACACATGCGAAGCTAGTGAAAGCACAAATAGCAGCAGGAACACGTCTCTCCTCAGGATATTGTAAACATGTAAAACGTTGTTCAGTTTCTAACTCCCAAGTAAGATATATATCAGGAACATATCTACCCTCAAATGGTGGAATATACAATTTCAGTTTAGGAAGATGGTCATGATCTCGTACCTCATATGGTGGTGCAGCCCTACCATTGCGATGATATACCTAAGGACGACCTGCTGGTGATGGTGCTGGTGGTTCCACGTAGTTCTGATTTTGATCAACCTCATCCTCGTAATGGTCCTCCACCTCTGCAGTAGCAGCAGGAGCTACAGAAGCATCAACAGCGGCACCAGAATTTTGCCCAGTGTCAATGGGAACGCGCTGTGCTTGTCCCACTTGATTTGGAAAGCGACGTTGTTGTTGTAGAGGTGCGTTAGGTGCAGCCAGTGATGGTGGTGGAAGACGTGCGAGCAATTCATTAAACTTGTTATCGAGCTTTGTTTCAAACGTCTTCTCCATGCCATCTATCTTCTCCATGGCCTCTTAAAATCTATTTAGCACATCTTCCACCTGTCCACTCATTTGCTGAAACTTATCATGTAACTCTTTGCCTGTCATATTCTACCAGTCAGTCTCGTCGGCTTGTGATCCTTCCATGGTTAGCAGCAATGGAAACACACAAGAATATGATCCTACAGACTACTAGGAAGTGGTGGTGATGGTGTGGTGGACAATCACAAATCCATCAAGCAAATCTCAAATTCTTACCAGTTCTTACCAAGTAGCAGGTGGTGATCAGCAACCGTTGTAGTCAAAAACTCTCAAAGCTTGGATAGAGCGATTACCAGCGAGAGCCAAACGCATGACGTAGATGTATGTGGAGCTGGGAAGGCTTATAATATGGTAGCAAAAAGGGTCAGCAATAATCAATTCAGAGATGCAAAGTTGAACAAACGCTCAACGACGGTACTATGCTGGTCCTAGGCTAGACCGTGCTAGAGAGGCGAGCCTAGAACACTAAAAAATCACGGCGCTGCACGTAAACAAGGGAGGAGCACACTCTGAATTTTTTTTCTATTTTTTGCACCTTTTTCCTCTTTTTTTGCTCCGCAACAATTTTTTCGAAAAAGTGCACAAAAATGGTCTGAAAACTGCCTAGCCAGAATTTTCCAGACTTAATTTTCTTTGAGTTTGGAACTATTTTTCTTCTACGGGTAGCACGGAATCTCAGGAGTCCTACTCTTTCACGACTCGAAGTATCACGTGATCTGGAACCGAAGACAAAGCAACAATGAATGGACTCGAACTGGTGGCGGAGATGAAACTGGTGGAAACTCGGACTAGTGGCAGAGATGAATCTGGTGGAACTCAGACTGGTGGCATATATATGTTGCAGGTGGACTCGGATTGGTGTGATGGCGACTGATATTTGTTGGCATATATGGACTTGGATTGGCAGTGAATATGTGGTGGTGGTATATGGTAGCGGTGATGAAGTTGGTGCGGTGGTGGTATATGGCAGCATCGATGATGATGATGCGGTGGTGATATATGGCAGCGGCGACGTGACAACCTATGAACAGAACTCGGAACTCTAAAGGACAAGACGCTAAGACCAGCAACTTGACACGACGATGCAACCGCAAATTCAACAGAGCAAATACAGAAAAGATTATGCAAAGGCTCAGATTGGTTCAGATAGGATGAACTAACCCTATTTTTTTGGCTTTTTGTGGACTATAGGTATGAAGAACAGACTCGATCTAAACTATGAAAAGCTGTAAAATCTCACCGAGCGACCTGGAAATCTGATACCACCTAATAGAGGCGAAGGTGTCCCGATGCATCGATGAGATGGTGGCTATCGTTTTCTATGGGAGTCGACCTTGACGATCCGACTACGAACGTGTGAGACGTCGCGCCTTAGCAATCGCTAAACCAACTTCCAAGGGGTTATTGACCACGCTGGAGCATGATCAACCTGACCGCGAGGGTCTATTTCCTGCGAGCAAACGAAGAAGAAGTAAGAAACTGAGATTGCAATCCGGATATTGCAAATATAAGATAAAAGCTTTATTGATCAAGCTGGGGTTCTGTGACGCCTTTGTCTGGTCATTCAACACAAATGAAGTACGCGAAGTTGCAGCTATGCCTAAATTTTAATCTAAACAAAACCCAAAGTCTAAACGATGCCCTTGGAGGAGGGGTCCAAAACCAACCGTTACTCTTGTTTCCCCACACATACGGACTCTAAAAACATCATATAATCAAGTATTTCGAAATTACATGGGACTGGCCCAGAAATAAGGTGACGCGGCACCTAGAATAGCCTCTGGACGAAATTTATGAAGTGGCATCTTGTATATTTCGTCCAAGGATTCATGCACTCAGTATGGTGGCTTCAAAGTCCTGGAATCATCCCTTGTAACTCCATTCTTATTCCCCTTGCGCATGCCATCATCTCCATGCTTGAACTTGCTCCAAGGTTCATCTTTCTTGTCCAAGCTAGGCCCTTCATTTGTAAGCAAAACAAATGTATCCAATTTAGGCAGCATCATATTCTCAGGAACATTAGAATCGTTACCAAGAAACGAAAGTACCTGATAATTCAATTGGCATGCGCGAGCTCTAGTAATTGGTCCAGTATGCATAGCAGCAGGGGTTGTGGGTGTAACAATGGTATTGATGTCCTCATCAGTTCATCACGAAGCTCTTATAGCTTGGTGGCGGTGATTGAAGAACTCTGTCAATGACACTATCATCAGGAAGATTAACTCCCAGCTGAGTCAAGTGGTTGTGGTACCCAGACATTCTGAGTATATGTTCACGGACAGAACTATTCTCCTCCATTTTGCAGGTATATAACTTATTGGAGACTTCATATCTCTCAATCCGGGAATTTGCTTGAAATATTAACTTCAACTCCTGGAACATCTCATATTCTCCATGACGTTCAAAACGTCGTTGAAGTCCCGGTTGTAGGCCGTAAAGCATGGCACACTGAACTATCGAGTAGTCATCAGCTTTGCTCTGCCAGGTGTTCATAACATCTTGTGTTATTCCTCCAGTGGGTTTATCACCTAGCGGTGCTTCCAGGACGTAATTCTTCTGTGCATCAATATGACAATCCTCAAGTTACGGACCCAGTCCGCGTAGTTGCTACTATCATCTTTCAACTTAGCTTTCTCTAGGAACGCATTAAAATTCAACGGAACAACAGCACGGGCCATCTATCTACAACAACATAGATGAAAGGATCGATATAGTTGACTAGTGGGGTGGTGAATAGGAAACTAACAACTTTTAGCTTTTCTTTACCAATTTAAAGTTTGCATCAAAGTAGGTTGTCTAGATATGCAACTAGGTGAGGAACCTATATGATGCAACAACAATAAGCACACAAGCAAGCAAGGGATATAACACAAATAAGCTTGCACAAGTAAAGGCACGAGATAACCAAGAGTGGAGCTGGTGAAGACGAGGATGTGTTACCGAAGTTCCTTCCTTTTGAGGGGAAGTATGTCTCCATTGGAGCGGTGTGGAGGCACAATGCTCCCCAAGAAGCCACTAGGGCCATCGTATTCTCCTCACGCCCTCACACAATGCGAGATGTCGTGATTCCACTATTGGTGCCCTTGGAGGCGGCGACCGAACCTTTACAAACAAGGTTGAGGCAATCTCCACAACTTAATTGGAGGCTCCCAACGACACCATGAAGCTTCACCACAATGGACTATGGCTCCGCGGTGACCTCAACTGTCTAGGGTGCTCAAACACCCAAGAGTAACAAGATCCGCAAGGGATTAGTGTGGGGAATGAAATTTCTCTTGGTGGAAGTGTAGATCGGGGCCTTCTCAAACAATCCCTAGAAAATCAACAAGTTTGATTTTCTAGGGAGAGAGATTGGGCAAAAATGGAGCTTAGGGTTGGAAGAGGTAGTCAACTCGGAGAAGACGATACCCCATATATAGTGGAGAGACAAATCCAACCGTTATCCACTTAACCAGCCCGCGACATGCGATACAACACGCCAGCCAAGCGGCACTACCGCAAGGTCTCAAGGTACTACCGCAGCGAACCGCGGTACTACTATGGCCACGGCAGGAGCTAGCCCATGCCTGTAGCAATGAAGCTGGGGAGGTACTGTCGCTCGCGCAGTACTACCGCACCCCCTTGCGGTACTACCGCAAGGCAGGGTGGGAACACCCTGGGAAGGCCGTGGACAAATGAAGAAACGTCCGTGGCAACTTCCGCTGATTTTCAAATAGTGCAAAAATCCGACATGGTACTACCGCTGAAGGCAAGCGGTACTACCGCATAGGGAGCGGATGTAAAAAATTACATCCACCCCTACTTCTGCTAATGGTGCTGTGCCGGACCAGGACTCACGATACTACGGCTCCCAAGGAGCGGTACTACCATGACCACCTGCGGTACTACCGCAAAGGCCTGCGGTACTACCGCTCCGAAGAGCAGTACTACCGCAAGCCTCAAAACAACAACATTATGAATTCTTCTTTTTGCACAAACACGAAGAAATGGAGGATGCTCCAAAGTGCTAAGGGAAAGGCGGTGCAAAGAGGAGTAAATGTGAACATGACGATTCCACCCAAACCTTTCCAAAACGGACCCCCTCTTAATAGTACGGCTTGCCTACGACTCAAATCCACTGAAAAAGGAACATAGAAAAAAGCACCGTCTTCAATAATCTTCGAGGGGGTTCCTAACCATCTTGTGCCTAGTAATGAAATACCTAAAATACTTGAGGCACACGATTAGTCCGCAAATGCATATTCATCAATCACCAAAACAACGTAGGAATAAATATGCCCTTACAATCTCCCCCTTTTTGGTGGATTGATAACAATACGGGATTTGCATAAGGGAGAAAGTAAAGAACATGAGCAAACCATACATCTCTGAAATATAGACGGGCTCCCCCTAGATGTGTGCTATATAGATAAGTGCTTTGGACTGCACAACACTCATACTAGGATCAACACCCCCCCTATATTTTATAGACATGGCATATCTTGCAATAATAATGCTAACACTAAGCAAGATAGTAGATAAGAGCATAAACTAAGTAGGTGCGATAGATAGAGTGCATATGTCTTACACCAAATGATAGATAAGTCTCACTAGCTCAAATAAACTCAAACCAAACCAAAGCAAACAAGCAAAGCAAACACGACACGACATGACAAATCCCTACACTCTCTCCCCCTTTGGTATCGAGATGCCAAAAGGCAGAGAGGACACCTACAACACAAGGGGGGGGGGGTCAAGCGGAGTAGTCGCTCGCACGGTCTTAGTCGGACTCGAAAGCAGGGATGGGCTCCTCCTCAGAATCAATCCACTTGTAGCCTTGTTTTGCCATCCATTCGACCTCTAGAGTGATGTGCTCCTCGGAGCCGCCAAAAACATCCTATCCCAAAACCCTCATGATCTTCTTGTCGCGATAGCGACTCTCCTTAGAGGCAACATGAGTCCAGTACTTCCCCTTGGCCTGCATGCAGAACAAGGCCTTCATCTTGGCCTTCAGCTTCTTCGCCCATGAGGGCTCAGTGGAGGGAGGTGCATATCCAGCAGAGCTGTCCTTAGCTACATTCTCCTCCTCAATCTCCTCCTCATCAGCAGCCCTCTTAGCAGCCTCAACCTTGGCATGAGTAGTAGTGTTAGCCCACTAGGCTTGATGCGGAGGTTGATGGGGTCATGACGGATCCAATCAGGGGCCAAAAACTCCTCAATGGGATAGAGATTCTCCCATGTGTTCGATATCAGGAGGAAGAAATATGGATCATAGATGGGTACCTAGCGGGTGAACACCGCGAACCGAAGCTCGCACCACATGATATGTGAGACATCAAGTTGTTGAGTCTGAGAAACATGCGCCTCCTCACAAATGAGCAACATGTCCACAAGATAGGCAAGCACCTTGTCCTTGTCCCCAATGCGTGGAAAGAGGGAGTGGCGGAAGATCCGGTGCGTGATGTCTAGGAACAAGTTGAGCACCCACATCGTCTTGCCACTGGCTAGTCTCTTCTCAACATAGAATAGCAGAAGCTTGTCCTTGCTAGCTGACTGGGCATTGGCATGAGGGAGAACACCAACAGGCGTGTGGAGCCCCTCATCAGGCACTCTGAGCAAATCCATGAACTCCTTCCAAGTAGTAGTCAACTGACGTCCATTGGTCATCCAGGTCATCCTCCGATCCTCCCAGAATGGAAGTGGACCGAAGCAAAGAACTGGGCCACTAGCTCGGGGTCATAGTCCAGGTGGAAAGAGATCACATCCTCAATGCCAAACTGCTCCACGAGATCCAAGGCCTCACCAAAGTAGTCATAATGCTTATCATCCCTCATGTGATGCATGTCGATCCAATGCACATCCACATACAGATTCTACTTGGCCTTGATCACATCCAAGTAAACGAGATTCTGCCGATTGGTCCAAAACAGTTCATTCCCTCTGAAGTTTGCACGAGGATTCACATAAGGGTTGATCTTCCTTCGAGAAACAAACTCAGCAAGAGGTATCTCATCCATGTCCTTTGATGGTTCCTTGAACTTGCTAGCAGTGGTCTTGACATTGCGCTTCGGGGCATTGGAGCCCTCTAGAACATCCTCTTGGTTGCGCAGACATTTGGAACCCTTGTCATGGCTTGGATTGGAACGACGAGCAGGGATACCGGAGCCACCACCTAAGACACACACAAAACTCAAACACACACGAGAAGCGAGACGGGTCAAAACAAAGACCACAGCAAAACACAAGAAACTAGTAGAAAGTGCATATTTTAATTGCCATGAAGAAGATTTGACAGCAGTGGTAGTACTGCCTGTTCGCACGGTATTAAAATTTTAGTGCCGCTCCTAGTCGCGGTAGTACCGCGCGGTGGCACGGTAGTAGTGGGGCTCGGAGCGGCAGTAGAACTTTAGTACCGCGGCCCGCGCGATAGTACCGCGCCTTGCGGTAGTACCGCACATGTCATGCGGTAGTACCGCACGACATCAGATCCGAACGAACGAATCTGAGAACAACCGCGACAACGAGGTGGTACTACGGTTGATCAAATCTACCACAAGACAACATATCAAGTACACTTTGTACGCATTACTACTCTCCTACATCCTACTCTTGCAAAGATTTGGAATAAAATCTCAAGAAGAACATGCATCACAACAAAACCCTAGAAGCAAAAGCACGAACAAAAGAGAGAGGGATTTGGGGAGAGACCTTGATCCATGGCAAGAGGAAGTGGTGGGGAACGATCCCACCGGTCGGAATCCAAGGAGAGCGGCCGGGAATGGAGATCCGGCGAGGGTCTCCGGCGCCGTTCTTGAGCAGGAGAGAGAGAGGTGGGGAGAGAAATAGACGAATGGGTATGGGGGAGTTGGAACTCCCCCTGCCCGGGTCTTAACCCCCACGCGCCCTCGACAGCGCGGTAGTACCGCACCTCATCGCGGTAGTACCGCTCGGGCGGAAGTGCCGCACCGAAGTGGTAGTACCGCTCCCCCAGGCGACAGTAAAAAATTACAGCTGCGCTAGGTGCGGAAGTACCGCGCACTCCACAAGCGGTAGTACTGTGGCAGGCCGTGGTAGTACCGTGAGCTCAAGAAGATGCAAGTTTCAAACGAAAGAGAAAGGGGCTTCGCAAGGGAACTACAAGCGAACGAGACAGCATAAGAACACGCTAGGCACGAAGAAAGAAAGGCAAGAGACAACAAGGACCAACCACGAGACACAATTTCTCCAAGGAGAGGGCGGTGGTCAGAGCCACCTATGTTTGAGTCAATTGGTATGCAACCGCGAAGAATTATACTTGGGCCCATGACCAAAACTCGTCTTTGACGCACAAGTACCATCAAAAATGGCTAATGTGAAAGAGTTGATCAATTTATGCGTAATGGGGGGAGGGAGAGTTCATTGAGAGAACAACACTCCCCCTATGTCCATGCCTACATATAAACTAGACAACAAGTTGAGTGTGGTGGGGTGTGCAAGGGTTCAAGTCACATTGCTTGAATCAATGATATTTAGCTCATGCCTTAACTCGCGAAATCTTGCTTCATCCGAGGGCTTCATGAAAGTATCTGCAAGGTTGTCATGGGTATTGACATAGTTGAGCTCGATATCCCCTCGCCTAATATGATCCCAGATGAAGTGATACCGAATCTCAATATGCTTTGTCTTGAAGTGTTGCACCGGGTTGAGAGAAATATTGATGGCACTTTCATTGTCACACCAAAGAGGCATTTTGTCACAAATGACACCGTAATCCTTTAAAGTTTGCCTCATCCGTAAGAGTTGTGCACAACAACTACCGACCGCCACATACTCCGCTTCGGTGGACAAGAGAGACACACAACTTTGCTTCTTGGAAGACCAACTCACCAAAGAGCAACCAAGAAATTGTCACCCTCCGGAAGTGGACTTCCTATCCACTTTGTCTCCCGCCCAATTGGAGTCCGAATATCCTACAAGCTTGAAGTTTGATCCCCTTGGGTACCATAAGCCAAAGTTTGGGGTATGAGCCAAATATCGAAAGATTCGCTTGACCGCCACAAAGTGGCTTTCCTTAGGTGCGGCTTGAAACCGTGCACAAATTCCCACACTCAACATGATATCCGGTCTAGATGCACAAAGGTAAAGCAAGGAGCCAATCATGGAGTGATATACCTTTTGATCCACCGCTTTACCATTGAGATCAATGTCAAGTTGGGACTTGGTGGGCATTGGAGTGGAAGCCGGCTTGACATCACTTAGCTTGAATCTCTTGAGCATGTCTTGAGTGTATTTGGCTTGGTTGATGAAGGTTCGTTCTCTTCTTTGCTTCACTTCGAACGCGAGAAAGAACTTCAACTCTCCGATGGAATACATCTTGAACTTTGAGGTCATGAGAGCGGAAAATTCCTCATTGAAAGCTTTGTTAGGGGAACCAAAGATAATATCATCAACATATAGTTGGCACACAAACAACTCCCCTTTGACTTTCTTAGTAAAAAGAGTGGGGTCGATTAGCCCAACTTCAAATCCACGGTCTTGTAGCAACTCGGTAAGGTGGTCATACCAAACACGTGGGGCTTTTTTAAGGCCATAGAGTGCCTTATCGAGTTGATACACATGATCAGGAAAGTAGGGATCCTCGAACCCGGGGGGTTGCTTGACATATACCAACTCATTAATAGGACCACCATTGAGGAAATCACTTTTCACATCAATTTGTTACAACTTAAAGTTGTTATGAGAAGCATAAGCAATCAACAAATGAATGGATTCAAGGCGAGCAACGGGAGCAAAGGTTTCACCATAGTCGATACCCTCGACTTGGGAGTAGCCTTGTGCCACCAACCTTGCCTTGTTGCGAACAATGGTCCCATGAGTATCTTGCTTGTTCTTGAATATCCACATGGTTCCAATGACATTGTGGTTCCCCGTTGGCCTTGGCACCAATCTCCATACCTTGTTGTACTCGAAGTTGTTGAGTTCTTCATGCATGGCATTAAGCCAATCCGGATCTTCGAGTGCCTCATATACCTTTTGGGGTTCAACACAAGAGACAAACGCATGATGTTCACAATAGTTTGCTAATTGTCTACGAGTGCTTACCCCCTTTTGAATGCTCCCAAGCACATTTTCATGAGATAACCCTTGGTGGAGAGCTTGGATGCAATCTTGGTGGCACGACGCTCCAATTCCTCCTTGGGGGTGAGTCGAGGACCGGTCACTTGATCATCTTGAGCACCGTCTTGAGCTTGATATTGATCTTGAAGAGGCTCTTGATCTTGAACTTGCTCATAGGAGAGAACTTGACCTTGGGCATCACTTGATGTTACAACACCATCTTGAGATTGATCTTGCCCTTGGACTTGTTCTTGAGGTTGAGGGCCTTCATTTTGTTCTTCGGAAGCATGTGAGCCTTGGGTTGGTGATGGCTCCACTTGAGTGGAGCATTGTCCTTCTCCTTCAGCCACAAGGGATTCCTCAATGGGTAGGATAAAACCAACTCCCATTCTTCTTATGGCTTGGGGAGGAATTTCATCACCTACATCACAAGTGCCACTTTGCTCCACTTGGGAGCCGTTATTCTCATCAAACTCCATGTTACAGGTCTCCTCAATAAGTCTCGTGGATTTATTGAGGACACGGTAAACATGAGAGTTTGTAGCATAACCAACAAATATGCCCTCATAAGCTCTAGCCTCAAATTTAGACAACCGAACACCTTTCTTGAGAATGAAACACTTACACCCGAACACCCAGATGTACTTGAGGTTGGGCTTGTTACCGGTGAGACTCTCATATGGAGTCTTGTTCAAGCCTTGACAGAGATAGAGCCGATTGGATGGATGACATGCGGTGTTGATGGCTTCGGCCCAAAAGTTGTATGGAGACTTGAACTCCACCATCATGGTCCTTGCCGCATCCATCACCGTCCGGTTCTTCCTCTCTGCTACACCATTTTGTTGATGCTTGATCCCCTCATCACTAAGAAACTCATCCAAGGTGTAGTTCTTGAACTCGGTGCCGTTGTCACTTCTTATAGTCAAGATCTTTGCATTGTGTTGACGTTGGGCTTCATTTGCAAAGTCAATGACGGTTTGCTGGGTCTCACTCTTCCTCTTGAAGAAATATACCCAAGTGTATCTTGAATAATCATCCACAATCACCAAGCAATACTTTCTACCCCCAAGACCATCAACGGATGGAGGCCCAAAGAGATCCATATGAAGGAGCTCCAAAGGCCTCTTCGAGTAGATGATAGTCGTGGGAGCGTGAGACTTCTCATGTAGCTTTCCTTCGATGCAAGCACTGCAAGCACGATCTTCAGCAAAACTAACATTTGTTAGTCCATGGACATGGTCCCCCTTGAGAATACTTTGCAAAGATCTCATATTGACATGGGCTAGACGGCGAAGCCAAAGCCATCCCATGTCAACTTTAGCTATTAGGCATGTCATGATCTTAGTGGGTCGCTATGAAAGTTAGTCATATAGAGACCGTTCTCGACATGCCCAACAAAGGCTAGTTTAAGAGCCTTGCTCCACAAGAGGGCCACGGTATCAACATCAAAGAAAGTGGCAAAGCCCATGAGTGCAAGTTGACGAATGGAAAGTAAATTGTATGCAAGGGGCTCAACAAGCATGACCTTCTCGATCGTGAAATGACAACCTTGCCAAGCCCCAATACCTTGGAGGACGAGGCATCACCCCACTCGACATTGGTGGGCATAGATGGAATCTTGTGAACATCCACCACCAAGTCCTTGCTTCCGGTCATATGATTAGTGGCTCCATTATCGAGCAACCATGATCCCCCACCTCAAGCAAACACCTACAAGAGATCAATGCTTGGTTTTAGGTACCCATTTTGTAATGGGTCCTTTGATGTTAGTGACAAGGGTCTTAGGAACCCAAATAGACCATTCAATATACTCATGAGGAGAACCAACAAATTTGGCATAAACATGCCCATCACTAGCACGGCACAATACATAGGAAGGGTTAAAGTCGCCGGCTTTGTTGGAAGGGGTGGCATTGCCTTTCTTGACACCACCACCCTTCACATTGTTCTTCTTCTCCTCAGAAGCACCCTCTCCCTCCTTCACAAAGGTTTGATTGAGAGGGGGAGGTAGTTTGGTCTTGTAATTCTTCTTCTTGTTCTTGGGCATGGGTGCAAACCCAATCCCTTCCTTGGCCACAACTTCCTTTTGATTGCTCAAAAGGTCGTTGAGGTTCTTCTCACCTTGAATGCATGACACAAGGCCTTTCTCAAGTTGCTCCTTCAACTTAGCATTCTCCTCAACAAGATGCACATGCTCACAACAAGGGTTAGTAGCATTTGCATTATCAATGAACACCATATGAGTAAAGGTGGCTTTCTCCTTGGTTAGCTTCCCTTGGAGTTGATCACGAGACTCCTTGAGGCTAGCATGAACACTTTTCAAGGCCTTGTGAGCCTTGTCAAGTACATCGAACTCCTCCTTGAGTCTAGCAAGATCAACCCCAAGTTTGGCCTTCTCGGAATTTAGCACACGAGATACAACAAGAGCATGATCAAGATCTTTCTTTAATTTAGCATGATCATAGTTGTGTGACTCCTCAAGAGCCAAACGAAGACCACGCTCTTCTTCAAGAGCATTGGAAAGATCCAAAATCTCATCGGCATAGTCACGACTATGCCCCTCCATCTTAGAGATGGTATCTTCGTGAGCCTCGATCATGTCATTGGCTTCACCAAGTTGTTCCAAGAGAGCAACGAAGTGCTTCTTGGGTTTACCTTTGAGTTTGTTCGTAAAAGACTCAAACTCATTCTCCTCCACACTAGACCTCTCATGTTCATCAATGCAATCCGTCAAAGAGGGATTATTAATGATGGTGGTTTTGATGTTGGGGGTTACCTTGTTGGTGGCTTTAGCCATGAGGCACTTGGCAGTGATGTTCTCATTAGGTGAGTTGAAGAGAGAAGCCTGTGGAGTTGTTGCAATGGAAATGGAGGCCATGGCGACCGACTCGCCATCTTCATCATCATCATCCTCATTGTACTCTTCTTGTACCACCAACGGCTTGGGAGGAGTCTTCTTGGTGAAGTTGCTCTTGTTAGAGAAATACTTGGCCTTGTCCTTTCGGATGAGCTTGCCACCATTGTCTTCCCTTTTATCATTAGGGCATTCCGCAACAAAATGGCTCACATTGCCACAATTATAGAAAGTCCTCACACGTTGCTTGGCCTTCGTGCCACTTGAGTTGCTATTGTTGAAGTTGGGCCTTGTGTTCTTCTTGCTCCAAAATTGCCTTGAAGCAAGAGCCATGTGTTCATGATAAGCATACTTTGTATCTTCGGGGTTGCTTTCTTCTTCTTCCTCTTCTTCTTCTTATTCTTCAACACAAACCTTGGACTTCAACGCAAGGTTGGGCTTCTTTGCCCTTTGAGAGTGTAGCACCACATTGTCGGCGATCTTGTCCAAGATGCTCATAGCCACAAACTCATCCAACACTTCACTTGAGGACAAAGTGTGGAAGTCCGGCCTTTGACGAATGACGGAGGACATGGCATTGTGGTAAGGCATCATTGCCTTGAGGACTTTGTACTTGATCCAATTGTCATCCATGTCCTTGCTTCCATGATCTCGGAGTGAAACCATGAGTTTGGTTACTCTCCGATAAATCTCACGAGGTTCTTCATCCTCTTTCATTGCAAACTCGTCGGCTTCATGTTGCACCACTTCATAGTTGGAGCGTTGAATGCTTGCGCTTCCCCGGTAGAAGGAAACAACTTGGTGCCATGCATCTTTGGCGATGGCGTAGGGCCAGAGGTGAGGAAGATCTTCGGGTGGAATTGCATCTTGGATGATGAAGAGAGCATTCTCATTGAATTGATTATCCGCGGCTTCTCTAGAAGTGAAGTTGATTCGGTCATGCGGATAGAAACCTTCTTTAATGATTCTCCAAAGAATAGTATTCACATAATCTAAATGACGCTTAAACCAATAGACCCAAGAATCAAAGTCCTCATTTTTCACAATCTTAGGGGGAGGACCGGCATGATTCAAATGAGTAGAAGGAAGCCGTCCACCATAAACAAGTGGAGGTTCCACATGGGTAAAGATGCCGGTGCCATTCTTACCACTAGAAGAAGGAGCCTTTTCACTAGTAGCTTCCCTCTTGTCGGAGTTAGCATCCATCACCTTGTTAGTGGGATCACCCACTTTCAACGGTGTGGTAGATAGTTTGATCCCTTCAATGAATTTACTGAACATTCTTTCAACCTCGATCGTCATGGAGGTTTTCAATGTGTCCAAAGCCACATTGAATTCCTCATGAGAGACCGAGGTTCCCCCATCGCCCGAAGACGAGACTTGGATTCACACCGGAGTGCTGCTCCACACCGTCTACAGTGTCAACCATACTCTTCGGATGGCAAAGTCCTTTGAAAGGATTGATATAGTTGACTAGAGCGGGGGTGAATAGGCAACTAACAATTTTTAGCTTTTCTTAACCAATTTAAAGTTTGCATCAAAGTAGGTTGTCTAGATATGCAACTAGGTGAGCAACGTATATGATGCAACAACGACAAGCACACAAGCAAGCAAGGGATATAATACAAATAAGCTTGCACAAGTAAAGACATGAGATAACCAAGAGTGGAGCCGATGAAGACAAGGATGTGTTACCGAAGTTCGTTCCTTTTGAGGGGAAGTACGTCTCCATTGGAGCGGTGTGGAGGCACAATGCTCCCCAAGAAGCCACTAGGGCCACCGTATTCTCCACACGCCCTCAAAAAATGCGAGATGCCATGATCCACTATTGGTGCCTTGGAGGCGGCGACTGAACCTTTACAAACAAGGTTGGGGCAATCTCCACAACTTAATGGGAGGCTCCCAACGACACCACGAAGCTTCACCACAATGGACTATGGCTTCACAGTGACCTCAACCGTCTAGGGTGCTCAAACACCCAAGAGTAACAAGATCCGCAAGGGATTAGTGGGGGGAATCAAATTTCTCTTGGTGTAAGTGTAGATCGGGGCCTTCTCAACCAATCCCTAGAAAATCAACAAGTTTGATTGGCTAGGGAGAGAGATCGGGCGAAAATGGAGCTTGGAGCAACAATGGAGCTTAGGGTCGAAAGAGGTAGTCAACTCGGAGAAGAAGATACCCCTTATATAGTGGAGAGACAAATCCAACCGTTATCCACTTAGCCAGCACGCGACATGCGGTACTACCACGCCAGCCAAGCAGTACTACCATAAGGGCTTACAGTACTACCGCAGCGAACCGCGGTACTACCGTGGCCATGGCAGGTGCTAGCCCAGGCCTGTAACAACGAAGCTAGGGCGGTACTGCCGCTCACGCGGTATTACCGCACCCCCTTGCGTTACTACCGCAAGGCAGGGTTGGACCAGCCTGGAAAGGCCGTGGACAAATAAAGAAACGTCCGTGGCAACTTCCGCTGATTTTCAAATAGTGTGAAAATCCGACACGGTATTACCGCTGAAGGCAAGCGGTACTACCGCGCAGGGAGCAGATGTAAAAAATTACATCCGCCCCTACTTTTGCTAATGGTGCTGTGTCGGACCAGGACTCACGGTACTACAGCTCCCAAGGGCGGTACTACAGTGACCACCTGCGGTACTACCGCAGGGGCCTGCGGTACTACCGCTCCGAAGAGCAGTACGACCGCAAGCCTCAGAACAACAACATTAGGAATTCTTCTTTTTGCACAAACATGAAGAAACGAGGATGCTCCAAAGTGCTAAGGGAAAGGCGGTGCAAAGAGGAGTAAACGTGTACGTGACGATTCCACCCAAACCTTTCCAAAGCGGACCCCCTCTTAATAGTACGGCTTTCCTATGACTCAAATCCACCGAAAAAGGAACGTAGAAAAAAGCACCGTCTTCAATAATCTTCGAGGGGGTTCCTAACCGTCTAGTGCCTAGTAATGAAATACCTTAAATACTTGAGGCACACGATTAGTCCGCAAATGCATTGTCATCAATCACCAAAACACCGTAGGGATAAATATGCCCTTACAATAGACATGCAAAATACTATCAGGTACTAAGTTCATGATAAATTAAAGTTCAATTAATAAAATTACTTAAGAACTCCCAGTTTGATAGACAACTATCTAATCATCTAAGTGATCATGTGATCCATATCAACTAAACCATGTCCGATCATCATGTGAGATGGAGTAGTTTTCAATGGTGAACATCACTATGTTGATCATATCTACTATATGATTCACGTTCGACCTTTCGGTCTCAGTGTTCCGAGGCCATATCTGCATATGCTAGGCTCGTCAAGTTTAACCCGAGTATTCTCCGTGTGCAAAACTGGCTTGCACCCGTTGTATGTGAACATAGAGCTTATCACACCCGATTATCACGTGGTGTCTCGGCACGGCGAACTGTAGCAACGGTGCATACTCAGGGAGAACACTTATACCTTGAAATTTTATGAGAGATCATCTTATAATGCTACCGCCGAACTAGGCAAAATAAGATGCATAAAGGATAAACATCACATGCAATCAATATAAGTGATATGATATGGCCATCATCATCTTTTGCCTTTGATCTCCATATCCAAAGCACCATCATGATCACCATCGTCACTGGCTCGACACCTTGATCTCCATCAAAGCATCATTGTTGTCTCGCCAACTATTGCTACTACAACTATCGCTACCGCTTAGTGATAAAGTAAAGCAATTACATGGAGATTGCATTTCATACAATAAAGCGACAACCATATGGCTCCTGCCACTTGCCGATAACTCTATTAAAAAACATGATCATCTCATAAAATAAAATTTAGCATCATGTCTTGACCATATCACATCACAACATGCCATGCAAAAACAAGTTAGACATCCTCTACTTTGTTGTTGCAAGTTTTACGTGGCTGCTACAAGCTGAGCAAGAACCATTCTTACCTACGCATCAAAAACCACAACGAGGTATAGTGATTGCTTTTTGATCTTTAGAAAGAACCCTGTTGATTGAATCCGATTCAACTAAAGCTGCATAAACACACACCCACTAGCCACCTATTTGTGAAGCACGTCGGTAGAACCAGTCTCGAGTAAGCGTACGCGTAATGTCCGTCTAGGCCACTTCATCCAACAATACCGATGAATCAAGAATCAAATAGTGATGGCAAGCAATATGTATATACCCACGCCCACAACTCCTTTGTGTTCTACTCATGCATATAACATCTATGCATAGACCTGGCTCCGATGCCACTGATGGGTAACGCAGTAATTTCATAAAAATTCCTATGCACACGCAAGATCTATCATGGTGATGCATAGCAACGAGAGGGGAAGAGTGTTGTCCACGTACCCTCGTAGACCGTAAGCGGAAGCGTTATGACAACGCGGTTGATGTAGTCGAACGTCTTCACGATCCGACCGATCCTAGCACTGAAGGTACGGCACCTCCATGATCTGCATACGTTCAGCTCGGTGACGTCCCACGAACTCTGGATCCAGCTGAGTGTCGAGGGAGAGCTTCGTCTGCACGACAGCGTAATGACGATGATGGTGATGCTACCGGAATAGGGCTTCGCCTAAGCCCCGCTATGATATGACTGAGGTGGATTATAGTGGAGGGGGCACCGCACACGGCTAAGGGATCAATGATCAACTTGTGTGTCTATGGGGTGCCCCCTCCCCACGTATATAAAGGAGTGGAGGAGGGAGAGAGGGCCGGCCTCATAGGCGCGCCCAAGGGGGAGTCCTACTCCCGGTGGGAGTAGGATTCCCCCTTCCCTAGTTGGAGTAGGAGAGGGAAGGAAGGGGGAGAAGGAGAGAAGCAAAGGGGGCCCAGCCCCCCTCCCAATTCGGATTAGGCTTGGGGGGAGCCCCCTCCTTGGCCGCCTCCTCCTCCTTTCCACTTTAGCCCATTAAGGCCCATTGACTCCCCGGGGGGGTCCGGTAACCTCCCGGTACTCCGGAAAATGCATGAAGTCATCCGAAATCATTACAATGTCCAAACATAGGCTTCCAATATATCGTTCTTTACGTCTCGACCATTTCGAGAATCTTCGTCATGTCCGATCATATCCAGGACTCCGAACTACCTTCGGTACATCAAAACACATAAACTCATAATATTGATCGTCACCCAATGTTAAGCGTGTGGACCCTACGGGTTTGAGAACTATGTTGACATGACCGAGACTCATCTCTGGTCAATAACCAATAGCAGAACCTGGATGCTCATATTGGTTCCTACATATTCTACAAAGATCCTCATCGGTCAAACCACACAACAACATACGTTGTTCCCTTTGTCATCGGCATGTTACTTGCCCGAGATTCAATCGTCGGTAGAATCATACCAAGTTCAATCTCGTTACCAGCAAGTCTCTTTACTCATACCGTAATGCTACATCTCGTAACTAACTCATTAGGTACATTGCTTGCAAGGCTTATACTAATGTACATTACCGAGAGGGCCCAGAGATACCTCTCCGATACTCGGAGTGACAAATCCTAATCTTGATCTATGCCAACTCAACTAACGCCATCGGAGACACATGTAGAGCATCTTTATACTCACCAAGTTATGTTGTGACGTTTGATAGCACACTAAGTGTTCCTCCGGTATTTGGGAGTTGCATGATCTCATAGTCATAGGAAAATGCATAAGTTATGGAGAAAGCAATAGTAGTAAACTAAACGATCATCGTGCTAAGCTAACGGATGGGTTAAGTAAATCACATCATTCTCTAATGATGTGATCCTGTTTATCAAATGACAACACTTTGTCTATGGCTAGGAAACTTAACCATCTTTGATCAACGAGCTAGTCAAGTAGACGCATACTAGTGACACTCTGTTTGTCTATGTATTCACACATGCACTAAGTTTCTGGTTAATACAATTCTAGCATGAATAATAAACATTTATCATGACATAAGGAAATATAAAGAACAACTTTTATTATTGCCTCTAGGGCATATTTCCTTCATGCATGCACATGAGAGTAATTTCAATTAGTATACCATCCTCGAAGGGGTCAAGTGACCACGTGTAAAGGAGATGATTCACCTTTGTGTATGTGAAGTAGATTTCGCACATGTCAGTCGCTGAACGGACTCTTGACATGGTGATCTCCATAGGATGCTCTGCATCATTATCGATCTCTATTTCGAATGTCTTCTCCATGCCATCTATCTTCTCCATGGCCTCTTCAAATCTGTTTAGCACATCTTGCACTTGTCCACTCATCATTTGCTGAAACTTATAATGAAGCTCCTTGTTCGTCAAGTTCTCCTAGTCAATCTCGTCGGCTTGTGATCCTGCCAAGGTTAGCAGCAATAGAGACACACAAGAATATGATCCTACAGACTACTAACAAGTGGCGGTGGTGGGTGTCACAAATCCGTCAAGCAAATCTAAAATTCTTATGAGTTCTTACCCAACAACAGGTGGTGATCGGCAACCATTGTAGTAGAAAAAGTGGCTAAGCAATTTAGTATCACAATCTAAAACAATAGTATTTGGCACACCATGCAAGCGTATAATTTCACGAAAGAACAAATCAGTAACATTAACAACATCATCGCTTTTATGACGTGGTATAAAGTGTGCCATTTTTGAGAACCTACCCACGACAACAAATATCCTATCCCTCCCCTTCTTTGTTCGAGGTAAACCTAAAACAAAGTCCATAGATATATCCTCCCAAGGAACACTAGGTACAGGCAAAGGCATATATAAACCATGAGGATTTAGTCATGACTTAGCTTTTTGACATGTAGTGCGGCGCCCAACAAAACGCTCAATATCCCGTCTCATCTTTGGCCAAAAGAAATGTGTAGCAATATATCCTCCGTCTTCTTCATGCCAAAGTGTCCCATTAATCCTCCTCCATGCACCTGATGCAACAACAAAAGACGAACGGAGCTAGGTGGAATGCATAGCTTGTTAGCACGAAACACAAATCCATCGTTAACGACAAACTTGTTCCTCGTTCTTCCTTCTTTACAATTCTCCATTTCATCTTTAAAATCAGCATCATGCACATATTGATCTTTGATGGTCTCCAAACCAAATATTTTGAAGTCAAGTTGTGAAAGCATAGTATATCAACGAGATAATGCATCAACAATAACTTTTTCTTTACCCTTCTTGTGTTTAATGACATAAGGGAAAGTCTCAATGAATTCGACCCATTTAGCATGTCTACGATTCAGTTTAGCTTGACTTTTAATATGTTTCAAAGATTCATGATCAGAATGTATAACAAATTCTTTGGGCCATAAATAATGTTGCCATGTTTCTAATGTCCGAACAAGAGCATATAATTCTTTATCATAAGTAGAATAATTCAGATTAGGCCCGCACAATTTTTCAGAAAAGTATGCAACAGGTTTGCCATCTTGTAATAACACACCTCCTAATCCAATTCTGTCAGATTTTTGGTTCCGGCAAAACCCTCGAGGTTCAAACACCGAGGTGCGCACAAAGATCTCTCCCACTCTCTAGCTCGCACACTTCGTATGATCTCACAGCCTAGCTTGACGGATCCAAATAACGCGAGTCACAAGATTTATAGTGGTTTGGGCCACTGTTGTGTTGTAATACTTTACTCCAGTGTGGTGTGGTGGATTGCCTCTTGGGCTAAGGGTGAACGGTTACAAGGGAAGAATAGCCTCCTAAGGAGAGGTGTTCTTGTGCTTGATGAGCTTGAGTGGTTGGGGATGGTCCCTCTATATGAGATGAGCCTTCCTTTGCTATGGTGGTGGCTAGTCCTATTTATGGAGGCCCGGGTCCTCTTCCCAAATATTGAGCGGGAAGGGATCCCACAACGGCCAAATTCGAAGGGAGACAACAAGCACAAGCTATCTGACAAAAGTAGTCTTCGCCTGCCAAAGGCTTTGGTGGTGACGCTGTCTTGGGCTCCACGGTGACCTTCGTCCTATTGTCCTGCTGGTCTTGGTCTTGTTGCACCAATATGGAAACCTTTGCCTGATGCCTCGGGACTCCTCGCCTGTGCTTGCCCCTTTAGCACCAAAGTGGAAACGAGGACACTGCGCGTTGGCGCCCGCCTGGCTCAAGTTGTCATGGCTTGCATCACACAAACCTCGCGAGGTGTCCCTTGCCTTGATCTCTCTGCCCCTCGTGAGCCGGCCTAGTGAGGCCGCCCCCGAGGAGGTCTTGCATCGTCCGGCCCGTGAGGCTTGGCCGCTCGCGAGGGTCTTGAGCGTTTGCTGGTGAAGATGGGCCATACTGGGCCGCTGGTGGGGCCACGCCGCGGGTCGCAGATAGGCAAGTCTGGGGACCCCCGTTCCATGAACACCGACAGTAGCCCTCGGGCCCAAGGCGCGCTAGGGCTTGGCTTCGGGGCGAATCCAAAGGGCAAGTGCGGAGTGCCACGGGCCGCAACAGCCTGCAGCCACGGTTGGCACGTGGCGACTGATTGGACTTGGGCGTCTCCGCTTCCACACCCTGCCTCGGCAAATGCCCATTTGACAAAAGGCCGTTGCGGGAAACACTTGCCCTCATTGCTTTCCTTTGCCTTGCTCCAGATCCCCTCTCCTCCTCACTTCTGAAATCTCCAGATCAGCTTCAACCCCCTTACCAGCTTCTGATTAATGGCGCCCTGAAAGCCCAAGGCTGTCTCGCCACCTGCCTGGTATGAGCCAGCTCTGGATGCGCCCAACGTCTCGGAGAAGAACCTCACTGCCACACGCCTGCTAACGGCGGGGGAAAACAATGAGAAGGGGAAGACCGAGCTCCGGGCTGGCTCTGCCGTGCCGGGGGCTTCGAAGAGCTTCTTCTACCCCTTCTTCGTGAGCAGCATCATCGCCGCCCTGGTTCCCCCCTTCTCCGACTTCTTCTATGCAGTCCTCCAATACTACAGGTTGCAGGCTCTCCATCTCCATCCCAACTCCGTTCTTCTCTTGTAAATATTTTCCTTCTATTATGAGGCGTATGTCGGGGTGCTGCCATCCGCGGCACTTCTGCGCCATTTCTTCTTCCTCATAATCAACAACGGCCACACCACGGGGTGCGCCTACTTCATCGCAGCCATTAAGGCCAACGCGATCTCGAACGCCGGCAAGAAGGCCGACGGCTTCTGGAGCAAGTGGATCATGATGGACGCTAATTGTGTCCACCCACGGTTGAAGCTTCCGATGGAGATGCCCCAGTCTGACGAGGGGTGGTCCCGTGCGAAGCTTACTGAAGACCGGGTGAAGGCGGTGCTGGAGAAGATGACCGTCGACATGAGGCCGGGCAACGCGAAGGCGACGAAGCTGATGGGGGCCATGGTCTTGAGGGAGTTCCCGACGCTGCGGGTGTCTCCTCTCTAGGCACGCTCGCTCCCCTTGTGGATGCACGGGGATGGAGAGGACCAGCTCCGCCTAAGTCCGGAAGATTTGTCTGAGGAGCAGCTAGCCCTGGCTCTCGGCCTCTTGGTCGAGGGCGACCAAGAGTATCCGCCGAGTGCCCACCCTCCCTTGTTCCTTAAGAAGGATGGGGCGCTGGTCGTGGCCGCCATGCCCACCTGTGACGGGCGAGGCTTGGTGCCGCCGGCGCCCTCTGAAGTCCCTGTGGCGATGGTGACGGTGGACGTGTCTTCTGGAGATTCCCGCAGGGATGGAGAAGATGAGGAGGACGAGGAGCGTGACTCGGAGGCGACCCCCGAGGGGATGGAGGAGACCTCCCGCTTGCGCAAGGCCAACATCCTCCGCACCTTGCGTGATGACGATGACGATGCAGGCGTCCTCCCGGAGGGAGAGGAGCCGCCCGTGGTTCCAATGAAGGGCAGGTCGGCGCTGCTCTCCCGGGACAACGCTCCTGCCTCGCCGCCACCTGGAGCTTCTCCTGGTCCATCTGCTGCCTCTGCTTATACTACTGGAGCCCGCGCACCCACGTCTCATGCTTCGAGGCTCTCCGGCTTCAATCTTACGAAGCGGAGGGACTACACCGCGGTGGACCAATAAGTGTTCTTGTCCTGCCTTGTTCTCGCTTCTGATGCTCGTTCTTGGTTCTTCTTCGTTGTGCAAATAGGCCGACATCCTCGGCAAAGAGGAGAAAGGGGGACGAGGTGGTACCGCTTGAGCCCAGATCACCTCCTGCGGTCGCACCCCTCTCCATGGATAAGGGCAGCAACGTCGCTCGTGCTGCTCCAGCCCGATCGTCCTCGCGAGGCCCGGTGGAGCGTCCTTGGGAGGAGTCAGCCCCCGTGGCCCCGCTGGCTCCGGAAGTGCCAACGCCCGGCTCGGCGCTGGGGTCCCCGAGGCTGAGGAGCCTCTGGCCTCCCAGGCCATGGTGACAACGACGCCTCCTCCTCCTCCTCATGCTGCATTGTTGTCCCCGGGTTCTTCCGACTCTCCTGATGTCCTGGAGCGGGATCTTTCTGCGATGGCCCTGTTGCGAGAAGATCTTCAAGGCACCGACCGTCACCTGGTGGCCGGGCGCCTGGAGCTGGTCTCTGGCTGGCTGCAGTCCGATGCGTCCGTCCGGGTGACGCTGAGCCAAGCTGCGGCCGACTCCGAGAAGGACAGGGATGTCGTCGCTTAGGTTGTGGCCGCCCAGGACCGTTGCCGGTCGCTGGAGGCCGAGCTGGAGACCATGCGGAGGGAGCGCGCGAAAGAAGCCTGAGGCCGTAAGGCGGAGGAGGAGAAGATGAAGGCCCGAGGAGGATGCCATCAAGGATCACGACGCTGAACTGGGGCAGTTGGCGAAGGCACAGGCCACTAAGCGCAGCCGGCTGGAAGAGCTAGAGAAGAAGCTGAAGGCGGAGAGGGTCGAGCTTGACGCCATGGCAAAGGTCCTGACTGAGGATCGCGCGGCCTTGAAGCTCCTTGAAGAGAGGGCTAGGACGGCGCTGCAGTCGCTCTATGAGAAGGGCTTGGAGGATCTGCTGGCCAACGACGACGAGGGCCCCAACCAGCTGCTTCCTTTTCTCGTCAATACGCTAGAGGATGTCGTGAGCGGCATCGCCCCCATGGCGTATGAAGAAGCCCGCGTTCTTTCCTCGCCACGCTGACGCGCGTCTTCAGCCACCTCCATCTTCGCGATCCTGCCGCCCTCCTTGACAAGCTGTTGGAGCCTGTGAAAGACGAGCATTGCGAGGCCGCTGCTGTAGCTGTGCAGGGTCAGGAGGAGGCCATGCTGAGGAGGTTCCGCGCCTTCACTCCCGCGCCCCAGACCGACGGTGCTACCGATCCTGCGACTCCGGCTGGTGGTCCAGGTGAAGGCGACGCCATTGGAGAAGAAGCATCCCTTGCAGGCGACGGCGGTGTCCAGGGATGACGGGACAACTTGCTGGCGGCTCCTTTCATGTTTTAGTTTCTGTAATATGCACCATGCCTCGTGGAGGCGTTAAACTCGCATTTGATTTCGGGGGAACAATATGTCTTGTAATATTTGCTTTGAAATTCTGTGATTTCCTTTCCATTTGCTTTACGTTCTACGTCGGCAGGGCCCGACCCCGGGCATACCTTAGCCGCCATTGGGCCGTCCGGATCACCAGGACGGACCAAGGAGTGAGGGGCTACGTGATCAGTTAGGCTCCTGAGTCGCGATGCTCGGGAGTCCCCCTTGATGCGCAAACAACATATAGAAAGGAGATCTGGAAGTAGGCCTAGTGTTCTATGTCGGCAGGGCCCGACCCCGCGCATACCTCAGCCGCCATTGGGCCATCCGAATCACCAGGACGGACCAAGGAGTGAGGGGCTACTTGATCGGTTACACTCCTGAGTCGCGATGCTCAGGAGTCCCCCTTAACGTTCAAACGGCCTTCGTACCTTGGCTCCGCTGGGGAGGGCGCGCGACGACCAGGTCCGAGGGACCTGGCAGGGTGGCGTACACTTGGGCGTGACCCGAGCACAGCCCCCGTGCCCAGCCCACTCGCGCGACTCTCCCGAGTGGAGGTGTTGTGATGGGGCCAGACACTATGCTCGGAGACTCCCTGAGGTTGATATGGCCGTGAGGCCATCCTCAGTTGTTTATCACTAGCGTGGAGCATGGCCGCACTTGCATGGGCATACCCGCTCCTCGGCAGTATTGACTGCCAGCACGGAGCATGGTGCTTCCACTGGCACGTGGGAGGGCGCTCCCTACCGCAGAGTGCCCCCGGGGCATGTACAGCCCCGCCCTGACACGTGCCTTGCACGGAAGGGCAAGACGAGGTGTGTCTGGGAACTCGTGAGCCAGCGCGGGACTCACGAGGCCCTACCTCAAGGTTGGTTGCAACTAGTCTTGGTTGTTGATGGCTATGGCGTTCCTGCGAGATGGTTAGACAACCTGCGCGGAATGAATTTCTTGAGGCTATCGCACGAGAAGGCCAAGCACCAACGACCCCAGGAGGTGACATGAACGGGGCTGGCCCGCCAGATAGAGCTCAGCCGTTGGATTTAACAACGCTGCAGGGATGGGCCTGAGCACAGACACCGTGCCTAGCCTTCTTATGCGAAGGATCCTAAAGAAAGACGATCGGTGCGCAGCTCCCATGGTGGGTACCAATCAAGCAGGTGGTGACCATAGATAGATTATGCATGAAAAGCAACTGGCTTAGGTAAATGCGAGGACGATACATGCCGTTGGGTCGCACCCGAGCGACCTGGGGATGAGCAGCCCAACGGGTGCCCCCAGCAAGGTGAACTAAACATGCAAGCGGATACATGACGCAGGGACGGACCCACGCGACCTAGGAAGATGCAGCCCAGGGGGCGCTACCAGCTGAATGAGCTTGGAAAATGTCACCTGGTTTGGTTGTCGAAGGAGTGTTGGGGTAGCTAAAGACATGTAGCGAACAAGTCGCTCCTCACGAGCCGTTGGGACCCAGAGCCTCGGGAGGCCCTGGAGGCTCGGGTGGTCTCATGAGGACTGTCTCCATCTCCTCCAGGACTGCATGATGCCTGGCCTCCTGACCTGCCAGGATGCTCTGCAGGTTGCGCTGGAAGGCAGCTGCTATGCTCGGCAGGCCGAATGGCATGCAAACGTAGCTATGAGGTGGAACCTCACACCGTCCAGCACGCGAATGCCAGAAGCGCTCCTAAGATGCGGCCCTGTGGAGCCCTGGGATGTCGATGCAGACGCGCAGCTCACCACCCTCGCCTGGGTGGAGTGCAGCGCTAGGTGGGCGGCGGTCGCCGCGTATTGCTCTTGCTTCCTGAAGCTCCTGAGTGGTCTTGGTGATGAATTCTTGAGAGCCAGGCGCTCCTCACCCGGTATCCTCCTGAGGGAAACGTGCCGCGAAGCACGCCTCTATGTGGTGCCCGAGCACCTCCCTTGTGATGTTGGCCAGGTCTGAGGCCCTCCAGAAGAGAGCCCTCGAGCCCTGCCCGAGGAAGGTGCTGGGTGCGCCTCCCTATGCAGGGGAGGGAGGCGCACCAGGCGCGGACACCAATCCTGAGGTGGCGTCGCTGGAGGCGCCTCTTCCATGAGGTCCAGTGCGGAGTAGCTTATTCATCTTCTTGGGGTTGGCATCAGGAGGTTACTGCACATATGCGCTATCAGGGTCTTCGACTGCTGCAGCTTGGAAGGCGCGCTCGAGGGAGCACACCGTGTCTCTTTCTTCGTAGGGGACTGTGATGATTCCGCCGCTTCCCAGCATCATGAAGACGTTGTAGCCATGGTGTGTGACTGCCATGAATTTGGCCAGCGCTGGGTACCCGAGGATGGCGTCGTACGGCAGGCGGATGTGGGCGACGTCGAAGTCGACAAGCTCGGTGTGGTAGTTGTCGCGCTGACCGAAGGTGACAGGAAGACGAACTTGCCCTATCAGGGTGGTGGAGTGTAACACCCCGGATGTAACTTTCCCTATTTGTACTCCAACTCTTGCCATTTCCGGCATTAAGTTATTTTATTTTCTCGGGTTCGGTTTTTGTCTCCGTGTGTTGTTATCGTTGTCATGCATCCCATATCATGTCATCATGTGCATTGCATTTGCATTCGTGTTCTTCTCATGCATTCGAGCATTTTCCCCGTTGTCCATTTTGCATTCCGGCGCTTTGTTCTCCTCCGGTGGTCATTTCTAGCTTTTTTTCGTGTGTGGGGATTAAACATTTCCGGATTGGACTGGGACTTGCCAAGCGGCCTTGGTTTACTACCGGTAGACCGCCTGTCAAGTTTCGTATCATTTGGACTTCGTTTGATACTCCAACGGTTAACCGAGGGACCGAAAAGGCCTCGTGTGTGTTGCAGCCCAACACCCCTCCAATTTGGCCCAAAACCCACCTAAACCTGCTCCATCATCTAGAGTGTTCAATCACGATCGCGTGGCCGAAAACCACACCTCATTTGGACTCTCCTAGCTCCCTCTACCTCTATTTAAGTCCCCTCCCGAAATTCGCGGATCTTCCCCCTCCCCTAACCCTAAAAATCGTCTCCGCGCGGCCGGACATTGTCCGCACCGCGCCGGACGCCCCGCCACCGCCGCCCTGGACCAATAGGCAAGCGCCACGTGGCCCATCCGGCGTCCGCCGCCGCGGCGGCCCGGGAAGCCCGCTTCGGGCCCCTGAGCCCATCGCCCGCGTGCCGCCCTCCTCGCGTCTGGCCGCAGCACCCCGCTGCCCGCTCCCTCCTCTGCTTCGGTCAGCACCGGTCAGCGCCGCCGTGGGCCACCGCGCCGACCATCGCCGGACTTCGCCGCCAAGACCTCCGCTGCCGCCCGGAGCTTCCTCGTCGCCGGTGCGCTCCGGATCCGGCGGGATCTAGCCCTCTCCGGCTCCCCTCGTCCTCCCCTAGCCGGATCGAGCTCACTGCCTCGCCAGAGACCTCGAGTTTCTTTGTCGCTACAGTGCCCCGACCGCGCCTCGATCCGTGTGCTCAGATCTGATTGGGTTGCTACAGTAACCCTAGGTCGTTTTTTCGTCCAAGTCCCTAATTTTCAGATCCATGTGCTCCTATTCATGGCCTCGTAACTTTGCATCCGTAAATCCGATTCATGCATATAACATATAAAAATGTTCATCTCAGAGAGTACATCATTTCATTCCATTGCATCATTTTCATTTGAGTTCATCTTGATGCCCGAAATGCTATTAGAAGAGGGCTACTTGAGATAATTGTCAAATCTGCTACTCCATTTGCATATTTGTCATTTTGCCATGATTATTGTGTGCATGATATGCCTTGATGCTCTACATATGTTTTGTTAAGGGTTTTGTCATCTTTCCAGAGGTGCAACCCATGTATTTTTGTGATGTGTGTGGGGACTAGTGCAAGCTTGCAAAGTGGTGCACTTGGTAATTCTGTTTTCAGGGACTTAGCAATTCCACTAAGTCCTTGATCTGTTTATCTCATATTGTCATATGTTCATGTTGTTTCCTAGTGATCCGTGCCTCTTTTGAGGATGATCTGTAAGGATGTTTTGTTAATCTTGTAGTGATCTATCCATCCATGCCTTTGTTTGCAATTATGGAGCACCCTAGCTTGAGTCAGTCGAGCTCTACTTTTGCTACTTTGTGAATCTGGGCAGATTGTCAACTTGTTTGCAATTTTGCCGATGATGTTGTAGTTGAGTCGTGCATACTATGTATTTGCTCTTGCCATGTCTAGCTTGCATTTTGTGCCTTCTTGATGGATGTATGCTTAACTTGTCATGACTTGCACCGTAGTGAGTGCATCGAGCTCGTAAACATGCCTACTTGATATCTGTTTTCAGCATGCTCCAGTTTTCACTCAGTCTGTGATCTGATTTTGTTTTTGCCATGTTCACATGCTTGCAATTGTATTTTCTGATCCCTTTTGGCTCAAGGTCACTAAGGGACTTTTGTTAAGCTCTTTGAGTAGCTCCATGCCATACCTTACTTTGCCATGTTCAGGTCCTGTAGCATGTAGTTTTTCTGCTCCGAAGAGTGCTACCTGATCTGAAATTCCAGACAAGTGTTAATTTCACTAAGTCTGAAATCTGTTTACCATATGCATTTTTGCCATGCTTGTTTGAACCTGTTAATGGATGATTTGGCCGTAGCTCAGTGCTAGATTTTTGTTAAGCATCTTGAATGCATCCCTGACATGTATTTTGTTGTCATGTTTGGGTCCTGTAGCTTGTTCATTTCATTGTATTTAGATGGCTACTTGCTGTAAATCGCAGACCGGAGACATATTTGAATCGCTTGCCATTTCCAAACTGTAACTCCGATTCCGGTGATCTTTATATCGTTTTCAAGCGACTTCATCTCATCTTTCCAGTGGCACTCTTGGATTTCCATGTTGAGGCCAGGTTCATGCATTTCCTGTCATATCTTGTATATGCATCCCGCATCGCATCCCGCATAGCATACCATGTTCGCATCATCTTGTTTGATCCTTGCACGTGGTTGATTGTGTCCTTGTTGCTTGTTTGTCTTGTTTGGGTAGAGCCGGGAGACGAGTTTGCTAACGAGGAGCCCGCTGAGTTTGCTTTCGAGGATCCAGTCAACTCTGACAACTTTGCAGGCAAGATGATCATACCCTCGAAATCACTACTATCTTTGCTATGCTAGATTGCTCGCTCTTTTGCTATGCCAATGCTACGATGCCTACCATTTGCTTTCCAGCCTCCCAAATTGCCATGTCAAACCTCTAACCCACCTTGTCCTAGCGAACCGTTGATTGGCTATGTTACCGCTTTGCTCAGCCCCTCTTATAGCGTTGCTAGTTGCAGGTGATGATTGGAGACCATTCCTTGTCGGAACATTTATTTACTTGTTGGGATATCATTATATTATCTTGTTATCTTAATGCACCTATATACTTGGTAAAGGGTGGAAGGCTTGGCCTCTCGCCTAGTGTTTTGTTCCACTCTTACCGCCCTAGTTTCCATCATATCGGTGTTATGTTCCTGGATTTTGTGTTCCTTACGTGGTTGGGTTATAATGGGGACCCCTTGATAGTTCGCCTTGATTAAAGCTTTTCCAGCAATGCCCAACCTTAGTTTTACCATTTGCCACCTAGCCTCTTTTTCCCTTGGGTTTCCGGAGCCCGAGGGTCATCTTATTTTAAACCCCCCCGGGCCAGTGCTCCTCTGAGTGTTGGTCCAACTCGTCAGCCGCCGGTGGCTACCAAGGGCAACTCTGGGCTGGCCTACCGGAAGTTTAGACAATCTGAGTGTGCCCTGTGAAAGAGATATGTGCAGCTCCTATCGGGATTTTTTGGCACATTCGGGCGGTGTTGCTGGTCTTGTTTTAACCTGTCAAAGTGTCTTGAAGAACCGAGGTACCGAGTCTGATCGAAACGTCTCGGGAGGAGGTCTATTCCTTCGTTGACCATGAGAGCTTGTCATGGGCTAAGTTGGGACTCCCCTGCAGGGATTTGAACTTTCGAAAGCCGTGCCCGCGGTTATGGGCGGATGGGAATTTGTTAATGTCCGGTTGTAGATAACTTGAACCTTAACTTAATTAAAATGAATCAACTGAGTGTGTTACCGTGATGGCCTCTTCTCGGCAGAGTCCGGGAAGTGGACACGGTGTTGGAGTAATGTTTTGCGCAGGTTGCTCTTTAATTTCTCGCTCGCGCTTTGCCTCCTCTTCTCGCTCTCTTTTGCGAATAAGTTAGCCACCATATATGCTAGTCGCTTGCTGCAGCTCCACATATATTTTTACCTTGCCTTACCTTTAAGCTTAAATAGTCTTGATCGCGAGGGTGTGAGATTGCTGAGTCTCTGTGGCTCACAGATTACTATTACACCAGATGCAGGGCCTGATGATTCAGCTCCAAGTGACGCGCTCGAGCTCAAGTGGGAGTTTGACGAGGACTCTCAACGTTATTATGTTTCTTTTCCTGATGATCAGTAGTGGTGCCCAGTTGGGGGTGATCGGGACCGTGTCGCATGTTGGGTTATCTTTTATTTTGGCGCCGTAGTCGGGACATGAGTGTTTGGATGATGTAATGTTATTTATGTACTTGATTGACATGGCGAGTGTAAGCCAACTATGTTATCCCTTTTATTATCTATTTTACATGGGATGTTTGTGATGTTTGCCTGACTTGCAACATATGCCTTCAATGCGATTATGTCTCTAAGTCGTGCCTCGACACGTGAGAGCTATAGTCGCATCGAGGGTGTTACATGGAGCCATCAGTCACTCCTGAGAAAGGCTTGGTGGGCTGAAGCTGATCGTATGGTACTTGCAGGCTGTCGAACATCTCGACGGACAGGACACTGAGCCCTACGCCACCGTCGATGAGGGTCTTGGTGACTTGGACATTGCTGATGACGGGTGAACAAAGCATTGGGAGGACGCCAGCGGTTGTCGCACATTTGAGCTGGTCCATTGAGCTAAAGGTGATGGCGTACTTGGACCACCTGAGCAGGCGCGTAGCCTCGAACTTGGGGAGGGCTACATTCACCTCGCGAGAGAACTGCTTGAAGATACGCTAGGAAGCTGGGGCCTGAGCACCACCCAAGATGCAGGCGATGGTGCGCAGCTCCTGGAAGCCCCCAGTCCCTTCATCCTATTGATAGTCATCATTCCTCCTTGGCGGCGGCAGCAGAGGGAGACTAGGGTTACCCTGAGGACGGTCCTCGTGAGGCTGGTCCCTCCAGGCGCCCTCACGAGGCTGGTCCTGCCAACAATCTTCGCGAGGCTGGTCGCGCCACTCCAGGCGAGGGCCGCGGTCGTCCTAGTGTCGTCCACCTCCTCGGCCATAGCCCCGGTCGTTGCACTCGGGGCGTCGACCGAAGCGTCCATCTCGAATGGCCCTGAGCTCTTGACAATCTTTAGTGTTGTGGGTGCGCATGTTGTGGAAGGCGCAGAAAGTACGGCTACCCTTGGACGACTAGGGAAGATCTCGGCCGCGCTTGGTGTCTAGTTCTGCTGTGAGTACGGCCACCCCTTTACGCTTCACGTCCTTGACCTTTGTCTTCTTCTCCTCTAGATCTGCAGCGGGGTGGTCGAGGAGGGAGAGACGCCCCTCCTCAGCTCTTGCACACTTGGTTGCTATGTTGAACAACTCCAAAGTCATGCACAACTCTTCATGGATGGCGAGATCCTCCTTCATCTTGATGTCGCGGACGTTGTTGGAAAACGCCGAGATGATGGCCTCGTCCATCACCTTGGGGATCTTGATACGCGCACTATTGAGCGCTGGATGTACTTCTGCATGGTTTCTCCTGGTTGTTTCTTGATGCAGCGTAGGTCACCCACGACCGGGGGGAGGTCGCGAGTGCCTTGGAAGTTGGCGATGAAGTGTTCGCGCATCTCATCCCAGGAGGAGATCGAGCCTGGGGGAAGGTTCAGGAGCCATGAGCGAGCGCCATCCTTGAGAGCCATGGGAAACAAGTTCGCCATGACCTTTTCGTCGTCGTTGGCCGTCTCAATGCTCAGCTCATAGAGCTGCAAGAACTCTGCAGGGACGTTGGTGCCGTCATAGCGAAGAGGCAGATCTGGCTTGAACTTGCCCGGCCAGACGACGCTACGCAGCTCAGGAGTGAAGGCGCGGCAGCCTGCCGTGGCCACCGGGGCCCGTCTTGGAGGTGGAGGTTGATCTTGGCATCCCTGCGCAGCCACGGCGAGTGGCGCATGGCCCTGCCATGGCAAGCGAATCTTACGTGGCGGTGCTGGGAGCGGTGGAGCGTTTTCTTGCGGACGGGGAATTTCTTGGAAACTTCTTTCTTCATGTGCAGGCACACGGCACGACGGGTCACGCCGCGGGACTGCACATCTTGGAGCGAGGAGGCTGTCTTGACACGGAGGAGGAGGAGGTGCTTCCTGAGCCGGATGCCTTGGTTCGAGGGCACCATATTGGTGCTAAGGGGGCGGAGGCGCTCTGTGAGCCACATCGCCAGCAGCCGGGAGCGGGCGAGGCAGCGAGAGGGATGGTGCAGGAGAGCCCCCCGCAGCGTTGACGAGCTCGGTGATGCGGTCCAACCAGTCCTCGTAGAGGTTGTCGACCGAGCGGTAGCGTAGGAGCTCGCGTGCCATGAGCAGCGCGGCCTGCGCGTCCGTGGGGGCGCGGCAAGTGTGAGTCGATGAGCCAGCCAGAATCAGCAACAGGGTGGCGGTGCGGCCGTCACAGCACACAGAGGGGTGCAGCGAAGAGGCTTGCTGCTCATTTGCTGCCGGGCCGGTTGCGGAGTTGGCGGCGGGTGACGGAGAACATTGGGGAGGTCCACCGACAAGGGCTGTTTGAGCAACGCAGGTGGCGAGAGCGGCCCGACGCTCAGTGCGGGCCTGGCGAGCGTCAGCCATGAACTTGGTTGAGTGGCGGAGCGTGGATTGACGAAGAGGAAAGTTTAAGCGCACACCTACCTAGCACGCCAAATGTCGGATTTTGGGTTCCGGCAAAACCCTTGAGGTTCGAACACTGGGGTGCACACAAAGATCTCTCCCCCTCTCTAGCTCGCACACTTCGTATGATCTCACGGCCTAGCTCGACGGACCCAAAGAACGTGAGACACAAGATTTATACTGGTTCAGGCCACCGTTGTGGTGTAATACCCTACTCCAGTGTGGTGTCGTGGATTGCCTCTTGGGCTGAGGATGAACAGTTACAAGGGAAGAACAGCCTCTTGAGGAGAGGTGTTCTTGTGCTTGGTGAGCTTGAGTGGTTGGGGATGGTCCCTCTAGATGACACGAGCCTTCCATTGCTATGGTGGTATCTAGTCCTATTTATAGAGGCCCTAGTACTCTTCCCAAATATTGAGCGGGAAGGGATCCCACAATGGCCGAATTCAAAGGGAGACAACTAGTACAAGCTATCTGACAAAAGTAGCCTTCGCCTGCCAAAGGCTCTGGTGGTGACGTCGTCTTGGGCTCCACGGTGACCTCCTTCCTGCTGTCCTGCTGGTCTTGGTCTTGTTGCACCAATATGGAAACCTTTGCCTGATGCCTTGGGACTCCTCGCCTATGCTTGCCCCTTGATGCCCAAAGAGGAAACGATGACACTGCGCGTGCTGGCGCCTGCCTGGCACCTGCCTGGCTCCAGTCGTCATGGCTTGCGTCATACAAACCTCGCGAGGTGTCCCTTCCCTTGATGTCTCCACCCCTCGCGAGCCGGCCTGGTGAGGATGCCCCTGAGGAGGTCTTGCACCGTCCGGCCCGCGAGGCTTGGCCCCTTGTGAGGGTCTTGAATGTTTGCTGGTGAAGATGGGCCGTACAGGGCCACTAGTGGGGCCATGTCGCGGGCCGCAGGCAGGCAATTCTGGGAATCCCCGTTCCCAGAACGCTGACAAATTCCACTAGCATCACATTCAAGCTCAAAAGTCTTACTAAAATCAGGGAGTTGGAGAAAAGGAGCATGTGTCAACTTATCTTTCAATACCGTGAAGGCTTCTTCCTATGCGGTACCCCAAACAAAAGGTATATCCTTCTTTGTAAGCTCATTGGGAGGTGCACCAATGGTGCTGAAATCTCTCACAAAACGCCTATAGAATCCAGCTAGGCCAAGAAAACTCCTCACTTGTGTGACCGTTTTGGGCTGCGGCCAACTCTCAATAGCTTCAATCTTGGCTTTATCAATTCCATTCCCTTGGAGTAACAACATAGCCAAGAAAAGATACTAGGTCGGTGCAGAAGGTGCACTTCCCAAGGTTACCAAACAAACGTGCATCACGTAGAGCAATAAAAACAACATGTAAACGTTCCAAATGTTCCTCCAAATATCTGCTATAAATCAGTATATCATCAAAAAAGACTACCACAAATCGTCCAATGAAAGCACATAAAACTTCGTTCATTAATCTAATGAACGTACTAGGTGTATTAGTTAACCCAAAAGGCATGGCTAACCACTCATATAAACCAAACTTAGTTTTAAATGTTGTTTTCCATCCATCTCCCAATTTCATACGATTTTGATGGTATACACTATGCAAATCAACTTTGGAGAATATTGTAGAGCCACTCAATTCATCAAGACTGTCATCTAGCCTAGGAATAGGATGACGATAATGAATAGTAATAGTATTAATGTCTCTACAATCAACACACATACGTGACGTACAATCCTTTTTGGCACTAGTATAATAGGAACAACACAAGGACTAAGAGATTCGCGTATATAACCTTTGTCGAGCAGCTCCTGTACTTGACGCATAATCTCCTTCATCTCCTCTGGATTGGTACGGTATGGCGCACGGTTAGGCAGCGAAGCACAGGGAATTAAGTCAATCTAATGCTCAATCCCTCGAATAGGTGGTAATACCGGTGGCACGTCTTCTGGAAAGATGTCAGCGAACTCCTGCAAAATGTTAGTGACAACAGGAGGCAAAGAGGATGGTACATCCTCGAAAGAAAATAACGCCTCTTTGCACACAAAAGCATAGCAAACAGATTTGCTGAAATCTAGATCATCAATATCAGATTTGGTGGCAAGTAAACATGCACTTTTCAATTTAATTTCAGAAGCAACACTAGATGGTTTATTATTAGGCTTCATTTGTTGCTCAAATTCTTTCGCCATAATCTGATTTTCACTCTTATGTTTCTCATGTTTTGCTTTATTAGCTCTATTAATATCATCTTTCAAAATAGAACCAGGAGTCATAGGAAGCAAAGTAATATTTTTGTCCTTATGAACAAGAGAATACTAATTGTTTCTACCATGGTGTACATAATTTTTATCAAATTGCCATGGTCTGCCAAGTAATAAGGAACATGCTTGCATAAGTACCACATCACAGTCAACATAATCAACATATGTAGAGATACTAAAATGCACACGAACAATACGTGTTACCTTAACCTTGCCGCTGTTGTTGAATCATTGGATGTGGTCTTGTGGCGAGAGATAGCTTCTCCACCATCTTCATGCTAGCCAAGTTGTTGCAGCTCCCTCCATCTATGATGACGCAAACAGAATGTTCCTTCACAACTCCCTTTGTATGGAACAAATTATGCCTCTGATTTTGCTCGGCTTGAGTAACCTGCACACTCAAAACACATTGAGCAACTAAACATTCATACCTGTCAGCATCTTCAGCGGCCATGTATGGCGTCCCATGATGAATATCATCTCCACCGTGTTGTTCACTTGTAATAAGAGCCAACGTCTCCTCATCATAGTCACTAGCGGACTCATACCCACCATCCTCGGTAACAATCATCACATGCTGAGATGGGCATTGTCTTGCATAATGACCTCCACCCTTGCAAGGACGACAAATAATATCATGCGTTTGCCCTGTTGATGCCATGGATGAAGAAGAGCTCTGTGCAGGCCCAGATGGTGTGTTCTTGGCAGATAGTGGTGGTTGTGCCTGCTTTCTTGTATCATGGTTGGCGGTGGAAGCTGATGGAGGCACCGATGCAGAAGAACGTGTGGAAGTAGAGGATGCATGTGGTGTCCATGATGAAGGTCGACCTGCAGAAAAGTTATTTCGCGCCAATGCTTGTTGATCCTGCACTTCACGTTCAGCTTTGCAAGCAAGATGGAATAAACGAGTGATATTATTATATTCCTTATACTCTAGAATTTCCTGAATCTCTTTATTTAATCCACCCATAAAACGTGCAAGCGTAGCTTCATTATCCTCAACAATACTAGATCTAATCATACCAGTTTGTAATTCCTGATAATATTCTTTTACAAAAAAAATTCCTTGTCTCAAACGCTGCAATTTTTGAAGCAATTCACGTTGATAATATGATGGAACCCACCGAGTATGCATAGCAATTTTCAAACCAGCCCAAGTAGCTGGAATAGGATATAATCTACAATGTTCACACCACCAAACACATGCAAACCTAGTGAAAGCACAAACAGTAGCAGGAACACGTCTCTCCTCGGGATATTGTAAACATGTAAAACGTTGTTCAATTTCTAACTCCCAAGTAAGATATATATCAGGAACATATCTACCCTCAAATGGTGGAATATTCAATTTTAGTTTAGGAAAAAGGTCATGATCTCGTACCTCAGGTGGTGGTGCAGCCCTACTGTTGCGATGATATGCATGAGAACGACCTGGTGGTGGTGGTGCTGGTGGTTGCACATAGTTCTGATTTTGATCAACCTCATCCTCATAATGGTCCTCCACCTCTGCAGTAGCAGCAGGAGCTACAGAAACATCAACAGTGGCACCAGAATTTTGACCAGTCTCATGGGGAACGCGTAGTGCTCGTCCCAATTGATTTGGAAGGTACCATTGTTGGTGTTGTTGTTGTAGAGGTGTGATAGGTGCAACCAGTGGTGGTGGTGGAAGATGCTTGAGCAATTCATTAAACTTGTTATCTGATCGGGGCTACCCCGGCGTAGAGGTCGACCTTTCATGATTGGAGTGGATTCCCTCGAGGAACACGAAGAACACAATGAACGCGGGGAAGAACGGAGAGAAATCGCAAGGGGAAACACTCAAGAACAAGTCCAATCACACATCCACTAGACAAACAAACACGCAAGACCCACAAGGTACATGAACAACAAAAGGAAAGATACAAGGTAAAGTTCGTCTCCAAGAGGAGGTCTTGATGGTATCCTAGACGGATCTTCCCATGAGGGGTCTTGGCGATAATATCCCGCGGGATCTTCTCACATGGAGGCCTTGAACTCCATGGGAGTGATGGTCTCTCTCTCTCTCTCAAGAGTAGAGGTAAGTAGGAGCAAAGCTCACATACAAATGAGCTATCACTTTGCTAACCCTAGAAAGGAGGTGGAGGTGGTCTATTTATAGTCTTAGCCACGAAGGGGTAAGTGGGAGAGGGGTACAAGGCCGAAGGCCTGTGGTTGTGCACATGCAGGTACCAGACGACCGGTGGGGGGCGGACGTCTAGTGGCTCAGGATGGTTCGGACGTCCGACGCGCACTGGACGTCTGTTGATTCTTCTCGGGTGTAGTGGCACCGGTCGGCTGTTCGGCGCCAATCGTCCGGGCGCCGGGACTTGTCGGACGTCCGGTATTGATCGGACGTTCAGCCGCTGTAGCACTCGTCGCCTAGAGTTCTTATGGCCGTGTGGGCTGCGTCAGGTACCGGATGTCCGGTGGCATCCGACATCTGGTGGCTGTAGCTTGTAGCAGCTCCGCTTCTTCTGTCTTCTCTTCCATTCTTACCTCGCGGATGGTGTAGGTGTTCTTTGGCGCTTGCACTCCTCCTCGTCATCCATGAGGTTCCGGTAATACCTATGCATGCACACGAGAGGAATGTCAAGTAGTATACCATCCTAGAAGGGGTCAAGTGAGCACGTGTAAAGGAGATGATTCACCTTTGTGTATGTGAAGTAGATGTCGCACGTGTCACTCGCCGAACGGACTCTTGACATGGTGATGTCCATAGGATGCTCCACATCATTATCGAGCTTTGTTTCGAATGTCTTCTCCATGCCATATATATTCTCCATGGCCTCTTCAAATCTGTTTAGCACATCTTGCACTTGTCCACTCATAATTTGCTGAAACTTATAATGAAGCTCCTTGTTTGTCAAGTTCTCCCAGTCAATCTTATCGGCTTGTGATCCTGCCATGGATAGCAGCAATAGAAACACACAAGAATATGATCCTACAGACTACTAACCAGTGGCAGTCACAAATCCGTCAAGCAAATCTCAAATTCTTACCAGTTTTTACCCAACAGCAGATGGTGATCGTCAACCGTTGTAGTCAAAACTCTCAAAGCTTGGATAGAGCGATTACCAGGGAGAGTCAAACGCACGATGTAGATGTATGTGGAGCTGGGAAGGCTTATAATATGGTAGCAAAATGGGTCAGCAATATCCAATTCAGAGATGCAAAGTTAATAAAGCTCAACGACGGTACTGTGCTGGTCCTAGGCTAGACCGTGCTAGAGACGCGAGCCTAGAACACTAACAAAATCACAGTGCTGCACGTAAACAAGGGACGAGCACACTCTGAATTTTTTTTTCTTTTTTTCACTTTTTAGCACTCTTTTTTCCTCTCTTTTTTTGCTTTGCAACAAAATTATTTCGAAAAAGTCTACAAATAGTCTAAAAACTGCCTAGCCAGAATTTTCCAGACATAGTTTTTTTAAACTGGAACTATTTTTCTACTGCAGGTAACATGAAAGTTCGAGATTCCTTGTTTGTCATGACTCAGAGTATGGCGTAATCTAGAAATCAAAAACAAAGCAACAAATACTGGACTCGGACTAGGGCTGGTGGCAGAGAGGAATCTGGTGGAAACTCGGACTGGTGGCGGATATATGTAGGGCGGTGGAACATGGACTGGTGGCGAATCTGTGATGGAGGTGGACTCGGATTATCATGATGGCGATGGATTTGTGGTATATGGAAGCGGTGATGACAATGGTGATATATGGCAGCGGTGATGACGATGGTGGTATATGGTAGCGGTGATGACGATGGTGGTATATGGCAGCGGTGATGATGATGGTGGTATATGGTAGCGGTGATGATGATGGTGGTATATGGAAGCAGTGATGATGATAATGTGGCGACAACATGAGAACTTGTGAACAGAACTCGAAACTCTAAAGGACTAGACACTAAGACCAGCAACTAGACACGACGATGCAACCGCAAATTCAACAATGCGAAACCCTAAAAAGATTATGCAAAGTCTCAGATTGGTTCGGATATGATGAACTAACCCAAAATTTTTTGGCATTTTCGAGGACTGTACGTATGAAGAATATACTCGATTTAAACTACGAAAAACAATAAATCTTACCGAGCAACTTAGAAATCTGATACCACTTGATAGAGGCGAGGGTGTCCCGATGTTTCGATGAGATAGCTATCATTTTCTGTGGGAGTCGACTTTGATGATCCGACTACGAACGTGCGAAGACGTCGCGCCTTAGCAATCTCTAAACCAACTTCCGAGGGTTATTGACCACGTCGGAGAACGATCAACCTGACCACGAGGGTCAATTTCCTAAGAGCAAAACGAAGAACAAGCAAGAAACTAAGGTTGCAATCTGGATATTGCGAATATAAGATGAAAGCTTTATTGATGAAGGTGGGGTTCTGTGACGTCTTTGTCTGGTCATTAAACACAAACGAAGTACGCGAAGTTGCAGCTATGGCGAACTTTTAATCTAAACAAAACCCAAAGTCTAAACGATGCCCTAAGGGCTGTATATATGGAGGAGAGAGGGGGGAATTTCGTGGCCCTTGGAGGAGGTGTCCGAAACCAACCCTAACTATTGTTTCCCCACATACACGGACTCTAAAAATAGCCTACAATAAAGTATTTCGAAATTACATGGGCCTGGCCCAAAAATAAGGTGACGCAGCACATAGAATAGCCTATGGATAAAATTTATGAAGTGGCATCTTGTATATTTCGTCCAAGGCTTCATGCACTCATTATGGTGGCTTCAAAGTCCTGGAATCATCACTTGTAACTCCGTTCTTGTTCCCCTCGCGCATGCCATCATCTCCATGCTTGAACTTGCTCCAAGGTTCATCTTTCTTGTCCAAGCTAGGCCCTTCAATTGTAAGCAAAAGAAATGTATCCAATTTAGGCAGCATCATATTCTCATGAACATTAGAATTGTTACCAAGAAACGAAAGTACCTGGTAATTTAATTGGCGTGCGCGAGCTCTAGTAATTGGTCTAGCATATATATCAGCAGGGGCTGTGGGTTCATGTCCTCATAATTACTTGTTTTGGAGTTCTTATTCTTCGTCGATCTTGGGATAGGTTCCTGGTCGGCAGCCTGGGCTAGCAGGGTGGATGTCGTTTGAGTTTCTGTTTGTGTTTCATCCGTAGTCGGAAGTTGTTCTCATGTATGATGTTCGATGTATTCATGTGGCATTTGTATGCCTTTCGTAGGTATCCCCAACTATTATGTAATGGCATGATGTAATGATGTCCACCTTGCAAAAGCGTTTCAATATGCGGCTCTATCCTTCGTTGGACCTTCGAGTTCCTCTCGGATAGGATCGCATATTGGGTAAGACATAACCCAAGCAAGAGGGAGGAGGAGGTCTATTTATAGTCTTAATGGACGAAGGGGTAGATGGGCTTCGGCCCAACACGCAGTCGGCACACAGGCGTCGGACATCCGATGGTCATCGGTCGTCCAAAGGCTCGCGGGTGATCGGACATCCAGCCAGGGTCGATCATTTGATGTTTTGGCTTTGTTGGGGCTTGGTCGGTCGTCCGATCGGGGTCGGACGTCCGGTGCGTCGGTCATCCGGAGGGCTCCATTCTTCCAGTGTTTTGGCTCGGACCCGTAGGTGTCGGGTTTTCGGAGGGCGTCGGTCATCCGGTGGCTGTAGGGCGTCGGTCGTCCGGTAGCTGTCGGTTTTTCGGGCGCTGTAGTCTTCGCTGGGAGGAACTTGGTCGGCTGGCTGATGCTCTAGGCATTGGTCTTCCAACAAGCTTCGGTCGTCCGATGGCTGGAGGTTTCCTGGCAGCTCTTCTTCTTGTACCTTGTACTTCGTGTCCTTGCCGTCTTGTCCGTTGGGTGCAACTACTCCATGGCCCTCCTCCAAGTACCTAATCACGCATAGGGTTTCCACTTGAGGTAGTAGCCATGTCTCACATGTAGCAAGTGGTAGTTCGGAGAGGAGCGAGTTCACCTTATCTTCGATAGCCTTTGCTTGGGCTCTTGTCATTGGTCCAAGTGGAGTTGTGGGAGACGTAGGTAGGTCCATGGGGATGACCTTGGGATGCTCTTCATCATCTCCCCCCTTGGGAAAGATCCGACTATCAGTGTCATAACCGACAGATCTCGGGTAGGGGTTCCCGAACTGTGCGTCTAAGATTGATGGTAACAGGAGACAGGGGACACGAAGTTTTAACCAGGTTCGGGTCCTCTTGATGGAGGTAATACCCTACGTCCTGCTTGATTGATAGTAAAGTGTATGGGGGTTACAAGAGTTGATCTACCACGAGATCGTATTGGCTAAAACCCTAGAAGTCTAGCCTGTATGAGTATGATTGCCTCTATGGACTAAACCCTCTGGTTTATATAGACACCGGATGGGGCTAGGGTTGTACAAAGTTGGTTACAGAGAAATGATTCTTCATATCTGAATGCCAGGCTTGCCATCCACGCCAAGGAGAGTCCTATCCGGACACGGGAGAGAGTCTTCTGTCTTGTATCTTCACAGCCCATCAGTCCGCCCATGTCACATAGACCGGACACCCGAGGGCCCCTTAATCCAGGACTCCCTCAGTAGCCCCTGAAATAGGCCTCAATAACGAGGTGTCCGGCGCGCAGATTGTCTTTGGTATTGCAAGGCAGGTTCCTCCTCTGAATACTCCAAAATAGCTCTCGAACAGAGAATGTGTCTGGCTCTGTAAAACAAACACCACATATATCCGTAGAGAGTATAATATTTTATGAGTCTGATCCACTGACAACTTTTGTAGCATCACATCATGTCATAGCTCGGTCATTATTTTGAATAGTTTTTTAGCCTCCCGCTCCATGTTTCAAGATGCGGTTTTATTGGCATGTCTTTGTCGAAGCAAAGATCGTGTCCCCTTATTGTGGGATTCTCATCAATACGGGCGTGGGTAACCCAACCACGCCGCCTGCACGACCCTTGGGGAATAGGCGAGTTTTTAGGCGAGTGGGGAGGCGCTTGATATTCACTGCCTTTATAAAGGGATAAGGATTCACTTCTTTCACCCACGCGTTATTCCTCTCTGCCCATCCATTCTCGAGCTCCAGTGCCCAAGCTTCCATCCTATCCGCCTCCAAGAAGCACTCCAGCAATGTCCGGATCTGGAGCGCAAGGCAAGTGGATGGTTTCCTCCGTCAAGGAGAAGGACATCACGAGGCTCCAAGAGGCCTGGTACCTAGCCAAGGAAATCGCCCACCGGCTTCCGGCCAAGGGACAGATCGTCCCCACCCAGAGCCCCATGAGAGGGTCGTGTTCATCCCCCACTTCGTCCACGGGTTGGGATTTCCTCTCCACCCATTCGTCTGCGGGCTCATGTTCTACTCCGGGCTGGATTTCCACGATCTGGCTCCCAACTCCTTCCTCAATATCTTGGCATTTATTGTCGTGTATCCCACCCACTCCGGACTGTGGTTGAAGTCCTTCCTCTGTATCCCACCCACTCCGGACTGTGGTTGAAGATCTTCAACATGAAGCCGAAGGTGGTGGATGGCCAACATGCAGAGTGCAGAGGCGCCATGGTGAGCAAGCTGCCCAACGTCACATGACCCAAAGGTACCTCATGGAGACCATCAAAGGGTGGCAACAACAATGGTTCTAAGTCATAGAGCGTAATGACGCCACCTGGGCCGCAGCTCCTGAATTCCAGTCCGGCGCCCTGATGCGGCTCACCTCCTAGCTGGAGAAGGGCCTGGACTGGTCTGCGTCAGATGAGCTGACATCACTTCAGACGTGCATCAAGAGCATGGTGGACAAGAACGTCAAGCTTGTCAACATGAACTAGGTGATGCTCGCTCGCTTGATCCTGCCGTGCCAAAGCCGGACTTGCCACTTGTGGGAGTTCAATCCGGCCAAGCATCAGACCTTGCAACAGTTCTTCGGCACTACAGACGAAGACATCTGGAAGGTGCTCTTCAAGGCCAACGAGATGTGGCCGGCGACGACCGAGGACCGCGAGCATGACCTGGCCCATCCCGCTAGTGCGGTAAATTTTCCGTATTTCAAGTTGTACCCTTTACTTGCATACTCAAGGAAGATGTCTAACCTTCCCTATTTGTTTTTTCGGGGCTGGACAAAGAAGGCGGAGCGGATTCAATGTCCAGCTCCGCTACTCAAAGAACCAGTTATCCCGAGTCTGACGAAGATGCTGGTTCCGGCGCCCTATCAAGCACCAAAGAAGAAGGCCAAGAAGAAGGCCAAGAAGAAGGCCAAGGGGACCAAGGGTGGTCTCCGCCATAAGGACTCTTTGGACGTAACGTCCGAAGACACTGACACCCACTCCCCTCCCGCCACCGGCGATGAGGAAGAGGAGGAAAGCAATTCTCCCTGAGGGGGAAGGAAGAAAAGGGTGGCCTCCACGCATCTGGAGGCAGAGGCGTCCAAGAAGGAGAAGGTCTCCACCACGGACAACCCTGCGTGGGACATCGACAACAGCTCCGAGTGGCGCCCCAGTGATAATCCCCTGGCCGAATCATAAGTACTCAAAGACGCACACAAATATCCAGCTTCTTTACTTCATAGTTTCAACATGTTGAATCATACACATGCAGTCTGGCTCGTTCCGACCTCGAGCGATCCTCATCTTCGGGAAACTCGCTGGATCTGAAGGTGATGGACAGCGGGCCCCTTCCAGCGGCCTCCTCTCCCAAGACTGTGGACGACGCTGAAGTGTTGTCCCGAAGGACACTCCCGGCTTAGGGGGAGGCACAAGAGGCTGTTACGGTGGCGCCAGAGGATAATACCTCGGTCGCCGAACACATGAGGGACCAGATCCCCATGGAGACCGGCGATTGGGGCCATCTCCAATTCGGCCCCCAGCCGTATATGATCCCGGAGACCTATACGGCTCTGGAATCCGGCAGGCAGCCTCCTTCAAAGGAAGGAGGTGCACCAATTCGCATTGAATCGAGCAAACGCAGTTCGTCCGAGCAGTGCGTGATAGCCGCTGGGGAAGGGGACGATATCGAAGATTAACTCTTCACTTCGGAAGTTATCCGGAGATCCGAAGACGACCTCCAATGTGATTGAGCCCGACCAACGGGCCTCTACACCTGGTATAACTCCTTTAAAGGTAGTTTTGGTGGGCTTGATCCTTGATGGATTGATGCCCATTTTGTGCATTGTATCCTGATAGAGCAGGTTGAGGCTGCTGCCACCATCCTTGAGGAGTCATGTGAGGTGGAATCCATCAATTATCGGCTCGAGAACCAATGCGGCTAAACCGCCATGACGGATACTTGTCGGATGGTCCCTGCGATCGAAGGTGATCGGGCAGGACGACCATGGGTTGAATTTTTGGGCGACTGGCTCTATTGCATAGACGTCGCTGAGCGCGTGCTTGCGCTCCCTCTTGGGGATATGGGTAGCGTATATCATGTTCACCATTTTGAACTGAGGGGGAAACTTCTTCTGCCCCTCTATGTTCCATGGACGGGGCTCCTCGTCGTCATTCTCGCTTTGCGACGCCTTCTCCTTATCTTCGGCATTTAACTTGCCGGTCTGTTTGAAGAGCCAACAACTCCAGTGGGTATGATTGGCTGGTTTATCAGGGGTGCCATGGATCTGACATGGACGATCAAGTATGCGGTCCAGGCTGGAAGGGCCCTGATTATTTCTTTTATATGGCTTCTTCCGCTGACCGGACTTGGACCCACTGAATCCGGCGTTGACCGTCGTGTCATCAGTATTGTCACCATTGTTTCGATGCTCGTGCCTGTTGTGTCGGGGCTTGCCGTTGCTATTTTTGGCTTCCGAGGTGCCAGGTCCGCTTGCATTGTTATTGCTGCTGGCTAGCCAGCTATCTTCGCCCGTGCAAAAGCGGGTCATGAGTGCCGTGAGGGCCGCCATGGACTTCGGCTTTTCTTGGCCGAGGTGTCGGGCGAGCCATTTGTCACGGATGCTGTGTTTGAAGGCCGCTAGGGCTTCGGCATCCGGACTGTTGATGATTTGGTTCTTTTAATTAAGAACCTACTCCAGAATTTCCTTGCTGACTCTCCAGGCTGTTTGACTATGTGACTTAAGTCATCAGCATCTGCAGGTCTGACGTATGTGCCTTCGATGTTGTCGCGGAAGGCATCTTCCAGGTCTTCCCAGCTGCCAATAGAGTTTCCCGACAGGCTGTTCAGCCAGTGTCGGGCTGGTCCCTTGAGTTTTAGGGGGTGGTATTTGATGGCATGAAGATCATCACCGCGAGGCATGTGAATATGGAGAATAAAGTCTACAATCCATACTGCAGTATCTGTGGTTCCATCATATGATTCGATATTCACAGGTTTGAACCCTTCTGGGAATTCATGTTCCATTACTTCATCAGTGAAGCAGAGGGGGTGTGCGGCGCCTCTATTTCGGGCCAGATCCTGACGTAGTTCGGATGGAGTCCGTCTACGGTTTTCTGCCCAGACGTGATTGTGCTTGACGTGTTCAGCATGATAGCTTTTGTTGCACGTCGGGGCACGCCCCCGCGATCCGTAGATCGATCTGGCCGGAACTGCTTTATTCTTTAGGTCCTGCCATAGGCCATATGTGTATCCATGAGCTGTTTTATCTCTGCCTTTTATGGCAAAGTAGGACGGGCTGGTGTTCGGCCTGAGTTGCCGTTTTGTCGCGGCCGCGTGGTGGTCGATCAGCCGCATTACGCGCTGATGGTAAGGGCTCAAGTGCCTTGTCATCGAATTGAGGTAGCACTTTACGCTTCGGGTAACTTTTGGTTGGGCGCTCGAGGCCGTATTCCTCTACTACTAGGACATTAGTGCATCTATCATTGAGCAGATCTTGGTCAGCTTGAAGCTGCTGCTACTTCTTTTTTAGGCTCCTTGCTGTGGCTATTAGTCGTTGCTTAAAGCTCTCCTGCCCGAGAGGTTCCTCAGGCATGATAAAGTCTTCGTCGCCGAGGCTCACCTCATCCTCGGAGGGTGGAAGGTAATTACTGTCCTCCGAGTCTTCGTTTGGAGCCTATTCATTAGGGCTAACTTGCCCATCCTCCTGATCGTATTGTTCAGAGTTTTGCTCAACGAGGTTTTCTTGGTCTTCGGCATCATCCGGATTGTTGTTGTCTCTCGTGCCGGTATTTCTGCCTTTGCTGTGGCATGATTTAGAGCGGTGCCGTCGGTGCTTTTGTTGTATCTCGGGAGGTTTATCCCTACTGGGTTTTTCTCATTATCGCTGTCACCATCCTTGGGTGTATCCACCATGTACACATCATACGAAGAGGTGGCCCTCCAGCGTCCGGTAAACGGTGGGTTTTCGGCTTGCTCCTCTCCGGCATCGTCGTCCATACCGTCGATGTATTTGGAGCAGTAATCGAGCATGTTGGTTAAGTCCTCTACTCTGGCGATGAAGTGGGTGGTGGACCCTAGTCCGGGTTGGGCGTACTGTGGACGTTGCTCCTCCGTAATCACGAGGGATCACATCAAGTCCAGAGCCTCGCTTAAGACTCCGAGAGTTTGGAGCCAGTGTCCGGGGAAGAGTCCGGCTTGGTGATGGTTGCCGGCGACACGGCTTCGTCCGACTCTCCCGTACTGGGCCTGGTGGCATAGATAGTCCGGTGGGTTTAGAAATCCCATCTTCGGTCTTGGTGAGGCGCTTCGGCTCTAAGGCCAGAGCGGAAGTTGGGGTCGTGAATCCTTGGAAGATCAAGTCTCCTCGGACATCAGTGACATAATCCAGATTTCCAAAACTAATCTAGTGTCCTAGGCGTAGCTATCGATCTGCTCTAGATGGCCAAGCGATTTGACCCGCAGTGCGAAGCCGCCGAATACAAAAATCTGGCCGGGGAGAAAAACCTCCCCTAGGGCAGTATCATTGTAGATGATGGATGGAGCCATGGAACCTTGTAATGGCGACACAGTGGAACTCTCAAAGAAAGCACCAATGTCGGTGTCAAAACTGATGTATCTCGGGTAGGGGGTCTCGAACTATGCGTCTAAGGTTGATGGTAACAGGAGACAGCAGACACGAAGTTTTACCTAGGTTCGGGCCATCTTGATGGAGGTAATACCCTACGTCCTGCTTGATTGATATTAATGAGTATGGGGGTTACAAGAGTTGATCTACCACAAGATTTTAATGGCTAAAACCCTAGAACTCTAGCATGTATGATTATGATTGCCTCTACAGACTAAACCCTTCTGTTTATATAGACAGCGGAGGGGGCTAGGGTTGTACAAAGTTAGTTACAGAGAAAGGAATCTTCATATCGGAATGCCAGGCTTGCATCCACACCAAGGAGAGTCCGATTTGGACACATGAGAGAGTCTTCTATCTTGTATCTTCACAGCCCATCAGTACAGCCCATGTCACATAGACCGGATGCCCGAGGGCCCCTTAATCTAGGACTCCCTCACCGACCTCGAATCGAAATCTTCATCACCAGGGTAGGGAGCTAGATCTTTGATGTTGAAGATGTCACTCACGTTGTACTTGTCGTGTGGGAGGTCGATCTTGTAAGCGTTGTTGTTGTAGCTGCTAGCACCTTGAAGGGTCCACCATCTCGTGTTAGAAGTTTGGACTTGCGTTCGTTGGGGAATCGATCGTTGCAAAGTTGTCACCACACGAGATCTCCAATGTTGAACATCATGGGTTGCTTGTTGAAGTTGATCTTGGTCACGAGTCATTGTACTTGGTGCTCGATGGTGTGCCTTGTATCTTCATGCATCTTCTTGAGAGAGTTCGCTCATGCACTCGCGTCCATGTTGATGCGCTCTTAAAGTGGTAGAGGAAGAATTTCCAATGGGAACAATGGGTTGAAACCATAGACGACCTCGAAAGGGGACTTGCTGGTAGTCGAATGTCTTGCGCGGTTGTAGGCGTACTCGGCGATGGGTAGGCACTCTTCCCACTCCTTGATGTTCCTCTTGATCAATAAGCATAGTAGAGCGGAGAGCGTTCGGTTCATCACCTCGGTTTGGCTGTTAGTTTGGGTATGGTATGCCGAAGAGAACAAGAGCTTGATTCTGAGCTTGGCGCATAAGTTCTTCCAAAAGTAACTCAAGAACTTGACGTCGCGGTCCTAGACAATCGTCTTTGGCACTCCATGTAGATGCAAGATTTCCCTACAAAAGAGATTTGCAACATGTGAAGCATCATCTATCTTGTTGCAAGGAATGAAATGAGCCATTTTAGAGAATCGGTCCACAACAACAAACACGGAATCCTTTCCATTTCTAGTCCTAGGCAAACCAAGCACAAAATCCATGCTAATATCTTCCCATGGGTGATATGGAATTGGAAGGGGTGTGTAAAGACCTTGAGATTGCGCTTTAGACTTAGCTTTGCGACATGTATAACATCGGTTGGTGAAGCGTGAGACGTCGCGGAACATCTTGGGCCAAAAATAGTTCTTTGAGAGCGTAGGAAATGTCTTGTCGCGTCCAAAGTGTCCCATCAGTCCTCCTCCATGAGATTCTTGCAAAAGTAACAAACGAAGAGAAGACTCAGGAATGCAAAGTTTGTTAGCTCTCATAAGGTAATCATCTTTGATTTAATAGCGTTCCCAAGATGTATGCGTTAAACACTTGGCATAAGGAATTGCAAAAGTAGGATCATGCGCATACAAGTCTTTTATGTGCTTAAAGCCTATGTCATCAAATTCAAGTTGGGTAACTAGCAAGCATCTACGGGAAAGTGCATCTGCCACACCATTTTCCTTACCTTTAATATACTTGATGACATAAGGAAATGACTCAATGAATTCACTCCATTTAGCATGATGCTTGTTCAACTTAGTTTGATCCTTAAGATACTTAAATGTTTCATGATCGGTGTGAAGAATGAACTCATGAGGACATAGATAATGTTCCCAAACATGCAAGACTCTCAATAAAGCATATAGCTCTTTGTAATAGATGCGATAATTGAGTTGCGCTCCGAAAAGTTTTTCACTAAAGAAAGCTATAGGGCACTTCTATTGCATTAACACACCTCCTATGCCCTAACCGCTAGCATCGCAATGAATCTCAAATGGTTTATCAAAGTTGGTTAAAGCAAGCAAAGGAGCATGTGTAAGAAAATTCTTAAGCTCATTGAATGCGATATCTTGGGATGGTCCCCAAACAAAAGGCACATTTTTCTTACTCAAAGCATGTAAAGGGGAAGCAATGGGGCTAAAATCCTTCACAAATCTACGATATAAACCGGCTAAACCAAGAAAACCACGCACTTGTTGCAAGTTGGTTGGTTGGGGCCAAGTTTTAATAGCATTGATCTTAGATTCATCTACATGAACACCCTTAGAAGACACAACGAAACCCAATAAAACAAGCTTATCAACACCAAAAAGGCATTGGTCCATATTAGCATAAAGGCGCTCTTTTCTAAGAGTTTGCAACACGGTTCTAAGATGGGTGACATGATCTTTAAGAGATTTTCTAAAAACAAGAATATCATCAAAGTAGACCACAACAAATACACCAATATAGGGTCGAAGAACAAAATGCATGACTCGCATGAATGTACCGGGTGCTTCAGATAAACCCATTGGCATAACAAACCATTCATATAAGCCAAATTTGGTCTTAAATGTGGGTTTCCATTCATCACCTTCTTGGATGCGTATTTGATAGTAGCCACTCTTAAGATCAATCTTAGAGAAAATGGTGGCTCCGCTAAGCTCATCTAGCATATTATCTAGGCATGGAATGGGGTAGAGATAACACATGGCAATAGCATTGATAGGATGAAAATCCGAACACATGTGAAATGTACCATATTTCTTGGGAACAAGGTTTAGCAGGATGGCACAAGGGCTCAAACTTTCACGAACATGGTTGTTGTCGATGAGTTGTTGTACTTGCCGTTGGATCACCTTGGTTTCCTCGGAGTTGACGCAGTAGGGAGCCTTGTTAGGAAGGGGTGCTCAGGGGATGAGGTTGATTTGGTACTCGATGCCTCATAGTGGAGGTAGACTCGGAGGTAGCTCATCGGGGAAAACATCTTGGAAATCCTGCAATAGAGAATATAACACTAAAGGTAGATTGTGAAAGGTGTTAGCTTTTGGTGCCTCGTCCTTGCACAAAAGGACATAGTGCATGACACTTGATGGGTTCTCACACACTTCTCTCATCTCACTTTTGGTGGAAAATAGAACTAAGTTCTTCTTATCGCTCATCATGGAGGCACTCAATTTGGGCTTGTGGTGCTCACTCTCTATTTGGTGGTTCGCCCTCTCACTATTTTCTCCATGATAGGTGGCTTTCTTGTAGGCAATCACTTGGCTTGGAGACATTAGGATGTAGCACATACTCCTTTCCTTTCATTTTGAAGCTATACTGATTCGTACGCCCGTTGTGGATGACGCCTCGGTCAAATTGCCATGGCCGTCCAAGAAGGGGGTGGCAAAGGACATAGGAACGACATCACACTCCAAAGTGTCTTTGTAAGATCCGATCTTGAAGGAAACTTGTACCATATGCTCGACTTGGATAGTGATGGAGTCGCTTAGCCATTGAGCTTTGTAGGGATGTGGGTGCTTCATCTTGACCAATTGGAGTTGGGAGCAAAGTTCTTCACATGCCAAGTTATGACAACTCCCTCCATAGATGATGACCTTTATGGACCTTCCATTGATGCCGGCCTTGGTATGGAAGATATGGCATCTTTGGTATTCTTCTTGTTGATGTTGAAGAGTCAAGACCTTGGATACAATGAGAGTGGGGCTCGGATCTTCATCACAAAAGACTTGATCATCTTCATCCTCATTCACTTGCCGGTGCATGGCCAGTTGCCCAAGGGCTTCCATTTCTCCTTCACTCATGGAGTCTTATGTACCATCTTCATTGAAGATCATGGTGCGTTTGTTGGTACACTCGAAGGACTTTTGGCCTCGGCCGCCACATGTAAAGCATTTGAAGGAACTTGTCTTGATGGTATCATCGGTTGGGGTAGAGGATATTGAAGCTCTTGGCTTGATGTTGCTTGTTGTAGGAGGACGACTTGAGGTTGTCAAAGTTTTCTTGTAATTTTACTTATCATCGTTGCTTTTATATGGCTTGGTTGAGGTAGAAGATGTTGGAGTTGTTGAAGCTTGGGTGTTGGAGTAACCATAGGACTTGGATGAGAACTTGGCATACTTGAAGTCATCTTGCACTTGACGTTCCGCCTTGGTAGCTTGATGCACTAGCTCGATGAGGTTCGAGTATGGTTGGAAGTAGGCATTCTTCTTGATAGGATGATTGAGTCCATTCAAGAAATTTGCCATATTTTGCTCATCATCTTCTGTTACATTGGCTCGTATCATGGCAATCTCCATTTCCTTGTAGTACTCTTCAATGCCCTTGGCTTGTTTGAGAAGTTGGGGTTTCTTGAAGAGATTGTAGTTGTCGTAGGTTGGCACGAAACATGCTCTCATGACATCCTTCATTTGTGCCCAAGTTGTGATGGGTGGTTCTCCTCTTGCCTCTCGGCACTCAATGACTTGTTCCCAACAAATGAGGACGTAGTCTTGGAACTCAAGTGATGCCATTGTGATCTTCTCCTCTTCCTCATAGTTGTGTAAGTGGAAGATTTTGCCAACCTTCAATGCCCATGAAAGGTACTCTTCGGGATCATTGCTTCCGATGAACTTTGGCATGGTGAAATTTAGCTTGCCATAGCTTTGATCTTCATTGTGTTGTGGTCGAGGGTGATGACATCCTTGATGGGGAGGATTGTCTCCCTCAACTTGCTCTTGTCTTGGAGGATTTCCATTGTCTTCTTGCTCTAGGTGAACTTGAGGTTCTTGTCGAGCTTGTGGAGGAGTTTGAGCAACTTGACGATGCACACGTGATTGATAAATCCTCTCTTGATCTTCATCGCGAAGTGCTTCTTCCTGTTCACTCCTATGGTGGTTGCGTTCGGAAACGGCGCAACTCGTGTTGTGGAGTGCACGTTCCACCTCAAGTGCTTGAGATTCTCGCTGTTGTTGTTCTTGACGTTGTGCTTCGGCATCTTGGGCATATTAGTGTTGTCGCGCTCGCTCTCCCTCTTCTTTTTGGCGTTGCCATTGCCATACTTTTTCTTGCGCAAAAGTAGCTTGGTTTTGACGATGTCGATGCACTTCTGCTCTAAGTTGTTCTTGATATGGGATTGGGTAAATCTCTATCATATGTATTTGTTCCGGCTTATCCTGCAAGCCAAATCCTTGTTTTGTTTTTGTTGTGGTATTCGAGTTGCTTCAATGTCAAGTGTTGATTCCATACCCTTCCTAAGCGGTGTTCTCATATTTTGATGTGAATGCAAATCCTTTCGATCATCAAGTTTGCCATATCAATTTCTTATCAACCGGCATGCTCCTCTTCAAGTGGATCCAATCATTTTCAACATCCGCAAGATCAACTCTATGATGTAGGGTGGAACCCTAGTCAGCCGATCTTTCACGAAAGGAGCGGATCCCACGATGAACACGAAGAACACAAGGGGGGAAACAATGGGAAACGCAAGAGGAAACACGAGAAAATCACTAAACCAACACGAAATAGTCACACATGTGCTAGATCCTCGGGTATATAAGAGATCACACGATCCACGGTCAACTAGGGACGATACAAAGGTAGCCAGTCTTCTCCATGAGGAGGTCTTGATGTTCTTCTCCGCGAGGAGGTCTTGAATCCAGATGGATCTTCTCCGTAGAGGCCTCCCTCTCGTGGAGTAGATCCGATGTGGATGAGCAATGCCCTATCTCTAAAATGAGCTAAACCAATGCTAACCCTAACTAGGATGAATAGGAGGTCTATTTATAGTCTTAGTGCAAACGGGGGCGAAGTGGGGGGGGGGTACATGGGCTGTGGCCCAACACATGGCAGCGCACAGGCGCCGGTCGTCTGACACGTACCGGACGTCCGGTGGCTCGCAAGGGTCCAGTCGTCCGGTACTTGTCGGACGTCCGGCATTTTGGCTCGATTGAAGTGGCGCCGGATTTCCGAGGACGGTCGGACGTCCGGACGTTGGAGTGTGTCGGACGTCCGGGACTTGTCAGACGGCCGCTCATTTTGGCTCGGGTGCGGGATCGACGGTCGTCCGGTGGCTGTAGCTTCTTCTCTTGGTCCTTGTACTTGGTGTCCTCGCTAGCTCGTCCGTTGGATGTGTTGGCTCCGTGGCTTTCCTCTAAGTACCTGATCATGCATAGCACACATGTTGGAGGTAGTAGCCATGTCTCACATGTAGAAAGTGAAAGTTCGGAGAGGAGCGAGTTCACCTTGTGTCCAATGGTGTATAGTCGAGGTCTCATCTTATGTATCCTTGGGGCTTGGAGAGTAGTCGGAGTGTACATGGGGATGAACGTGGGATGCTCCGCATCATCTCCCCCCTTGGGAAAGATCCGACCTCGGATCGTGATCCTCATCACCATGGAAACAGTTGTTGTGGACGAACTTGTAGTTGGACGGAGTTAAAATCATGGCACAATCCAAGTACTCCAAGGTGTCGCCGGAGTGGTATACATGCAAAAAGAGCAAACACAAATGACACTCGGAAATACAATGCATATTTGAGGATGGCTCAAAGGGAAGGGGTTCAACTTTAGGAGATTCTCGCAAATGTTGGTTTTGCACATCGTGTATTCCTTTGCGTGACCAAGTTGTCGCATAATGGCACCGCCTTGTGAATATTCCAAAATGAAAGAACATGACGAACACTCGGAAAAACAAATGAGGTTAGCGGAGATGCAAAACCTATCATTCGTGTGGTAAAATACCCAACAAGTGGATGCATCATGCTCATCATAAGAAAGGACAAGGGAGCATTTCATAGTATGGAGGCATATGATGCGAGAACAACCAAATACAATAGGCTCAATCAAACAAGCATGCATCACAAGTAAAGTTTCCAAGTCTCCACAATCAATAAGCATAGATGCAACAATTGGAGGCAAGCGACAATGAACAAAATATATCATGTGAGAGGCATGAACATATACGTCATCAACCCAAGAAATCAAGTAATAATGGAACATGGGTAATGCGACAAAGCAAGCAATCATATGAATAAAGGCAAGGAAACTAGTAGTGCGAAGAAGCAATGTGCTAGAAGGGATCATGTCAAGTATGTCATGTGTGCAAATGGTAGTCATGAATAATGCCCAAGACATATCACAAGCATGAAGGCAAGATATGAGCAAAATATTATCAACGTATTGGCGAGAGGACATATGTAAGTAGCAATGGGACATCATGACTCTCCCAACACAACAAGCATCAAAAGCATGAGGCACATGATAAACATGGCAATAGCAACAAGGATTCCACCAAGCATACAAATACACATAGGAGTAGCATAATGGTGAATCATGGGTAGATGCAAGCAAGGGTCACAATTGCATGGCAAAGTCATAGAAGCAAGCATAGCATGCAAAGTGAACACGGTAAAATGAGCATGAAGCGACAAGCGGTATATAGCCCATAGCCATGTGAGAACCAAGTGAGAGAGATGCGCGTAGTCGTTGCACGGAAGGAACAGTGGTAAGGATAGTCTACGGGATCCCAAATCGTCGTTGTTCTCAAGAGATTGTTTCGTCATCTCTTGGGATTGAGAGGTTGACGAGTATACGTGAGTACCTACACAAAACAAAGACAAAGGGAAAATTGTGTTTGCGTGGTAGATGTACACATCATCCATCATGATGCGCATGTGCTTGTGTTGGTTAGCACAAAATATCCAATGCTCAAATAAATGAGATGTGTGATATAAAAACATGTCATCCATCATGATAGGTTTGTTGTTATGTATAGCATAATGGAGACTCAAAGTGTGTAATGCATCACAAGAAATATGTAGAGCATTGTTATTCATGGAATGCATACGGTGCAAACAATTATGACAACATCCAAAACAAAGCATATTTGGTACAATGTGATCATGGCATGGCATAGTAGATTAATTGCGCAAATCATGTAAAGGAAGCATGACAATATGATCACATGAAAAACAAAAGCCAATGACCATCATCTCGTCATCTATGCCATAAGTGCAAATGGGATTTATAGTAATGGGGCATGCATATCTACTATGTTGAGATTGAAATGATGCAATATGGGATATCTCACTCATAGCATATGACAAGGTTAATGGATTGTCAAACATGATGTGACCAAAAGAATTTTCACATGATATCCTATGTAGCATAGCATCACAACTAGGCAAATCAACATACCCATCATCATATTCATCATAAATTGGTAAGTCATGACATGAAGAATTCGCACTAGCATGAAGCATGGGAATAGGTGGATCGACATCATGCAAACAATCATTCGTAAAATAGTCCACTAGTGGGACAAGAGAAGCACCATCACCTATGTTACCTTTGGAGCATCGCTCATGTGTTGTAGGTGAGGTGTCGAAGACCAAGTCGTGGTCATCTTCATCTTGATGGAACCATGTGGGGGGTGCATCTTCTTCCACCATGGCCATCGTTGTCGCCATTGGAGATATGGACTCGTCGAGGATAGGCATGTCGTCATGTAGGAGACCTGGCACCAAAGAAGAAAACACACTCGGAGTAGAGGTTAAGTTGTTAGAAATCATAATGGCCTCATGTGCCGTGTCAACTGCCTCACTCACTAAGTGTGGTGGCTCACTCACTCCCTCTTGGATGCTCTCAAGTGTGGGGCTAGTGGTGGTCACACTCATCCTCTCATAGGAAATGCACTCAATGTCACAAATGGTGGAGTCACTCATATCACTCATGGTGGGGTGGCTCTCCTCACATGGGAATTGGGGCATCTCTTTATATGTGGGTGTCGGAGAGATGTTGGTGCAAATGTCTCCATGCTCAATCATGTCGTAGTTGTAGCCGTGGATGAAGGCCGAAGATGGCACATCATCACTCTCCTCTAAGACCAAAGATAAGGTCTCATGTGCGGTCTCGTAGCTTGACTCGGAGTATGAGTCCAATATGGGCGCCGTCATCATGTTGTTGAAGAGGTTCGTGCTCGTCGCCATGGTCGAAGAGGATGGCCCTTGCTCGACCATCTTGTTGCTGTCTTGTTGTTCGAGGCCCATATGATGTGGCACCTCGTAGCTCGTCTCCATGACCGAAGGGAATTCCCATGCTCGGCCATCTTCCTTGAGAGGCTTCCGAAGATGGAAGTGTCGCCCTCGCTCGTAGGCGGTCGCCTTGTAATTGATGGTGCCGATGTAGGCGAACTCATGGGAAGTAGGCAAAGATGCCGTACGTCCAAAGGCGAAGATGCCTTGAGAACACTTGGCGAAGATGCCAAAGTGGTTGGTGCAGCCGTAGCTCTGTCGTGGTGGTGCTTGTCTCGCGGTCTACTCTTGTGCTCATGAAGTTTGGACTTGGCGTGAAGTGGGGCTTGTTGGGACTTGTAGGTAGGCGCTTGGTGAGCATCCTCATGATGATATTGGCGTTGTCGCAGTTGAGCTCGTTGTAGATGTCGTTCGTTGTCGTCGTGCACATGTTGCTTGGAGGTGACTTGCCCTTCATGACGAGGTGGATCACGAACGTGATGGTGGTCGCCATTTAGATGTGGACGTGGACGACTTGCGCTTGCATCATTTTTGCTCTCCGAAGACTTGTGACTTGAGCGTCGCCGCCTTGAGGATGATGAAGGGGAAGAACGGTTGATCAACAAGGTCCGAATCTCCTCCATCCTTGCATCTTGCTCCTCCTTTTTTGCAGAAAGCTTGTTGTTGATGTAGTCCCTTTTCCTGGTTTCGGAGTGACGAATGTCTATGGAGAGGTTCTCGATGCGCTCTTGCAATCTTGATTGTGCGCCTTGCATTTGTCATTGTAGATCGAAGATTGATGCTTTGTTAATGTAGTTGTGCACGCCGTCATTGTTATGGAAGACCGGAGATGAAATGCCTTGCCTATCCATCACTCCAAGAGAAAAATGTGAGTGGTAGAAAGAGAAGAACGAATACCAAATGTACCTTGACCGAAGTTGAAAGTGGATCAATGATCACTCCATGTGGACAAGGAAATAGCACAATTGGTACCAATTCTTGCCAGTTTCTCACACCTACACAAATAAGGCTTATGGTGGAGCTTGGTGAGGATAGTGGCACAAAAATGTGATGCAAAATGTTAGCAAAAATCAATAATGTTGAAAGAGATTCACAAATTCGCAAGTGAAACAAGTAGACCAATAGCAATATGTGGCACACAGAAACACACACACGGATAGATAAATGGGGTCGTGCAACCAAGGATGAGCACAAAATGTGGAATCCACGGAAAACGCTCGTGTTGCACAACTCAAGAGAGACGCTAGCACGATTGCTCAATAGGCGGATATGACACTTGTGCACAACCTATGATATGCAAAATGTATCAACTTCTATCCCAAGTATGCTATATATATGATGTTCCGGTGGTATGATCCAAAATGATCGGATATGACAATATTATGCAATGTGGTAAGACGCTGTGGCACTTTCTTACAAGCTATTTATTCACTCTTTTTCTTTGCTTAAAAGCTTATTTTTTTTGTATGGCCACTTTGCGAAATGCACAAACCAAGATAGTAATTGTGTATATGCAGGAACAAACTTGAGGCACAAGAGATGATATGATGATACCAATATGATATGGTATGTATGCAATGTATGGTGTAGATCACTAATGTGCACAAGTAACATTGCCGGCAATACTCAAATGGCTAGTCTCGATAGGCATGTAACGCAAAATGGGCGAGGGGTTTTCAATGCAATGGCAAGGCAATATACAATGGAGGGATACCATGATACCAAGATGATATGGAGGTTATCGTCCTTGTCGTTGATGAGTGGAGGTGATCTTTATGGAGATACCAAGATGATGGAGACTCGTCCCTAAGTAGCCGAAACACCTTAGGAAACGGAAAAACCGCGAACTCAAAATCTCAAATGTCAAATGGTTGTAGCGGAAGCTTAATGGGATTGCGGAAATGGCAATGATGGGTTGCAGAATATGCAATGCAGAAATGGAGGGCAAGGTTGTGGACTATACATGGTGTCGGAGTTGGAAGCACGGTCCCTAAGTAACCGAAATACCTTAGGAGACACAACTCACAACACAAACAAAATTGGGTTAAGTTGGGGTGGCGGGAGTGTGAGGTGGGCAAAATGATGCGGAAGTTATGGTGGTGGTGGTGGTTGATGAAGAAGCAACCGTCCCTAAGTAGCCTAGACACCTTAGGAGACTCAAATCACTCCTCAAGCAACCACTAATGCAATGGGGAACAAAATTGGTTAAGTTACGGAAGTCGGTGGTGGAGTAGCGGAGGATGTGGTGGAAGCCCTAGGCAAAGATGCCAAAATTCACAAACTTTGATGGAGTCAAAAGATGTTGGTGGTATTATTGTGGGCAGGGGATGTCAAGAGGTTTCCAACGAGCTAAAGAACGCGAAAATCGGACTCCAGATGAATTAGTTATGGCCGAAACAAAAATTAGTTGAAATCTAATACTACAGGTTACGGACGTCCGGACAAGGTCGGATGTCCGGGGGCCGGACATCCGGGCGGGCTTGGAAATCCGTAAATTCGGCTCGGGTTAGGGGTTCCGGTCATCCGGAAAAGGTCAGACGTCTGGTCGTTCCAGGGGCTCCGGACGTCCGTGAAAGGTCGGTCGTCCGGTGGGTCGGGGTCAACGCGAGATGCAAGATCTGGGGCGCGATTTTGGGCGGAATTTGTGGATTTTGGGGTCAAAATTGATGATATTTCATGGGTGAAAGATGGGGAAACTTGGGGAGATGCTAGATCCACTTCAAACCAAGCAAATCCATGGATCAAAAGCAACAAAACTTCCTCAAACCAACAAATCACAAAAAAATTGGGCCTATTTTTCGTGGGGATTTTCAAAATTGGGGAAGAACAAAACAAAATTAGGCTAGAAAACAAAGAGGGGAGGCTCCGAAATCGTGATCAACGTGGCTCATGATACCAAGATGATGTAGGGTAGGAACCCTATGGGCCGATCTTTCATGAAAGGAGGGGATCCCCCGATGAACACGAAGAACACGAGGAGGGAAACGAGGGAAAAAAACACGGGGGAAACACAAGAGAGACACTCAAACCAACAAGAATGATCACACAAGTGCTAGATCCATGAACAAAAAGGGAGATACAAGATCCAAAGTCAACAACGGACGATACACGGTAACTGGTCTTCTCCGTGAGGAGGTCCTGATGGTCTTCTCCGCAAGGAGGTCTTGAATCCAAAGGGATCTTCTCCGTAGAGGCCGCGGTCTCTCTCGTGGAGTAGATCTGATATGGATGAGCAATGCTCTATCTCTAAAATGAGCTAAACCAATGCTAACCCTAGCTAAGATGAATAGGAGGTCTATTTATAGTCT
>NC_041386.1:294841859-294862254 GCF_002162155.2 Triticum dicoccoides | reverse complement strand
TATAGTCTTAGTGAAAAGGGGGGCGAAGTGGGGGGGGGGGGTACATGGGCTACGACCCAACACATGGCAGCGCACAGGCGACGGTCGTCCGACAGGTACCGGACATCCGGTGGCTCGCGAGGGTCCGGTCGTCCGGTACTTGTCAAACGTTCGGTGTTTTGGATCGGTTGAGGTGGCGCCGGATTTCCGGGGACGGTCGGACGTCCGGACGCAGGAGTGTGTCGGACGTCCGGTACTTGTCGGACGTCCGCTCATTTTGGCTCGGGTGCGGGATCGCCGGTCGTCCGGTCCGGGCCGATCGTCCGGTGGGTCTTCAGGCGTCAGACGTCCGGTCCCGACCGGTCGTCCGGTGGCTGGAGCTTCTTATCTTGGTCCTTGTACTTGGTGTCCTCGCTAGCTCGTCCGTTGGATGTGGTGGCTCCGTGACTTTCCTCTAAGTACCTGATCATGCATAGCACACATGTTGGAGGTAGTAGCCATGTCTCACATGTAGAAAGTGAAAGTTCGGAGAGGAGCGAGTTTACCTTGTGTCCAATGGTGTATAGTCGAGGTCTCATCTTATGTATCCTTGGGGCTTGGAGAGTAGTTGGAGTGTACATGGGGATGAACGTCGGATGCTCCGCATCACGTTAGGAAACATAGACCTCTACACAAATTCTCAAAGCAATATGTGTCAAAATTACGTTGGAGTGTGAAACTAGTAAGCAATGGTGGTTGCAGAAAGCGATGGTGGTATCGAGGTGCGTATGCGGAAGTGGAATGGGTGTTGTTATGCGTATGCGGGGGTGGAGGTGGAGAGGTGGTGGTGGTCGAACTGAACTTTTTCAGTTTCATCGGGTAAGGTCGGACGTCCGGTGGATATCGGACGACCGGTGGTCAGATGTCCGGTGGCTGGCGGATGTCCGGTGCCTGGACAATTTCGGGCACGGATGAACAGCTAGGGTTCGTGGTGAATGAGGCAAAATTGGTCAAATCCGAGCGATTTTGTGGATGGAAATGGTGGATATGATGGGGGAAAGCTAGATCCACTCGTGGCAAAGCAAATCCATGGATGAAATCCAACAAAACTTCATCACACCAACAAATCACAAAAAATTGAGGCTATTTTTGGTGGGGATTTTCAAGATTGGTGTAGAACACAAGAAAATCAAGCTAGAAAACAAAGGGTAGGAGCTCCAAATTCGTGATCAATGTGGGTCATGATACCAAGATGATGTATGGTGGAAACCCTCAGACCGATCTTTCATGATTGGAGCGGATCCAACAAAGAACATGAGAGGGGAATGAGGGGAAACACAAGAGAAAACACTCAAACCAACAAGATTCGGACACACATATGCTAGATTCTCGAAACACAAAGAGATACATGATCCAAATCCAACAAAGGATGATACATAGGGGCACTAGTTCTTCTCTGTGACGATGATAGAGGCAAAGGGGGTCCCATCTTTCGATGTGATGGTGGCTATCGTTTTGGAGGAAGTCGACTTTGACGATGCGACTACGAACGTGCGGGGACGTCGTGCCTTAGCAATCGCTAAACCAACTTCGAGAGGTTATTGACCACGCCGGAGAACGATCAACCTGACCACGAAGGTCTATTTCCTGCAGGCAAACAAAGAACAAGCAAGAAACTAAGATTGCAATCTGTATATTGCGAATATAAGAGGAAAGCTTTATTGATCAAAGGTGGGGTTCTATGACGCCTTTGTCTGGTCGTTGAACACAAACGAAGTACGCAAAGTTGCAGCTATGGCGAACTTTAATCTAAACAAAACCCCAGGTCTAAACGATGCCCTAAGGGCTGTATATATGGAGGAGAGAGGGGGGAATTTCGTGGCCCTTGGAGGAGGGGTCCGAAACCAACCCTAACTCTTGTTTTCCCACACATACGGACTCTAAAAACAACATATAATCAAGTATTTTGAAATTACATGGGCCTGGCCCAAAAATAAGGTAACGCAGCACGTAGGATAGCCTGAAAAAATTTATGAAGGGGCACCTTGTATATTTCGTCCAAGGCTTCATGCACTCAATATGGTGGCTTCGAAGTCCTGGAATCATCACTTGTAACTCCGTTCTTGTTCCCCTTGCGCACGCCATCATCTCCATGCTTGAACTTGCTCCAAGGTTCATCTCTCTTGTCCAAGCTAGGCCTTCATTTGTAAGCAAAACAAATATATCCAATTTAGGCAGCATCATATTCTCATGAACATCTGAATCGTTACCAAGAAACGAAAGTACCTAGTAATTTAATTGGCGTGCGCGATCTCTAGTAATTGGTCCAGTATGCATATCAGCAGGGGCTGTGGGTGTAACAATGGTATTAATGTCCTCATCAGAGGAGGTCTTGAGATCTTTGCGGTTATCAAAACCGGCCGATCTCGGGTAGGGGGTCCCGAACTGTGCGTCTCGGGATCGAAGGTAACAGGAGACAATGGGGACATGATGTTTACCCAGGTTCGGGCCCTCTAAATGGAGGTAAAACCCTACGTCCTTCTTGATTGTATTTGATGAGTATAGGGGCTACAAGAGTCGATCTACCTCAAGATCGTAATGGCTAGACCCTAGATGTCTAGCCTATATGAATTCTGATTATCTCTACGGACTAAACCCTCCGGTTTATGTAGACACCGGAGGGGCCTAGGGTTGTAAAGAGTCGGTTTACAGAGGAAGGAAACTATACATCCGAACACCAATTGATGAGGTCATCAATACCATCGTTATAGGGGGCCCCGAAAAACTAGGAGCCACCTCAGGAGGCGATTAGGGTTTCGGTGGAGAACGGCACTCATCGACTTTCGTCGGCGGGGCGCATCGATCTCGGTTCGGCAGATGTCGACGTCTGCGGAGCCTAGTGCCAGTTCAGGCGGGCCGCCTTCTCCCCGTGTGGCGAGGGCCCGATTGGAGGAGGCCATGGGGAAACTAGATCTCACCCAGGAGGAGGCGACTCCGCTCATGATTGATGATCTGGATGATGGTCAAGAACAGAAGTGGCTCATCGCGGGCAAGGATCTGCATCACAAAGTCTTCCATATACAAACCATAGCCAGCGCTCTGAGGCCCGCTTGGGGAAACCCTAGGGGCTTGTCTTTTAAGCCGGGGGGTGAGAACATCTTTGTGGCGGAGTTTGAGAATCGCCGCGATCGTGATCGTGTGCGTGATGGATCTCCGTGGCATGTGAGTGGGCATGCAGTGATCTTGGCAGATTTTGATAAGTTACAACTATGGGCTCGGGTTCCAAATCTACCTTTCAATCTGAGGAGCGAGACATGGGGGAAAGAGATTGCGAAGCAGATCGATAAGAATGTGACGATGGTTCAATTTGATCTTGTGGGGGGATATCTACGAGCAAGGGTCACGATTGATGTGAGCAAACCCTTGCATCGGTGGATTCTAATTGACTCAGCAAAGAGGAAGTCGAGGGACTGGTATGACATCCAATATGAACAAGTTCCTAACTTCTGTTCTTCGTGTGGCCATCTTGGCCACTCTGATCTAGTATGTCCGACTCCGGGTACTCATAAGCATGGAGAATTGCCTTTTAACACAAACTTGCGAGCACCAGAGGATAAAAAAGGTTTTGTTTCGAGTGATTGTTCATCAAAGGAGCCGCAGAGTTCGGCATCCAACAAGAAAGACACATCCTCTTCGAACAGGAAAACATGGACTCTGACTGAGGTTGCGTCTCCAATCAAGAAGAAAGCTCCACCAAAGAGGAAGGGCGGACCTCAGCTGGAGAAAGTGTATTGTAGGGTGGATCCTTTAGCTCTCCCGGGCATTGGTACCCCTATACATATGGTGGTGTTCAAGGCCCAGAGAAGCGATGGTGCAAATAGTGGGGGCGATGATGGTGGTGCTAAGTCTACAAAGCCTGATCCAAATAAGAAGAAACCCACCCCCCTTCCTCTAAAATTTTAGCAGCGGCTGCTGGGCAGTCCTGCCAGGAGCCATGAAACACCTAAGCTAGCACTACCGGGGCTTGGGAACCCCGAGGCAGTTTGCGAGCTTCGCAAGATTGTGAAGCAAGAAGGGCCTACTCTGGTTTTTGTGATGGAAACCAAGATTAGGGCTAAGAGAGTGGAAGTTCTACAGCAAAGTCTAGGTTTGGTGGGATGTTTTGCGATGGATAGTGTTGGGCTTAGTGGCGGCATTGGACTCTTTTGGTCAAAGGAGGTGCCAGTCGAGCTGAAGAACTACAGTTCCGGACACATTGATGTAGTGGTCCGGCGAGTTGATACCAATTCTCAAGAGTGGAGTTTCACGGGGTTCTATGGAGCTCCTAGAAGTGAGGACAAACATAATAGCTGGAGTTGTCTGAGACGATTACATGCTATACCCCACCAAGCTTGGTTATGTCTAGGGGACTTTAATGAAACGCAGCACATCTCGGAACACTTTAGCAGGGCTCAGCGGCCTGAGTGGCAGATGCGTGCGTTTCGAGATACTCTGGATGAGTGCGGCTTGCAGGATATTGGGTTCCTCGGGCTGCCTTTCACATGGGATAATGGTCAAGCGGGCGGCATGAATGTAAAAGCCCGGCTAGACAGAGGTGTTGCGAATGAAGCTTTTCTCTAGAGCTTTGAGTTAGTTCAAGCACGCCATATTAGTGTGATTGAATCAGACCACTTCTTTGTCCTGGTTGAGACTCGAGAAGCGTATATGTCACGAGGGTCAAAATAGTTTAGGTATGAGGACGTGTGGCAGTCCCATGCCGAGTATGACAAGTTTGTCGCTGAGGCTTGGCGACGAAATCATACTGGACAGGGGCTTGCAAGTATCCAAAACGCCCTAAAACTTCTCCAAACTGACCTGGGAACATGGGGTGCGAAGGAGTTCGGGTGTCTTGCGAGAACGGTTCGAAAACTTCAAGGAAAATTGGAAAAATTAAGGCGTCAGTCTATTGGCAGAGGACCGTCCGATGAGGAAAGGGCTATAGTGCTGAAACTTAGAGAAGCACTGCGGGAAGAGGAGGTCTGGATTCGGCAGCGCTCAAGAGTGACATGGCTGAGTAAGGGAGACCGAAATACGGCATATTACCATGCACAGGCGGCGCAGCAGAAAATGATGAATCGGATCACTAATCTTCAACGCTCAGATGGGTCCTTATGCGCATCTAAAGTCGAAGACAAGGCAGAAGTGCAGGCGTTCTATTAGAATCTATATTTTTCCCAAGGTGTAAATGATATGAATGAGCTGTTGCATTTTGTCCCGGCTCGTGTTACCGCGGACATGAATGCGTCTCTGGATAAACCCTTCCAGCCCGATGAGGTGCGGACGGCTCTGTTTCAGATGTTACCGTCCAAAGCCCCGGGTGTCGACGGGTTTACTGCGGGTTTTTTCCAAAGGCACTGGGATGTTATTAAAGAGACCTAGTACCGGCGATTCTTGGTTTTTTGAATGAGGGAGATATACCTTTTGGCTTCAATGATACTTCCATTACTCTTATACCAAAGGTAAGGAATCCTCAAACGATATCTCAGTACCGTCCCATCTCTTTGTGTCCAGTTCCGTATAAGATTGCCGCCAAAATGATTTCTATTCGGATCAAAGAACTAATGGATGCAGTGGTGGGTGAGGAACAAAGTGCTTTTGTTCCTGGCCGCCTGATTACTGATAACGTGGTTGTGGCCTTTGAGAGTGTTCATACCATGAGAAGGCGGAAGAAAGGGAAGAATTATACGTGTGCTGTCAAGTTAGACATGATGAAGGCCTATGATAGAGTGGAATGGCATTACTTCCAGGCAATCATGCTCAAGCTCGGCTTCAGTGTTCACTTTGTGAATCTGGTAATGAAATGTGTCTCATCAGGAAGGTTCACAGTTAGGGTGAATGGTGAGCTTCTCCCTTTTTTGATCCCTCTAGGGGTCTGCGACAGGGCTGCCCCATGTCACCGTTTCTTTTTCTCCTTTGTGCAGAAGGTCTCACCTCATTGCTGAAATCTTATGGAGGCGGTGTTGTGGACAAGGGCATTCGTGTGTCTTTTCGAGCGCCGTGGGTGAGCCATTTGCTTTTTGCCGATGACAGCCTCATTTTCATTAGTGCAACTCAGGAGAGTGCTGACAGGCTCAATGCTATTCTGCTCATTTATGCAACATGTTCGGGCCAGTCAGTGAATCGAGAAAAAAGTGTTGTCTTCTTCTCATCGAACACGCCTTACACCAGATGGCAAACCGTTAAGTTTGTCCTTGGGATCCAGGTGGAAGCTTTCAGCGATCGGTACCTTGGACTACCGACTCCGGTTAGTAGGATCACCAGTGGCACCTTCGATCACATAGGTGACCGATCGAAGGGGAAGATGAATGGTTGGGCAGAAAGGCTTCTTGCTTGCGCTGGAAGAGAGTCACTTATCAAATTAGTTATCCAAGCTATCCCAACCTTCAGTATGAGTTGCTTCCTCTTGACAAATAAGGTATGCAAAGGGTTAACTGCTAGCATGGCAAAGTTTTGGTGGAGTGGATCGGCGGTCTATGCATTGGCTGTCGTGGGCGAAACTTGCATCTCCAAAGATTCGTGGTGGAATGGGTTTTCGCGATCTCGAGCTGTTTAATCTTGCGCTTTTGGGCAAACATGGATGGAGATTCATTACAAACCCTAACTCACTATGTGCAAGGGTAATGAAGGGACGTTACTTCCCTGACTCCGAATTTATGGAGGCTACTGTTCCGCAATCAGATTCGGCCATTTGGCGAGCTATAGTGGCCGGAAGAGGAGCGCTTCAAATAGGGCTGATTAAGAGGGTGGGCGAAGGGAGCTCTATTTCCATTTGGGACGATCAATGGATACCCGGCCTTTCCACCCTTACCCCAACGGTTATGCCAGGAGGAACCACACTGGGTACTATTGATGAGTTGATCGATACAGACAATTGGACTTGGCGACGGGAGCTAATCCGAGACACTTTCATAGTCCCTGATGCCAACGCAATTCTGAATATCCCACTACGACGGGGTGGTGGGGATGATTTCCAAGCCCGGGCCCATGAAAGAAGTGGCATCTACTCTGTCAAATCTGCGTACCGTGCTCTTCTGAATCGGAACGAGCGAATTGCTCTAGATGAAGGGACGGTTACCAACACCTCACAGACGGACAAGCAGATGTGGAAGCAACTGTGGAAGCTCAAAGCATTGCCAAAGGTACGTGTGTTCTGGTGGCGAGTCATCAGAGGAATCCTACCAGACGAAAGTACTCTTCGGCGGCGTCACATTAAAGTTATAAGCAGATGCAATGTCTGCCATGCTATGGATGAGGACTTAATGCATGCACTAATGCATTGCTCACACGCTAAACTATTTTGGGAACAAGCCTTTGCTCTTTTTGGTACTCGAAGGCCACGCTTGCATCCCAATACATGGTCTCGTGACATCATTTCTGATGTTCAATTTTCGGACACTGAGAAGGCTCAAATGATTTCAGTCATGTGGACTATATGGCACTCATGAAACAGAATCACGCATGATGATGATCAGTTGGATCCTTTTTCTTCGGTTCGGCGCATCAGAGAGGACCTAGCCTTGATGGATATTCCATAGGCTCATGCTTCGATACTCCCAGGTCATGGGTGGCGACCTCCTGATCTTGGCATGGTCAAGATCAATACTGATGCGGCACTGAGTATGGACTCAGATAAAGTGGGTGCTGGAGGGGTTGCCCGTTCAAGCAACGCTTTGCTGGGTGCATGGAGCAAACCACATGTGGGACTGACGGATCCATTCATTGGTGAGACCCTGGCACTCCGAGTTGGTCTTAAATTTGCAAATCTGCGCGGTTTCACACATGTGATTATGGAGACAGACTGCCTAGAGATTGTTAATCTCTGGAAAAATCGCCACAATAGTCTTTCTGTGGTGGCACCTTTACTTTTAGAAGTTGGAGAGCTTGCTTTAGCTTTTAATTTGTTTGATGTTCAACATGTATCCAGAGCGGCCAACGTATCGGCCCATCTTTGTGCAAAACATGCATGCACATTGATGGTCACCGAGAGTTGGACTGACTCGAGACCTTCCTTCCTGCTCACCAGCTTATTGGCTGATGATGCAAGGAGTTCTTTCGTTGAATAAAAGCTCCCAGGTTTGAACACAAAAAAAATACCATTGTTACACCCACATCCCCTGCTTCTATACATACTGGACCAATTACTAGAGCTCGCACACGCCAATTAAATTATCAGGTACTTTCCTTTCTTGGTAATGATTCTAATGTTCATGAGAATATGATGCTGCCTAAATTGGATACATTTGTTTTGCTTACAAATTTAGGGCCTGGCATGGATAAGAGGGATGAACACTGGAGCAAGACCAAGCATGGAGATGATGGCATGCGCAAGGGGATCAAGAACGGAGTTACAAGTGATGATTTCAGGACTTTGAAGCCACCATAAGGAGTGCAGAAGCCTTGGAACAAATATACAAGATGCCACTTCATAAATTTCATCCAGCGGCTATTCTAGGTGCTGCGTCACCTTTATTATTGGGCAGGCCCATGTATTTTCAAAATACTTAAGTATAAGCTATTTTTAGAGTCCGTATGTGTGGGGGAACAAGAGTTAGGGTTGGTTTCGGACCCCTCCTCCAAGGGCCACGAAATTCCCCCCTCTTCCTCCATATATAGAGCCCTTAGGGCATCGTTTAGACTTTGGGTTTTGTTTAGATTAAAGTTCGCCATAGCTGCAACTTCGCGTACTTTGTTTGTGTTCATCTTATATTCGCAATATCCCGATTGCAATCTTAGGTTCTTGCTTGTTCTTCGTTTTCTTGCAGGAAGCAGACCTTCGTGGTCAGGTTGATCATGCTCCGGCGTGGTCAATACCCTCTCAGAGTTGGTTTAGCGATTGCTAAGGCACGATGTCCTCGCACGTCCGTAGTCGGATCGTCAAAGCCGACTTCCTCCAGAATGATAGCCTCCATCTCATCGAAAGATGGGACACACCTTTGCCTCTATCACCAATCTTGCCTTCCACGCAAAGGAGAGTCCTATCCGGACACAGGGGGTGGTCTTCTACCTTGTATATTTACGGCCCACCAGTCTGGCCCATAACACACGGCCCGGACATCCGAGGACCCCCTAATCCAGGACTCCCTCGGTAGCCCCCGAACTTGCCTTCAATGACGATTGATGTAGGGTAGAACCCTAATCGGCCGATATTTCATGAAAGGAGCGGATCCCGCGAAGAACACGAGGAACACGAGAGGGAAAAGAGGGAAAAGACAAGGGGAAACACAAGAGGAAACACTAAACCAACACGAATAAGTCACACATGTGCTAGATCCTCGAGTACATAAGGAAAGATACATGATCCATGGACAACTAAGGACGATACAAGGGTAGCCGGTCTTCTCCGTGAGGAGGTCTTGAGTTCTTCCCTAAAAGGGGTCTTGAATCTACTTGGGGGATCTTCTCCTGTGGAGGCTTGAATCTCCGAGGAGAAGGTAACCAAGTGGATGAGCAAAGATCTCACACGAAATATGAGCTAATCCTTTGCTAACCCTAGAAAGGATGAGGGGAAGGTCTATTTATAGTCTAATCCACGAAGTGGTAAGTGAGAGAGAGATACAAGGCCAAAGGCCCGGCTGCGCACAGGCAGGGTCGGACGTCCGGTCGCTCGCGGGGGTCCGGTCGTCCGGAGGGCGTCGGACGTCCGTCGTTTTGCTTTGGGATGGGTGGCACCGGATTTTCGGTGAGCGTCGGACGTCCGGTGCCTGGGACTTGTCGGACGTCCAGTCTTCGTCGGTCGTCCGGCGGCTGTAGAGGGTCGGACGTTCGGCGGCCTCCGGTCGTCCGGTCGCTGTAGACTTTGCAGCTCCTTCTTCTTCCCTCTTCTCTTCCATGCTTCCCTCGCGGATGGTGTTGGTGTTCCTTGGCGCTTGCACTCCTCCTCGTCATCCATGAAGTTCCAACAATACCTATGCATACACAGGAGAGGGGTGTCAAGTAGTATACCATCCTCGAAGGGGTCAAGTGAACACGTGTAAAGGGGAAGATTCACCTTTAGGTATGAGAAGTAGATGTCACACGTGTCACTTGCCCAATGGACTCTTGACATGGTGATGCCCGTAGGATGCTCCGCATCATCTCCCCTCCCTTGGGAAAGATCTGACCTTGGATCGAACCAAATCACCATGGGAAAGAGATGGCTTCGAAGCGTAGAAGAGGACGTTCACCACATAGTCATCATCTTCAAGCTTGAAGTGGGCACTCTCCAATGTCGCACCATCTAGTGATTCCTTCAAAATGAGCAAGGACAACAAACACTTGGAAAAATAAATGTGGTTAGTGTTAGCGCAAAACCAAGCATTCAAGAGGTGATTCACCAAACAAGTGTCTTCATCATGCAAAGCATATGGTGTGACAAAGGATTGTGACATGGCATGTAAGCATATCAATCTAGCATAAGCAAAGAAATCATGGGGACAAGCATGTGAATGTGAGGTAGTGATGCAAATATGTGTGACATGAGAAGAAGCATCAACCTCAAGGTCATAGTAATCATGCATAAAATGCTCGACAAATGGTCATTGGTAGGCATAGGAATCATTCACAACACCGAGGAAAATAAAGTGTCTAAACACATGGGACAAGTGCAAGACAATCCAAGCATAATGTGCATAGGGTGTAGTGAATATCGTGTGGCACTCAACACAATAGAAAGAGAAATTGTTCATCATGTGTGAGGCAATCAAGGCAGGCATGTAGCAATCAGTGGGACATGTAATATGTGAAGTGATGACATTGTTTCAACCAAACATGTGGGAGGAGCAAGTAATCCAAGAATTGGATGCAACACACAAGGCATATATATCATGATGCATGGAATGGTGAAAATGACAAGTCAAAGCAAGATCTCTAACAAGTGTGCAATCAAGTGGTCCAAGATGAATAATAAGTCTCATGTTGCAAGCAACACAAGTAGTATGATCAACAATATCCATGCTCAAGAAAGATGTCACCTTGAAGGCGTGTCCTTGTGCATTCTTCACAATGCTAAAGTGGTAGGGAAGGTGTTGGTGAAGCGAGTCGTGGTTGAATGTATGAGGCTCGCTCTCAAGAGCTCGAATGGTCAACTCATGTGAAGCGGAAGTCGACACAAGGTCCAAGTATCCTACACATGCACAAAAGAAAGCAAAGAATGTATGCGCATGGTAGATAAACACATCATCCATCATGATGGTTCTCTTCTCTTGCACATAACCATAAGAAGCACAAGTGCATGAATAATATGATGCAATAATGAATTCATGGCACTAGGTAGATGTTGCAATGAGGTAAGACAAGCATGCTTCATAAGAAATATGTCAAAATCTCCAAATATATGTGAGAATGCTATGGGGGCAAACTCATTATCAAGATTAGGGGCATTGTTGCACTCAATACATGTCAAATCATCTAGCATGAGAGAGGCAACGTATGGAGAGACATGACAAGAAGCAATAATAATCATGTGCAAAGTATGTAGATGGTTGTCATCAACCGCATGAAGCGAGCATGTTTGAGTCATCGTTGATGCAACATAAGCAAGCATAGAGATCAAGTCGTGCAAACTAGTAGTGCGAAGATGCAACATACTAGAGGAAATCATGCCAATCATGTCATGTGAGCAAATAGTAGGCATAGACAATGCACGAGCACAAAGCAAGATCATAGTATCATCATAGGCATGGGCCACAAAGAAAACATGGCAATAATAAGAAAAAACTCCACCAAGCTTGCCAATACACATACAAGTATGAGAATCAATCATCATGTGTAATGCAAATCATGGGTCACAAATGCATGGCAAAAGCATAGGAATGAGCATATAATGCAAAGTGAACATGGCAAGATTGGCAAAGGATATATAATGGACAACAACCCATAGCCAAGTAAGGGCCATGTAGAAGAAATGCGCAAAGTCTTTGCGCGAAGAGAGCGGTGGGAAGGCACTCCGTGGGATCCCAAGTCATCATTGCTCTCTAGAGCTCGTTTTGTCAACTCGTGGGATTGCGAGGTTGACAAGTATTCATGGGTATCTACACAAAAGAGACACAAACCAAAGAAATTGTGCGTGTGGTAAATGTACACATCATCCATCATGATGTGTATTTGCACGTGGAAGTTAGCACAAGATAAGCATCGCTCAAAGAAATTTGATGCATGGTATAAGAACATGTCATCCATCATGAAAGAATAGTTATTGTGTATAACACGATGGGGATGCAAATTGAGCATACAAGTATAAGGATCATGCAATGAATGGGAGTGATCACAATCTCCTAAAATGTATGAGGAAAATATGGGGGTCTCCTCATGTGTAATATTTGAAACATCATACGGAGAAAATTGACAACATCCAAAACAATGCATATCCGAAGCTAGGTGGTTATGGCATGTCATATGAGATAAATGATGCAAAGGTAGCATGTCAATATCATCACAAGAGAAACAAATGCCAATAACCATAGGCTTGTCATCTATGCCATATGTGCAAATTGGGTTTATTTTAATAGCATATGCATAGTCACTATGAAGAGATTGCAAATATGACATATGATTGATCTCATGCATAGCATATGACAAGTCGAGAGGATTGGCAAACATGATGTGACCGAGAGAATTATCACAAGAAATCCTATGGAACATGGCATCACAACTAATAGACTCCACATGGCAATCATCATACTCATCATAAATGGGTAAATCATCGCATGGAGAAGTCACACTAGCATGAAGCATGGAAATAGGTTGGTCAACATCATACAATCAATCAATGTGAATGTCCACTAGTGGGACTAGAGCATCACCTTCACCTATGTTACCTTTGTCATTCCACTCATGTGATGTAGGTGAGGTGGGAAAGACCAAATTGTGGTCATCTTCATCTTGATGGAACCATGTGGGGGGTGCATCATATTCCACCATGGCCATCGTCTTGTCCAAAGGGAGGACGTCGTCGTCGCGAATCGACGCGTCATCATATATGCGACCTAGCACCAAATGAGAAGACACAATATAGGTAGAGGTCAACTTGTTAGAAATGCAAATGGCCTCACATGCCCTATCAACTATCACACTCTCTCTATGTGGTGGTTCACGCACTCCCTCAAGGTAGGTGCACTCAATCTCACGTATGGTGGAGTCACTCATCTCACTCAAGTGGTGGGGGTTGTGGCTCCCCTTACATGGGAATTGGGGTAACACATCATATATGGGGCTAGTGGTGAAGTTACTCTCACTCTTAATATGGTGGAAAAAGTCACTCAAGTCATTATACGTCATCGTGGTCGAAGGGAAAATCTCGCGCTCAACCATCTCATCGCCGTTGTCATGGATGAAAGCCGAAGATGGCACATCATCACTCTCGCCTCCTAAGATGGAAGCATCATCCTTGCTCGCCACCTTGGCGCTCGCCTCCAAAGCTTGGTCCTTGAGGGTCTCCATAGTCGTACTCGTCGCCACACCGTCTTGAAAAAGAGTCATGGAGGACTCCGCATTATCAATGCCACAAAGAGGGATGTTGGTGAAGTCAAACTTGGGAGCATCGTCTTGGAGCTCGTCGGGCTTGTACATCATGGTGGTACTAGCCTCATGCTCGTTCTCATGGAGCTTGGTCATCTCGAAGTGAGCTTGGGGTGGAGAAGCTTTGGCCTTCATGAATTCTTGTGCTGCCTTGAGAGCACCAATGTAGTTGTCGTCGACGAACTTGTAGTTCTCGAGGAAGATTGTCTTGGAGATGTCGTTGTGCAATACCATCATGAAGTGGAACTTCATCGAAATGGGGTCGTCCATGCCGGCTCATCGCAAGGCAATCTTCATCTCCTTGAATTACTCGTCGATGGAGTTGGATCCTTGGATGGTGTTCTCCAATTGGCATTGAATTTGTTCCGTGTAGGTTGGAGGCACAAACTCTCACTACAAAGCTCTCTTCGTCTTGTGCCAACTCATGTCGTAAGTCTCCGAAGGTGCGTGAAGCCACCATGTGGAAGCGTAGTCATGGAAGTTCCTTCTGGCGCACTTCACTTGATCTTCGGGAGGAACTTGATGTAGCTTGAGGGAGTCGTCCATCAAACGCTCCCACTCGAGATACTCCTCGGGTTCTTGAGTCTCATAGAAAGGAATCGTGTGGTCGATGTCGAGGTCATAGTAGCTCGTGGAGGTCGCGGACTTGAGCTTCTCGTGAGGTTCTTGTAGGCAAAGATGCCGTATATCTGAAGGCGAAGATGCCTTGAAGTCGCTTGGAGAAGATGCCAAGGGAGATGGTGAAGTCGTTGAGCGGTTGTTGGTGTTGAGTTCTTGACCTTCACGTTCGTGGTGGTGATGGTGTCGATGCTGATGTGACCTTGCCGAAGATGGTCGCTCGGAGGCATGTGCTCTTGAGTGTCTTTTCAAAGATGAGGAAGACCACTTGTAGGACTTGACGAGCGCTTTGATCTCCTCCATTTGAGCTTGCATCTTGGTGTCCTTGGAGTTGTTCGTGGCATCGAACTTGTTGTTATTATTGTAGACCGAAGATGAAATGCCTTGCCTATCCATCACTCCAAGAGAAAACAAAGAGATACAAGATCTGAATCCAACAAAGGACGATACATAGGGTAACCGGTTCTTCTCCGTGAGGAGGTCTTGAATCCAAGAGAATCTTCTCCGTAGAGGGGCCGCGGTCTCTCTCGTGGAGTAGATCCGATATGGATGAGCAAAGCACTAACTCACAAATTAGCTAACACAACACTAACCCTAAAACGTAGGTGGAGGAGGAGTATATATAGTCTAAGGGTGAAGGGGTACATGGTCCACGGCCCAGATGCGCTGCACGCAGGCAAGGGGGCGGATGTCCGAGCGTCGGGCCAGATGTCCGGGCCTTCCCGAGACGCCGGATGTCCGGGCGTTGGGGCCGGATGTCCGGGCTGGCAGGGTCCAGCCTTGTTGCTCTCTGGAATGGCGGGGTCCAGATTTCTGGGCTGGAGGCCGGATGTCCGGGGTCTCGGGACGCGCCGGATGTCTGGTACCTCTAGACTTAGCCGATGGCTCCTTGCTGCTAGTGACACTTCCAGGGGCCGGATGTCCAAGCCAGTGCCGGATGTCCGGGTCCTGGGAGCTGTCTCCGTCTTGTTCCGTCGTCGCTTTCATGCTTCCCTCACAGATGGTGTAGTTGTTCCTTGGCGCTTGCACTCCTCCTCGTCGTCCGTAGTGTTCCGACAATACCTATGCATGCACACAAGAGGGGTGTCAAGTAGTATACCATCCTCGAAGGGGTCAAGTGAGCACGTGTAAAGGAGATGATTCACCTTTGGGTATGTCAAGTAGATGTCGCACGTGTCACTCGCCAAACGGGCTCCTGACATGGTGATGTCCATAGGATGCTCCGCATCACTTGTCCTATGCTTCGAGCATCTCCATGGTTGTCTCCTCGGGTCCTAAGCACATATAGTGTCTTTGCATGATGTAGCAACCATGTCTCGCAAGAATGGAAAGGGGAAGCATTTAGGAGCGGGTTCACCTTGTGTCCAATGGCGTATGCTTGAGGTCTCATCGTATGTCCACTTGGGGCTTGGGGAGTAGTCATAGTGTACATGGGGATGGTCGTCGGATGCTCCGCATCAGGGGCCTATTGGAATTTTACGGCATCCAACTGCACAACCTTACCCCAGGTTAGATTCTGCACATCTTAGGTTTCGTTGCCCTTTGCGAACTGTTCCTCGGCATTGAGGCCCATTTTGAATTCTGGAAGAAGTTATTTTTCCTCGTTCCCCATCATCGAGGAGGCTCCATATTTGAAGTGGGCGGCGCCGAAGTATGGCGCATAGCCGAATCCAGATACCCCATTGGAACTCCCAAAGAGGTATACCCATAGTGGTCTTTGGAATGGCTCTATATAGACGACGTCCCACTGCCGGACCACGTACGGCGTGGCCTTCCATAATTTTCCAGTGCTCCTTTAAAGAAGCGCCTCAACTGGCATCCCCGAATTCCTATGGAGGAGGATAGTGCAGAGATAAATAGGTTGGTCGGCAAGGTCAGGTTGCTAGCCCATACCAAGCTCTCGGTAGTCGAGGTCATGTATGTTGCGGTAAAAAGGTGTGTCCAGCCTCTCCAATTCAGAGTAACTCCCTTATGGTGTTACAACGGAGAAGGTCCCTCTATACATGGAAGGGTCCAGATACCCTAGCTGAACTGGCCACAATCTTGGCCGATCTGTATAAGTGTGAGAAAGAAGATTTTCTCTAGCTAAATTGCCAGGAAGGCTATTCCGTGTACAACCCCATTCAATGGGCAAGATTTCGATTGTCGGTGTTATTCTATTTGATGTTACAGATACTAATCATTTTTGCCCTTTGTTGCCAAAAATAGTCATGGAGGAAGATGACCGAGGACGTCCACTGTCCCGCTCCACAGCCAGAGGATCATAACCGTGAAGAAGACCCAGGCTTTTGCGAGGATCCGGACATATATAGAGAGTTCGATGATGGGGTATTTTATCAAGCGAGCCTTGATGGCTCGGAGATGGCTATCTCCGCCGACTACCTCCGCCTCTATCCCTTCTGCACCGTGCGTATTCGAAAGGCTCTTACAAGGAAATCCCTATTTGCATTTTATCTGTTGTACTGATCCGGATTTTAATAGGATCGGCACTCTAAGGGACCATACCTCCTCAAAGGCAGCCCCGACACAAGGCTGTCATTCTAAACGAAAAGGGACCAGGAGTACTGCCGAAACCTCACAGTCTTCCAATAGGTATGTTTGCATAATACATGCCTAGGCATGAGTCTGGATTGTTAAAAGTCTCCTTTTATTCTTGATGTCAGGAGGACTGCACGGCAAATGATGGGAAAATGCCCAGTAAGCCGAATGTCCGCCAATCCGGTGTCGGACTTGCCAATCAGGACGAGAGCCAATGCAATGCCAGTTCTGCCTCCTCAAGAGGATTCAGATGACGTATCAGTCACGAATAATGAAGTGGAGAGCGTGATGAATCACCATCGATTAAAAGAGGCTATGCGCACTCTGGCCTTTTTCGAGCAAGAGTTTACTGCACTCACCTCGGTGGATGCATATATCTGAGCCGCTCGAGGCAGACTTGCCAGAGTCGTTCAACTGTTCTCGAAGCATATACAGGTCAAAGTTTATGCAATTTTTTATAGTCATATGCTAGTAGCCCCTGAGACTTGAAGCGGTGAGGTAAACCTATTTAAGGATCGCTATGACCCGCAGGTTCTCAAAGAGAAAAATATCATGCTATCCAAGGAGCTAGAAGCGAATCAAACATAGCTAAATGTTGTCACCGCCGAGTTGGCGGAAATGAAAAAGGTCGCAACGAATGCATCCGGGAAGAATAAACATGACAGGGAAAAATACAAACTATCTGAAGAGATAGAGAGCTTAAAGGCTCAGTTATCGGTTGTAACACCCACAATGCGGCTATATCTCCCACGTGTCGGGACACGACTTAGAGGCATAGCCGCATGGTAGGCATGTCGCAAGAGGGGTAATCTTTACACATCCCATGTACTGAATAAGAAAGGGATAAAGAGTTGGCTTACAATCGCCACTTCACACAATACATAAATAATCCATACATCATCCAAAATACAATCAAAGGTCTGACTATGGAACCAAAATAAAGAAAGACAACCCCAAATGCTATCTTCCCAATCGTCCCAACTAGGCTCCACTACTGATCAACGAGAAACGAAGCAACACAACGAACAAGATCTTCATCAAGCTACCACTTGAGCTCGGTTGCGTCACCTGCTCTGGCATCATCGGGACCTGCAACTATTTGGAAGTATCTGTGAGTCACGAGGACACAACAATCTCACACCCGCGAGATCAAGACTATTTAAGCTTATGGGTAGGAAAGGGTAGTGAGGTGGAGCTGCAGCAAGCACTAATCATATAAGGTGGCTAACTTACACAAATAACAGCGAGAAGAGAAGCAACGCAACGGTCGAGACGCTAGAAGTGATCAAGAAGTGATCCTGAAACTATTTACTTTCAAACATAACACAAGAACCGTGTTCACTTCCTGGACTCCGACGAGAAGAGACCATCACAGCTACACACGCAGTTGATGCATTTTAATTAAGTTAAGTGTCAAGTTCTCTACAACCAGGCATTAACAGATTCCCATCTACCCATAACTGCGGGCACGGCTTTCAAAAGTTCAAACCCTATAGGGGTGTCCCCACTTAGCCCATCACAAGCTCTCACGGTCAATGAAGGATATTCCTTCTCCCAGGAAGACCCGATCAGACTCGGAATCCCGGTTACAAGACATTTCGACAATGGTAAAACAAGACCAGCAAAGCCGCCCGGATGTGCCAACAAATCCCGATAGGAGATGCACATATCTCATTCTCAGGGCACACCGGATGAGCCAGACATCGGGTTGGCATAGACCCTGGTTGCCCAGGGGCGCCGGACATTGCTCAGGTTGGACCAACACTTAGAGAAGCACTGGCCCGGGGGGGTTAAAATAAAGATGACCCTCGGGCTCTGAAAACCCAACTGAAAAAGGCTAGGTGAGGCAAATGTAAAACCAAGGTTGGGCCTTGCTGGAGGAGTTTTATTGAAAGCGAACTGTCAAGGGGTTCCCATAACACCCAACCGCGTAAGTAACGCAAAATCAAGGAACATAACACCGGTATGACGGAAACTAGGGCAGCAAGAGTGGAACAAAACACCAGGCATAAGGCCAAGCCTTCCACCCTTTACCAAGTATATAGGTGTATTAAAGTAAATAAGATATAATAATGATATCCCAACAAATCCATGTTCCAACCATGGAACAAACTTCAACTTCACCTGCAACTAGCAACGCTATAAGAGGGGCTGAGCAAAGCGGTAACATAGCCAAACAACGGTTTGCTAGGAAAGGTGGGTTAGAGGCTTGACATGGAAATATGGGAGGCATGATAAAGCAAGTGGTAGGTATCGCGGCATAGCAATAGAGCGAACAACTAGCAAGCAAAGATAGAAGTGATTTCGACGGTATGGTCATCTTGCCTGAAATCCCGCAAGGAAGAAGAACGAGTCCATGAAGAAGACAACCGGACGTGGTTGAACAAATCCTCACAAATGCGACATTATCAGAACCAACGTGAAGAAGCAACACCAGCAAGAAGCAAACAACATGGTTAACAACCATCACATAAGCATGGCATGATGCACAACCAAGTATGATGCATGTCCGGTTTAATGATACATGGCATGGCAAAGTGCACAAACAATCCTACAAATTAAGTGGAGCTCAATATGCAACGAGTTGCATATTGATGGAACACCACATGACTTATTTAGTTCACTCCTGGTTAGGTACTCAACAATATTAAATGTTGTTAAACATGGAAAGAGGTGAAGTGTAACACCCTTGATGCGTCTATAGCTCCCACGTGTCGAGGCACGACTTAGAGACATAATCGCATTGAAGGCATATGTCGCCAGTTAGGCAATCATCACAACATCCCATGTAATATATATAAGATAAAAGGGGAGATAACATAGTTGGCTTACACTCGCCACGTCAATCAAGTACATAAATAACATTACATCATCCAAACACTCATGGCCTGACTACGGCACCAAAATAAAAGATAACCCAACATGCGACACGGTCCAGATCACCCCCAACTGGGCACCACTACTGATCATCAGGAAACGAAACATAGTATCATTGAGAGTCCTCGTCGAACTCCCACTTGAGCTCGAGCGCGTCACCTGGAGCAGAATCATCAGGCCCTGCATCTGGTGTAATAGTAATCTGTGAGCCACAGGGACTCAGCAATCTCGCACCCTCGCGATCAAGACTATTTAAGCTTAATAGGAAAGGCAAGGTAAAATATGTGGAGCTGCAGCAAGCGACTAGCAAATATGGTGGCTATCCTGTTCGCAAAAGAGAGCGAGAAGAGAAGGCAAAGCGCGTGCGAGAAACTAGAGGGCAACCTGCGCAAGCATTACTCCAACACCGTGTCCACTTCCCGGACTCCACCGAGAAGAGGCCATCACGGTAACACACTCAGTTGATTCATTTTAATTAAGTTAAGGTTCAAGTTATCTACAACCGGACATTAACAAATTCCCATCTGCCATAACCGCGGGCACGGCTTTCGAAAGTTCAAATCCCTGCAGGGGAGTCCCAACTTAGCCCATGACAAGCTCTCACGGTCAACGAAGGAATAGACCTCCTCCCGAGACGTTCCGATCAGACTCGGTATCTCGGTTCTTCAAGACACTTCGACAGGTTAAAACAAGACCAGCAACACCGTCCGAATGTGCCGACAAATCCCGATAGGAGCTGCACATATCTCGTTCTCAGCTGCACATATCTCGTTCTTAGGGCACACTCATATCCCAACGAGTAAAACCAACCCTCAAGTTGCCCCGAGGTGGCCCCGCAGTCTACTCGGTCGGACCAACACTCAGAGGAGCA